>NC_064670.1:119229369-119533407 GCF_943734685.1 Anopheles coluzzii | reverse complement strand
ATCGGAGAAAAACCATTGCCCGTCCCAACAAAAAACAAGAAAGAAAAGGCTAACGATTGCCCTACGTTTTGTCGTCCGTTTACGGTTTGCACCAACGTACGTCAGCAGTGAGGTTCTTGCTCTAACGCTAATTAAATGACCCCAGGAGAGCCTGTCTCTTGGGGGAGGACTGAAGGTGACCGTAAAAGGATCGAACGCCGGTAGCATCAAGTTAGGGTCGTCTGGACCGGGACCGGTCAAGTGGCGCGGGTATTAAGTTTGCCATGTCGACCGTGTCCCTCGTAGCATTGGCAATGACACGGGGTCTCGGCACTTATCATTAGACACTGGAAGCACCAAAACGGTGATAATGACCCGAATAGTTAAATGGCTCTCTTTCTTACTTTCAAAACCGGACAACGATTTGTCCGTTACCGGACAACTTTTGGTTGGAGTGTTTTTTTGCACATCGACTGTAGTCAATAATGTCTTCGTACTGCCATTCCTAAACGGTCCTGAAATGAAATGAAGAAAAATGCTAAAAGCCAATCATACGAAAAATTCAAACCCTCTAAAACCGTAACGGCAAAACGCATCAGAAGCAAATGAGGAGTAAATTGAGGTTTTTTTCCCTCTTCACAATTTTTGCCCCTTTTTTGTTGGGAGAGTTGGCTTCAATTTTCAGTTCATTTCATAGTAAATGCCACTGAAGAGGGTTCCACCAATTTCGCACACAGTGCTGATCGTAATATGCTTGTCTTCTACGGCTAAGGACAAGGTACGAGTGTCCTTTGAAGGTTATGTCTCGATTTCAAAGTCCCTCTGGAGGTTCTTTCTTTGTTATCAGCAAGGGATGGCTTACCCACATGTGAATTTGGAGACCAAAACGACAAAAAAAAAAACAAAATAAAGGATATTTTCTTTACCCTTCAACATGCTTCCTTGCTCGCTACGCTTGCATGTAGTGTTCTTCATTTACCAACAAATTTAAGAAGGTTTGATTTGGTCCTGCACAAGACCCTTTTTTGCTGTTGTTGTTGTTTGCTTTGGTTTTACCGGCCCCAGTAGCCGTCAAATGTCACCCAAGCACCGCCGCCTTATGATGATGAAAATATTTGAGGTTTTGCGAACCGTGCCCCTGCCTTTGGTGTTGTCACAGCCTCTGGAATATTATCCCGAGGATCAGAAAATTCAATTTCGTCCGTAACGCGATTTGCCGTGGCATGAGTGGCATGAGAAAATGAGCCAAACGGCGAAGGTGTTATTGTAATACGACATTATTAGATATGTATGTGTGTGTGTTTGCTTCAGGTCGGCAGGATGATGTGGGGCCTGGTTTACATGCATGGTACCAAACACATGATGGGATACCAAGGGACCTTTCTTCCCGCTGCTGCGCACCAATGAACTGTAATCGAAAGTCCTGAGCGAGACCCCGGGACATCGACATCATCGGCTTTTCGACTTTTACTAGATCAAACTTTTCCTCCCGCTGGTGGTGCTGTGCGGGCTTTATCGTGTTGCATTTTCCCTTCCTTTGTGTTTCTGCGTTGACTTTGCTTTGTTTGTGGGTTGTGGGGTTGCCCTTGTTGGAATGGAATCTAACCAACAAGCAAGCACAGAACAACAAACAAAAAATCCCTAAAAATTGTAACATTTGTGAGGTGGGGGATGGATTTCATTGTTTGTGTGAAAATCCGAGAACGGCAGAATGAGTTTGGACGTGTGTAAGCCTTCCGGAAGCAGCACGTGTGTGGCTGTGTGCACTACATAATTCGCCTGTCGGCACTGATCAGTGTGCAGCATGGCGTGCGGGCAGTGGAATCGTGTGGAAAATCTTTTTGGCCACGCGATCAGTTTCCCTTTTACTCTACAACAAACCTGGTGGTGGGTGGTGTGGTTGTGTAAACCTTGTTCGTTGTTGGCGGTGGCTGGATTACGTGACACGAATACACACCGAAAGCAAGCAAGCAAGCACCAAATCAAAATGGGGTCAAAAAAGTACGGAGACCAGGAGGGGGTTTCTGTTACGACATTACGAATTCGGAAACGAAAAACCGTACAAGAAAAACGGTTCCATCAGTTAGTAAAGCGAAAATGACTTCCTTCCTTCCGTGTGTGTCTCGTTCGGCACTGTGCTGCACGCACAGGTGTGGAAAAAACAAAAGCATGTCGGAAAAATGGTCCGCAGCTAAATCATCCCTTTTTGGAGGTACGTTGGGTTTTCCACAATCCGTTTTGTGCTGGGTAGGTGTGCGAAAAGTGTAATAAAATGGTGTAAAAAAACTTTTTTTTTTTCTGCGACAAACGGACGAGTCCGTTACAGAATCAGTTTGAGAGGTTGGGCGAGAGGATTACTATGAATGTTTTCAATTAGTTCGCGGAACTGTCGGTCTTTCTGAAGCTCAGTGAGTTTTCCAAGATTGCGCTGATTGTATTACTTGAGAATTTGAAGAAGAAATGGCATTCTGTTTCGGAAATTGCTCCAAGAAGCTTGGCTTGAATAATTAAATCCATTTTGTTGTAAATCAGTGCTGAGTTTTGTCTTGTTTTGCTTACTTTTGACAGTTACAACAACGCGGCATCGCCACAAAAACCGCAGCACCGTCTCACGATCGAAACCCCCACCAAGGAAGACTGCCGGCGACGTGCGCGCCTGTCCACAACGTTTCGTTCGCTTTATTTGCTCAAATCAAACTCTTTCACAGTGTGGCGGATGTAGAGCTTAAAGTTTTTGATGGAGATTAAATTTTCTCCCCCCTCTCCTTCCGTCGTTAGTTTTCCAATTTCACAAAGCACAGTTGCTGTACCGCCACCAGCCAACCAGTGGGCAACGTTTTCAAGAAGGGTTTTGTCGTGGGATATTGCGTTCGATTGCGTTAGCAAAAATCTCGGTCTCCTTTGTGAAAGACCGGAACGGCGCGACCGGGGCGCGGGGTTAAGTCCGGGTGTAATTGTAATTTTGTCCGCCGCTTTTGTTCGCCGCTTTGCTTCAGCTCGCTCGGAAGCACCTTTTGCGGTGCGAGAATGTTGCTGTATTGTTGGCGTCCGCGCGGTTTTCGGGTGAAAGCGAAAGCTCTCCTAGGGCGGTGTTACAAGGGGTACAACACTTACCTTTAGCGCTTAGCTAGCTTGCCTCATTTTCAATGCATGAAGAAAGTACGAGGAGTGGTTTAGTAAGCGGAGAGCCAAATCCACCCGCGAGCACCTTGAGATGGCGGAGCAGGATGGAGGGCATAAAAATAAACCATAAGAAACAATGGTTCATCAAGCTGCTAAATAACGATAAAACTTTAACCGACCGGAAGGCGCGTGCTGCTGTGTGGCGCTTCAATCAGGCATCATCGGCTTAGCGCGAAGAAGGAGCAAACGATTCCACCCAACCCACCTTTTGCTCCCGTACAAAACGTGGGGCAGGAGGGATTGGAGATGGGAAGCGAGAGCTTTCCGTCCATTTTGGGTGGAAAGCGCAGGATAGCGCAAGATAGACAAGTTTGGTTTGCCTGTGGCTTTCGTGCTGTCGCGTTGCGGAAGGAGGATGTTTTGCACACACCGTGTTTTACTTGTACGAAGGGCTGGTCTGTGTGTGTGTGTGTGGCTTGGGGGGGAGAAGTAGTGGAAAGACGACGATGGACGGGAAAGTACGCAAACACTTCCACTTCTTGAGATTTTCGTTTGAGGCGCTGGTTGGTGGGAAGTGTGATGATGGCGCAGGGAAAGGGAAAACCGCATCAACGTCAACCGTCTTTTGCCATCGTGGTGGTGGTGGAGAACTGCTGGCAGAACCGACCACAAGATTCTCAAGAAAGACGCTTGCAAACCGAACCTCCCTCTACTGTCAAGGGAGGCAATGGCCGATGGTTCACACGATAGGGTAAGGATGGAATTGAAATTGGTTACATCCTACCAGCATCATCCTGCCCAGTCTTGGTGCGCGGGCGCGCTCCTGCTCCATCAAGCAAGCATCAGCAACTGTGCATCATTTCACCGTACGTTAACCTTCGAGGGCACAGTGTGTGCAAGTGCAATTGGTGCAATGATGGTTGTAATATTGTAGTTTGGTCGCAAAAGCTTGGGGTTTTATTATCTTCAAGCGATATTTTCTCAATTTTAGGAGAATTTCTCCTCTCTTCTCTATCACCAGGACGTATTCTGATCCATTCTGAATAATGATTTGATGTCAGTAAGAATAAACATTAATTAGAGTTGTGTTTAAACATGAATCCGAGCCTTATCAAAGTACATTGAGAATCATGTCCTTAGTCGTGGGTCCTAAGATCTAACCTGAAGTAATCCTATACATAAAGAAACGGAGCTATCATGCCTTCCTACATCAGTTTTTTTTTCCTTTAAAAGGATATGTTTAAATTCGTACCTTAAAAACAAGACTTACATTAAGAGGTTGGCTAGAATTGGGATCCGTAGAAAATACAAAAGATATTTGGGAGCTAAGCTTGAAATGTTTGATGAACATTTTTCAATATTGTAGCGACTTTGGTTTTATTTTACCGCTTTAAATGATCTTAATGGCTTAGTTATGTGTGTTCTCAGTCAATTCCACTTTACAGTTATCGTATCCTGGAGCACTCTAGACGGAGGTGGCAATCCAATCTTCCAGAGAATCCAAGATCCAATCAAATCTCAAGAGATATTTTCCAGCTGTGATTGAGATCTGAAGCCATTACGTTGGAAGGGAATTGCTCTGGAATGCTTTGGAGAAAACTGTTCCGCTACTATGTAGCAGCTAAACGATAATTCCCCTTTAAGGGTTCATGTCATTTGACTTCTACCTTCTACACCGATACCATCAAGTACGGTTACGCTAAAATGGGCATTTCGGGCCTTGGTGTGGAGATAGTTTGGCGTTAGCGTTGATCGTTCTTCACCGTTCATTTGCTCGCTGTTCTTGCCTTTTCTCATCCTTCCTTTCCCCAACCCAGTGTTCGGTTGTTCGGTTGTTGGAAAATGTTATTATTCGAGATGTCTTGGGAAATCGTAACGTTCCGACAGGTTTGTGGCTGTCGGAACTGCGTGATGGAGGAGGGGTTGCCTTCCGCGGCGTTGTTAGTAATTTCGGTTGTTACGTACACTTGTGTCCTCTTTACGCACGATCTAATCGAAATTGGCAGTGAAGTGGTTTCTACCTTAACGCTCGGAATTATTCATACACAAACACAGATACGCTTGAACACGCACAGACAACTAATCCTCGCCCAAAACAGCAAAGAAGGTGGCTCCGACGGGGCTCGTTAACGAAAGTGTCTCGAAGCCGAAATTTTGAGGTGAAAGTTTTGTGTCTCTCGGACCCTTTCCCCTTCCAAACGGGCGTCAGTCACGCTGCTACCATCTTGCTTCTTCCCTCAACTTTGTCTGCCAAAATGAAGGAAAAAAAACATGCGGACAAGAAATTCCGGACTGTATCTAATTTGTTTCTTTCCTTCACTGTTTTTGGTCTCGTTTTTTTGCTTTGCTGCACCCCTCAGCCGGAAGTACCCCTCCCCCCTCCGTGGCCGCGGGAAGTTCCAGTAAACTGTGGAGAGAGGCAGCGTGGAAATAATTGAGCGAAAAGCGACCGTAAACGAATTGTGGCGGGCGGAAGGAAGCAATGGCTATGCTGATGGTCATGTAAAGAGAGAGAAAAAGAGAGAGAGAGAGAGAGAGAGAGAGCGAGAGAGAGAGAGAGAGAGAGAGAGAGAGAGAGAGAGAGAGAGAGAGAGAGAGAGAGAGAGAGAGAGAGAGAGAGAGAGAGAGGGAAGGAACAAGTTTGGAATTTGTTTGAGCTTTCCCGGCGTCGTGCTGCCGGACCCCTTTGCCCCATTGAATGCAGAAAAGAATGAAACGAAGGAAGCCACCGGCGTATGTTCGTTAGGTTACACTCTCCCGGTTCACATTGTTCCGCGAGCAGCGCCGAGCACACTTTCATTAGAGGTAAAAGCATACAGCAGTTTATTTTGGCAGTGGGGAGAATGCAGGAGTCCGGGTGTTTCAGGGAGGGAGGGGATGCGGTAAAATATTACAAAAGGTTAACCATAGTCCCCGAGGAGGTCTTGGAAAATTGAGAAGGAAAGGAAACACAGCTTCCTCAAAAAAAAGGAGAACATTATGTTGTAATAGTTGAACATTGTAAGGATAAAAGTTCCGATTTCCGGCTTCCGCCGATCGCTTGCTTTTATCCTCCCCCTGGGGAGAATGGGGTTTGCCATTGTTCGGCGTTTGTGTGAAGCCTTGGGAGGGAGAGCAAAACAAACGTATTTGTATCGTAAAATGTGTTGCACGACGGTGCCGTGTGCCGCACGATGGAACAGAAAAGCTTTCTGAAGTAACCGGAACAGTGTGTGCCGTTTGCTCGGTTTATCATTTTGTTAAAAGAAAGTTGTGTTTTATTAAAATAGTAGCTGTACTACAAACGTTCAACTCTATCTTTATCGTGCACAAGATGAAATACAATCTTCCTGGTAAGACGTCGCTGCCTTGTTCGGGGGCCCGTTTACCATTCCAATATGTTCCCCCCGATTGCAAGCTTTTTCCGGTTTTCCATCTAGCGAAGCATCTGCATAAGCTGCCGCGCTCGTTCACGAGATCACCAGCGCCCTAATAGGTCTGGTGGCTGGTGCTTTTGCCACATTATCTGTGGCATTTGTGGCATTTGGCGCTGCGTACGCTGCGACACGGTGTTGGCGACGGACGGTATTGCCTGCCTGCACAAGAAGTTATGAATAATAACTACAACAGATCGTGCAGCGCGCGTGAGATGCTATTCCGTTGCCTGGTATGCTTGAAGGAAGAATAGAAGGTAGTCGTGGTGGGAGCACGGGGCGCATATTATCGTTGGCTCGGCTTCCGAGTGAATATTCCGCGTGATAGGTGTGTGGGAAGCCATGTTTGGCGTGAAAGGGAAGCTGTGTACGAAGAGACGTGCCCGTGTGCCGCTGTGTCGGTGTCCGCGTTTGGTTTGGTGCGTCGTTCGGCAAGCTTCCGTTGGGCTAAAACTTTAATGGAAAACTGCCAACCTAGCAGACCTCCCCCACCCCAACCCACCAGTTTAGCCGTGGCTGCCCGGTTGTGTATGAAGTGAACTTTTTTGGAAGGAAGGCGGTAGAGCAAGCGGAAATTGAAGCGTGATTGCAAAAGGGGAAAGAAAGTTCCATTACTAACAGTGAGTAGCGTATGTGTAAGTAGGATTTTATGTAAAGATTTTTGGTAAAATGCTATTTTTTAAGAATATTGACTAAACATTTTTCAATTACTTACTGATACTAACATACAAATCCAAGAGAAATAATCGTAAGGTTAGTGGTAGTAGTAAAATAGGTGTAAGAACAAGTTAATAGCAGAGTTATTGTTCAACATTTGCTGACGTTGTTATAACATCTGACTACGTCTGACGCAACCTTGGCCTTGTATTAAATGCTTGTTGTATTTTTTAATTAGGTAGTAAGGACCGAACCGGTCTCGTAGTACAGTCGTCAACTCGTACGACTTAACAACATGCCCGTCATGGGTTCAATCCCCAAATAGACCGCGCCGCCATACGTAGGACTGACTATCCTGCTATGGGGGGGAATCAATTAGTCACTGAAAGCCAAGCCCACAAGTGGGTACAGGCAGGCCTTGACCGACATCGGTTGTTGAGCCAAAGAAGAAGAAGAAGGACCGAACAGTCAACTTACGTGGTAATATACAGTGTAAAGCTCCAAAGTTCAACAGAATTGCGGCGTTGGTACAGTGTGTCGCAAGTGGATTTTAAAAAGCCGATAGCTGGCAACCCTTTAGTTTATCTATGATTGTTGACAGTTTCTCTCATATGTTTGAAAACTGCTAACGATATATGAACAATTGGAAACGTTGAAAAAGTATCAGCAGTTCTTGATAATGCTGTTATTCAGGCAAAAATACCTTTGTTGTACCCAAAAGAAAAGACTACTTAATTGTGCTTTGAACAAATCTTCGCTTGACAGAATTTCGTGGTTTGATCTCACCCTCAATATTACACCCATCACTGTGTTATTCAATTTGCTTCCTCTAACAACAATTGAATGTACCGGCCCCGGTGGTAGTTGGAAGATTTTCGGCAAAAAGGGTTGTCCTGGGAGCGGAACCAACTGCACATAAACTCACGCGTTTGCCATTCTTATCCACCCGCGTGGTCCCACGGCTTCCCACCACCGGATCCGGAAGTGGCTCGGTGTGGTTCGTTCGGCTCGCTTCGCCAGTCTCCAGCCTCCCAAGGGAAGCGACAGAAGCGCCTCAAGCAACGAGCAGCAACAGCAACGGCAACGGCAGACCAGCGAGCCAAGCGAGATAGGCAAAGGAAAGGCTCTTAATTGTGCGGAAAATTGGGTTCATTGAAAATGAAGCTTTTGCACCATCGGCTTCGGATCCCCGCGCTCGTCTTGCAGCCGGCAGCCTCCCGTTCTGCCGCCTTGCTTTGGCGCACGCGTCCTCTATCTTTGCGTCACGTTCTGCATGCGTTTTCACTCTCGGGACTGACTGGTGGTGGTGGTGGTGGTGATGGCTAGCTGATGGTAGTGGTGCATCGTGTACCCGGGAGGACCAACTTTTCCCACCCCCCATATCTCGCACGGATGCAATGGTTTGAGCGCGTGAAGTGTGAAGGCGCGTGCGATATCGCATGAAGTGGCAAGTACGCGCCTTCGTTGTTCGGAGAACCAGCGGGGAGATACACAAATTGGGGCCTGCTGCTGCTGCTGCTGCTGCTAACCGACAATAGCACTCTTTGGCTGATCGTTTCGGGCCATAGGGCAGGAAGGAAAAAGTTTGCATACGTGGCGAACAGCTGGGACCGAAGGCTGGTGGTGGAGGAAAAGAGAGAATAACACAGAGAGTGTATCAATACAAGGAAAGCGGGGAATTCTTGCGGGAAATGGCAGGAAGAGGCAGCAGGGAAGGTGCATAATTGCCATATAAAGTTTTCCGATCGCAGGATTTCGCTTTGTTTGCGTTTGCTTGGTGTCGTGGGAAGTGTGTAGCGTGTGAAATTACAGCCTGCTTCAGGGTTTTACTCGTTTGGTTAGCAAAACTTTTTATCTTTAATTAGTTCGCTGCTGGATTCTTTGTTTTCGTTCGGTTCTTTGGTGATTTATGTTTTTGAGATGTTTTTGAGAAAAAGAAATATAGCCGATAGCAGGAATAGAGCAAAATTAACTACCATTTAGGTATTTTTGTTTATTATGAACTGTACTCAAATGTAGGATTTGTAGGTACTTTTAGCTGTTTCGTTTGGTGTCTTACTAATGCTGCGGTCAGTCCACTTGCTACATCTGAGAATTCTTTGTGCTCTTAATGTCAAGTGTAGGGCATATGAACAGAACTGATTATTCTGGAATCATTGCACTAGACCCGGATGGGTTGTAACGCCAAAGACTAGACTTATTTGCGTGTTCAGTATTCATTCTCAATCAGTTTTAATAGGCCCTAGAGAAGGTTGATATTAGACAGATGGTATTTAGAACTCAAAATGTCCAAGATGTTTCTGTAACTTTGTACAGTGCTCTGTTTGTACTACGCTGATCGACGTCCTTTTCACGCTATAACTCGTTAAAGTTGCCTGAAATTGCATTAGCGCCTCAGAATGCTGTCAGATATGTCTATAAAGCCGATAAAATTACCACGGAAAATATCATTTTTCAGTTATGAATCATCCATTGGTAACTATCGGCTGTCACTCGCATTGCTGGAAGTTGCCTCAATGTCCGTCCCAAAAACATTTTTGCATTGTATAATCCAATGTATTTTTTTCTCTTCTCAAACTTGTCTCAATACACTTCTCCCTTGACATGTGTGCGACATTGACACACTTCCAGAGGTATTATTTAATTTTCACAAGTATACTTCATTTGACGGGTGGCAAATTCGGTTGCAAACCACCGAGTTGGGCAACCAACAAAATGATTCCATCAATTCATAAACCAAACTACGCGGGAATGGAATCCAAAACCGGAATACTGATTGTTATTTTTCATACGGGTTCTCCAGTTCTAGCCAGAGTGCCATGGAAAGGATGGTAATAGTGGTAAGCGTGGTGGTTGCAACAACAAACAAACAAAAAATCATTACCAACCTCTACCAAATGTTGTCGCGACAACACTCCTTATATCACCCACTCACCCAAGGCAAGAGCCGCGCGGCAATCGATTTCTTCTGACAGGGTACGAGACAACAATGTTGCACTATACGTGTCTACCGTCGGCCCACCACCACTGCCCTCTTTACCCTCCTTATTTGCTATACTAAAAGAAGAAGAAAACGAAGAAATAGTACGTTCAGGGTCTAACCGGGTCATGGCGTGTCCAACGTGGGATCCATACTATTTTTCTCTCTCGTTCTCAGTGTTGGTATGTTTCTTTTTAGGTTTATTTCTTTCCAACGTTTGTATATCCTTCAGTTTTGTGTCACTGTTGGCTGCGTTGGCTTTCGTTGCCTAGCGTTGGTCGGTGTTCCTTGTAAAAGGAAAGCGGGTGGGGTTGGTTTTTTTTTTTTTTTTAATCGCATCGCTTGCCCATGTTCCTACCAGTGGATGGAGCTACTTAAGGGATTTTGGTTTTAAAAGACTCGCGTTCTGTGACTGTATCTTTGCGTCTTTAAATGGGGCGAGGAATTGGGGGATGGGGGTCGTCGAGGCTTATCTAATTATCTTCTTATTTCTTAATGCTGGTTTCGTGGTGAAAACCCCTTGGCAAAAGCACCATTTACAGTTTGCTGTACTACATTCGCAGAATGAGATTAAGGATAGTAGAGAGAACGAACGAACGAGGGAGTGTTTCAGTTCCTAAGCGTGGTACTAGGATGAAGTTTGTAATCTTTTAATCTGTGGAATTGTAGAATAATATTTATTTTTAATATTTTGAACTGTAAACATAGTTCAGGAAACAATTCTTGCTTTAAAAATCAAATGTCCTTTTATGCATGGCCAAAAGAAACAATGATCAGAGCCTTGATTAAACACAAAAGGAGAGACACTGATCAAATACAGTTTGGCCTTATTTATTCTGATTGTTATTATTCCCCCGTTGCATGTGGTGTACAGCATCTTCAATTATACTTTCTGTTCTGATATTTATTTTAATACGATCGTGCACACACATTCAAAGAAGAAGCAAAAAGAAAATAAAAAATCAAATCCTGGCATACTCTCATCCCTATATACTGTTTCAGAATAAAGCCTTTGTTCAACCAACACAAAATGTGTGTCACTGTCGAGGAAAGAGGTGCATTGTGTGTGTACGTGTACGTGTGCTGTGGCCCTTTGTATCCGGGTCGATAGGTTGTTGATAATTGCAATTCCTTTCTGCATCGTTCTCTCAACCTGTGCCAATGGGTTTTTTGCCAATGCCAGTGGGACGAGTGCAATTTACAATTTCGATCCAAATCCACAGCTCTTTGATCGGGAATGGTTGTTGGAATGTTTTCAAAATCACATACATGTTCGGCATTATTTTTTGTATGTTTCATTTACCGGATTATTATCGGCACAGAGATGTTGTCTGCCTTTGTTTGTGTCTATGCTCCCACCGTGCAAATCCTCCATATATATCGTCCTCCCGGAAGTTTGGGGCTGCTGGGCTGGGTGATGATAGCTCGACGGGCCCGGTCGGAGATTAGCTCGACAAATTCGATTATATTGCGGAAGGGATTGTCAAAGCCGTCTGCTGACATTAGAGGGATGATTGTCCGAAAATAAGCTTTCCAGCCCCTGCCGTGTACGAAAAAAAAACAAAAAAAAAATGAAAGCGAACAGTTGGACCCCCCAAAAAAACGAGACGGCGCTTACGAAAGCGAGAAAAAGGGCTTCCTCTCTAATTCGGTGCACACGAGTGGGCCATCGCCCATCGCCCCGTCTTTTCTTGCTCCACTCTCCCTTGGGGGAATAGACCCGCCAATCAAGCCCGCTAGAAAGCGAATCGAGAGTGAAAATGAAATGCCTAGATGGCGGCGATGACGATGATGATGATGATGATGAAAACGATGTTGATGTTGATGAGAGATGAGTGGAGCTGTGTCGTGCGGGTGTGATGCGCTAAGATTATATATGGAACTGAGGAAGACATTCCACTTCTCGGGCCTTTCGCAACGAGCGAACAGCGATGGCTTTTTAAAGCTTTTTTGATTGAACCGGCAATGGATGGACTGGCGCTGCGCTCTGTCCGTTGGTTGTTGTGCTTTCGTTGGACGTTGGATAGCGTCATGAGTGCAAAAAAAAAAAAACGGTTTGCCATGCGTCATTTGACAAAATTTGTGGCGCGTTTATCTGTGAGGACGATTGAAATGTTTCTGAAAGAGCTGCAAGAATGTTTCATTATTTAATTTGTAAATGTTTGCATTGATAATGGCTCTAGTTAGGTGTTGTTGCTTATGCGTTCGCCCTTTTTGAGATTTATTAAAAGATCAGACTAAGAATTATGAAGCTGAGTCTCATGTGTAATTCATACAATTTTGACAGAGTGCATTAAATTCTTTCCATCATCTACTCTTAATCTTAAGCTACTGATTAGTCCACCTAAATTGTAGAATTTTAGACAAAATGGGTTCATAAACGGAATCATCAAATATTCTAAATTAAGCAATTGCCTTATAATCGAACCTTAGACAAAGATATTGCTGTCTTTGATACAAAAATAGTTTAAATGTAGATAAAGTGTAGCTTCAACCACTGCCTTTTCTCTATAATATCTCCCAACACACATGTGCAATGTGTTGTAAAACGCGCACGACTCCCTCGCAGGCACTTATCATTCCACGCGATGATCATTCTTCCGTGCCCCATCAGCTCAATGTCAACGTCAAACCGGAGGCGCTACACAAACACACACACACACACACGGTACATGCGTACCACCCCTCCACCTTATGTGTCGCAGGAAATGGGCATCATAAAGTTCACCCACAAAAACCAACTCCCCACAAAACCTCCTATCCGTTCGGAACGTACGAACCATCCTCTCACTCACGTCGGAATGCCGTACGCAGGCCCATTTTTGCCCATTTCTGTCAAACTCTGGTCGATCGTGTGGGCATGTGTCTGTAGTGTGAAGTTTTGGACAACGAGAGCACGGGTGCGTACACACGATTGGGTTGGTATTACAAAAAAACGGAACTTTCCAAGCATAAATTTGCCCAATGCCGCCGCCGCCGTGGGTGCTTTCTCCTTTTTGGATTAGTTCGAAGCTGGGAGTCTTTTTTTTGTTAAAGCCTAGATGACGGTGTGTCTACAGAGCGCGACATTCATATCCGGCTCGGTACGACCTTCCCAACGACCTTGCCTTGTTGCCTTGTTCGTTATTAGTATGCGTCCGTTGCACTACGATCGAAATGGAAACGACGGGTGCATCTGGTTTAGTGATTTGTGAGAGGACCGAGCAAAAAACCAAAAATTGTGCATGAAAGCGCAAGTAGCAAGGTAAAAAATGGATCGACGGGTCTGTATGGGGACTGTTTGAGTGGTTTGAAATTAGATGAAACGATTTCCTGTTTTTGCCAGACCTGTGTGGTACTTTCTCGGTCTAGCTCTCGGGGCACTATTAATCATGCGCTCGCGCGTAGCTATCTATTCGGCTTTTAATTCTTCCACTTTTCTCCATTCATTTCCATTCACTGGCGATGCAAACCAAGATATTTGCCTTCCATTTTGTTTTTTGTTTTGTCTTCTTTTGCTTAAACTACTTTCCCCTTCTTCCGTTTCGTTCACAGAATGCCAATACAGGCGCCCCAATGGACAGAGTTTCTCAGCTGTCCCGTTTGCTGCAACGAGTTTGCAGCGAATCTACGCCCACCGATCAGTCTAGGATGCGGCCACACGATCTGCCGCACCTGTCTCGCCACACTCCACCACAGGCAGTGCCCGTTCGATCAGGTATGTACTGTTTCTATATTGTAAGTTGACGTGTTAGAAATTTACAATGGTTACCAATTTAGTATGAATTTTAAGAGGATTTTTTAGGAAGAATTGAGACTTGGTGCAGACTTACCGTATGTTAAAAACATCTATCAAATGATACGCTTTATATGGTACTAAGTAAAGAATAAGGCTGAGTTGTAACATAAAACAAACACGCTCCAAATTGACTTCCTTCCTAAAAGCTTCGAATGAAACCATTACGGCGAATCTTTAAATAGCTTCCATCAATACAAATTTGCTTCCCGTTTCACTTTATAATCTAAACGTACTGAAGTGAAGAAAAAAACATGACGAAGTTGCAAAAAATGAGAAACGTTTTACGATTGAGAAGCAAAAACAGATCAAAAATACACGCACACATACGCACCCACAAACCAGCCAGCATTGGTACCTTCCACCCGCTCCGGGACACCCCGAATGTGAATAACTCACGTGGAAAAAGTAATCAAATAACGACAAGTCAAGGTTGAAGCACAAAGTAAAACAAATCAACTTGCTTGTTGCAAAGTCAAGCCGCCATGAAGCGACGACGACAATAACGACGGAGGAGGACGAGGCAAGAATCCCCATAGCAAGGAGCAATAAAACTTTATCATCTTCTCCATCCTGAAAGGGACTGCCACATGCGGCAAAAGCTCGTGTATGTGTGTGTGCGTTTGATCGCAGACCTGTGACACGGTGCGTCCTGGCACGATGCACGTGGCTCGGGAATGGTCGGTGGAAGCGTCTGCTGCGTGATGTCATTCAATATTAAAGTTATGACTCTGCTGCTGTGCCTGATTCCGGATGGCACCGAGAAGCACCCACCGGTTCGGACCCCATGGGGGGAGAGGCCTCTCGGCAAAGAGCACGCAGAGGGATTTAGAACATTAGCTTTTTCCGCACCGTACCTTTGCATGGTTTGCGCTTTTCCCGAGTGTTCCGGGCGTGTGTATTTCGGGACGGTCCTTTTTTTTCTCGTGCCGTAGCGATCTTCCGCCTGCTAGTTAAAGATTTTATTTTATACGAATGTAAAGAAGGTGGCAAAAGGGTTCATATGCTGGTGATTTTGGAATTTTATTTATTTCCACCAGTTCGTTTCCGTTCCTTTTTGTTGTGTGTATATCCGTGTTTGGTTGCTTCTGGGTTGCGTCGGGTTGCAAGGGCTTTGGGTGCGAACGAACACATATCTATATGGAGAACTTCTTTATGCGAAATCCTTTGACTTTCTTGCTTCACCGGTTGTTGGGGAGAATCAGAAATGTGGAAAGCATCAGTGTTTGGGAATCGGGGCTCTAAATCCTTTCCTGTATCTATTGGCAAGCTTTATCGGCAGACGGATGTATAAAGGATATGAAGAGCTAGAGGTTTGCACCTTTTTTTTTGCGGATGTTCAAATGGAAAGTTAGCACATCGTTCTCGTGCGATGAGATGAATATATTGAAGTTGGTTCTTTGAAAGCACGAGAAAACGTGTGATTGCTTTTTCATATAGTGTGCAAAAAAAAGCGGAGGAAAAAACAACTAAACTTTGTATTTGTTCTTCATATGAATTGATGTTCATTAATATTCACTGTTATTCATATATGTAGATATGAACGTTTAGGTAACGAAATGAGGAACTTGTTGATTAAAATGGACAATAAACACCCTTCACAAATGAAGGATGCATAGCGCCGTGTTAAGCGCCTGGTCTGTGGCAAAGCAGGTTGTACGTTCAAATCCAGTGTAATCTGCTGGGACAACTCCAAGTCAAAAGTAACTTTACGGTATAGAGTTTCCTTTATTGTATGAAGAATGATTTCATCATATTTGATAAAACAAATCACACATCACGTAATACATTTAAGTTTTTCCGATTTATAAGTGTGTAAAAAAAGCCAAAAAAAATACAAAATTCGTTCTATATAGCAGACGGACCTTCTGCTGCTTGCTGTTTTTCTACATGAAACCAAATCCAAAAAAAGACCATAACCGAACTGAGTAGCAGGGACAAGAGAGATACCATGGGAAATGTTCCAAAAAATAAAAGGCTTCTCTCTTCTACCCTCCTTTCCCGGACCCCCATCCTGTATATGGCCGCGCCGTGTAAGCTCCCTAGCTTCCCACCTTCCCAAACGTGTGTTCTACGTGGCTTCAAAAAATTTCCTCTCTCTAATCTGATTTACAAACATCCGCCACAAAACAACCGACAACCGACCGTTCCCGCGGACTGTGTCTCGTGACACGGCGTCGTTTTCTCTCCCATGCCCCCCCCCCCCCCCCCCCCCTCTAACAGTGGTCTCTTTTATCGTGTACTCTATGTGCCGACCTGGGGCGAGCTTTTCCCCTCCCACTCCCACTGCTTCTCTCCCAACCATTGAAGCAGTTGAAAATGAAATTTGTATAAACCCGTCAATAGTATCCCCCGGTTAGTGTGTACACTGGGTGGCAGTGAACACACACACACACACACAGCTTAGAGGAGGAGAAAAATAGAAACAAAAATACAACAAAAATGTACAGCCCCCGGAATGGTGGAATATCCAGCACCAGGAATGGTACTAACTGCCGCTCGAAATTCGGCCTCAAGGCGAAGGTATTAAATTTTGATACCTTTTGCGTTGCGCTTCCTTTTTTTGGTTTGGGTCTTGTGTGTGTGTATGTGAAGTTCATTTGATATCCTATCAAGTCCCTGCTATCCGGGGGCACATTTCTCCACACCTGCTGCTGCCAACCCTTATCATGGAAGAATGGGCCTCGAGTGCGTGTGTGCAGTAGCTTTCTGGTAGCGTTACGGATTGACGAGATTGTGTCCTTTTTTTGTTTGTTGGTCGTTGGTGACTTTCCCGAATGTTCAGGGAGAGGGAGAGAGTGTGGAACCGGTGAACCGGTATAACACCTTTCTCCCGAGGCCCGTTAGCTGTGCGTGTGTGTTCGCTTAATAGCCCGAAGTAAGGGGGAAAAGGCATCCTTTTTTAAGCATCCAGCTTTTTCCGCTGCTCCATTCCATCCGTGTTTTCGGCATTGTTTCGATTGGATATGATTTTTTTTGTACCGCCCGCCAATCGACAAGCTCTTGTAGTAAGTTGAGCAAATCCTTGCCGAAATACGTTAACCTTTTCCCTCACCCCCTCTACCCACACTGGCATTTGCCAGGAACGCGACCCAACGATGTGGAGGTGAGACAGAAGGTCGATCCTGAACACATCCTGCCGGTGTTGGGTGACGGTTTCTATTTAACCGCGCTTTGGTTGTGTAATAAAAAAAAAATGCGGAGAAGGAAGAAAGGCACGCTGGTGGAGCACACGGCCACCAAATTGTAGCTATTTATGTAATGCGGCTGAAAAACACGGACGTAAAGGATAAGCGGTTCTTGTCTCTGGTGTGGCGCGTGGGCGGGGAAAGTGCGGAGATTTTCTACTTTACTGTCTGTCCCGAGTCCCCAGTTCCCGGTTGTGGGTGTGTTTATGTTTGTATTATTTAGCATACACGCATCAGAGATCTGATCGCTCTGACGACACAGATGAAGCGTGTCCGTTTTTGGGTTTGTCCTTTTGCGTTAAACTATTTAGCTCGTTGCGCGCATGAAATTTTGGCGTCAGCGGGAGTTTGAAGAGGGATTAACTTGGTTTTGTCATATTTATTTTTCCTTTCCTGTTTGTGGAGTGAATTTTTAGGATAAAAATCCACTGAAATTTCATTCTTTTCCATCAACTAGATTATGAATTTGCGTAATAAACTGAAACACGTATGTAACGCAATCCTTGTTACTGTGTATGTGTGTGGTTATAGTTACAATCAGATAAATGGTAAATTCATGTTCCGTATGCTTTCGCTGGTGCGCTGTTCCGTTTTTTCCGTTTCGTTCAATCACAATTACGCTTCCGGTGGCGTACTCGACGCGCCCGTACGCCGTAGCATCGGTGTGTGGTGCATCATAGAAAACAGTTACCCGTGTAGTGTATTACCCATGGTGTGGTGGTACGCTGTTATGACGCGAGATGTATAAAAACAAACACCGCGTAACACGAAGGAAAGGCAGTGCAAGGCAACGATGCTTGGCAAAAATACAAGAAGAAAACAACGGACCAAATGGATTTGTATCGCTTAATATGAATAAGTTTATATTACGTTTATGATTTTCCGCAGCGATGCGTCGCGATGGAGGAAGCGATGGCCACATTGGCTGTAGTGTTGTGTTGTTGTGCTGTGGTACTGCGCAATGTGGTTGTAAGACACATGGGCACACTGTACGAAGGTTTACGATACCGCCGGTACCGATAGCTTGTGGTTACGCGCACATTATATGCTGCCAGTAGTTATGCTTCTTACTGCTGCTGTTGCTGCTGCTGCTGCTGCTGTCGTGGCGCAAAGTAATAATAAATACGAAACTCGAGACGTTACGGGAGAAGATTCTTGAACCAACCAGAAGAGTGTTTTGGTTTGGAGTGAGACCTTTGTGCCTTTTTTTTTCGCTGCCATATTGTGTACTGTACTGACAGGGGGAAATATCGTCCTGTACTGTACGCTTTGCTTCACCACGTGCAGCGGTTGCTGTTGCGCAAAGATAAGCGTTCGATTTAGCCTCCCAATGCCTTTTGCGTGTTGCTGCCCAAGCTGTCTTGGGTGGTGTGTCTGGGAGATTCACGTACACACACACGCGCGCGCGAATAAATCCAAATCCTTGTTGAAATGGTACTGGTTGTTTGTACGCGAGCTGGAAATGGTGAGAGGTGGTGTTTGTTTTCCCCAGTAGAGCGCTTTGTCCCAAATGGATGAAAACCGTATTGAGAAGATAAATCGCATCCGTAAATCGTAAGAACGTACGAACATGCTCGCTAACCGAATGGAGGACTAACTGAGGCTGCTTCTGACTGTAAGAGGGAGGTTTGTTGCATTCTTCACGGTACTTGAATTGGTAACGGATGTCAACCACTTTTTGTGCTTTTGTGTGAAGTGCTAAGCACACCACTCACGTGTCAGCAAAGGGGTTTGATTTCCGATATAATAGCATCTATCGTGCTTTTTTTGAGGGAATGCTCTCATCCATTTTGGAAATTCATACGCTATAAACGACGTTAGATCTGGATATGTATACATTAGGAGGTCCTGTGTCTTGTTGCTGGAAAACGATGCTGGATCCGAATCGTTCAGACGATCTGCTATAATTCCAATTTTATTGAGCATGTTTTATCATGATGTAGCAACGTGTCCTTTACGATCGAATGGTGTCTTATTGGGAATTTGAAATGGAATGTTGAAGTTTGAAATCCTAAGTAGTGATGTGCTTTCTGAAGTGCACCCAAGGTTCAGAACCCATTCCGGTTATTATTAGTTCCGTGGTTGGTTGGAGTCTTCCAGACACAGAGTCGTCAGGAGTCGTCTAAAACTAATCGGCTCCGACCGGTTACGACTCTGGAAGTCTTCGGATCCGACAGACTCACACGCTGAACGACTTTGACTCCTGTCGACTCTGACTCTGGACGACCACGAATCGGCATAATTCCAATACTGGACGACACCGACTCCAAGAGACTTAAACTCCGGAAGATTCCGACTACGGATGTTTCCATCTCCGGAAGATTTCGACTCCGGATCACTCCAATTCATCAATATTGGAGGATCACTGCTTTATGTATTGAAATCAAATTATATCTAATTCTTTATTTTCTTGCTTTCTCTCCCGTTCTACCGCACAGACTGTTATTTCGACTGATTTAGACTATCTACCGATTAATAATGCATTACTGCAGTTGGTCAGTACACCAGGAGCTTCGTCCGCACCGGCATACGGTACGAAAGGCGGAGCAGCAGCAGGAGGAGGAGGAGGAGGCAGTGGGGCAGGCAGTGCCAACAATTCTACCAACAATGGTGGCACTGCATCACCGGGAGGAGGAAGCTCGCAGGGCGCTGTTTGCGGGAGCAATAGCAGCGCAAGCAGCAGCAGCTGTAGTAGTAGCAGCAGCAGTAGCAGTAGCAGTAGCAGCAGTAGCAGCAGTAGTAGTAGTGCCAGCAGCGATGGTAATAAAACCAACAGCAGCAACAGCTCGACTTCTTCCTCCGGTGGTGTAAACGCTCCGCCCGGCGCCAATGCGTCCGCCGGCATCATCGCCGACCCCGACCTCAACTCGACGAGCGTCCAGAGCCTCAGCCCCGAGAACCTGCAGTACTACAAATCGGCCAAGGGATGCATCGAGGAGCTGGCGCTCTACCTGAAGCCCTGCCCGTCGGCCGGCAGCGGCTCGGTGGCGGGCGGGAGCGGCAACGTCGGCGGAGGCTCTTCGGGGCCCTCGGGCGCCAGCCTGCTGTCGCGGCAGATGCAGCGCAAGCTGGTGATACTGGTCAACTGTCAGCTGATCGAGGACGAGGGCCGGGCCCGGTCGCTCCGTGCCGCACGCTCGCTCGGCGAGCGCACGGTCATGGAGCTGATCCTGCACCATCAGAACCCGCAGCAGCTCAGCACGAACCTGTGGGCGGCGGTGCGGGCCCGCGGCTGCCAGTTTCTCGGGCCGGCCATGCAGGAGGAGGTGCTGAAGCTGGTGCTGTTAGCGCTCGAGGACGGGTCGGCCCTGTCGCGCAAGGTGCTGGTAATGTTTGTGGTGCAGCGGCTCGAGCCGCACTTTTCCCAGGCGTCCAAAACGAGCATCGGCCACGTGGTGCAGCTGCTGTACCGGGCGAGCTGCTTTAAGGTGTCGAAGCGCGAGGGCGACTCGTCGCTGATGCAGCTGAAGGAGGAGTTCCGCACGTACGAGGCGCTGCGCCGCGAGCACGACGCCCAGATCGTGCAGATCGCGACGGAGGCCGGGCTGCGCATTGCGCCGGACCAGTGGTCGTCGCTGCTGTACGGCGACACGGCCCACAAGTCGCACATGCAAAGCATCAACGACAAGCTGCAGACGCCGCAGTCGTTCGTGCAGTCGGTGCAGGAGCTGATCATCGCGCTGCAGCGTACGGGCGATCCGGCCAACCTGTCCGGGTTGCGGGTACAGCTGAAGCATCTGGCCGCGATCGATTACAACAGCGAGAACCTTGTGCCGAGCTGGGCAGAGTGTGCGGCCGCGCTGCAGGCGGTGAAGCGGGTCGTCGCCGGGCTGGTGGACTTTGTGCAGCACCATGGCAATCGGAAGCTGCAGGAGGCGGGCCATCTGGCGCACAACCGCAACTACAAGATCAGCCTGTGCCGGGATCTGAACAACCGGGGCACGTGTCCGCGTGGCCCGAATTGCACGTTTGCCCATTCGGACGAGGAGCTGGAGAAGTATCGGACGAAGCTGCGCAAGAGCCACGGCAGCAGCAGCAGCGCGACGGCCAGTCTGCGGATGGTACCGAATGGTAAAGACCATCATTCGAGTGGCACTGGGGGAGGAGGTGGAGATAGAGATAGAGGTGGTGGAGGAGGAGCAGGCCAGACAGGAGGGGCAAGTCGTGCACGTTCGACGGTGGACTATCACGGACACTCGGGAGGTAGCGGCAGTAATGGGGATGGGGCGAGTGGCAGCATGCATCAAAGCTCGTCCTCCTCGCACGGTTACCATTCATCCGGAGAGGAAGCATCGTCGCCAGTGCGCTATCACAAGACATCACCCGCCAGTGGTGGAGGAGGAGGTAACAGAGACAGTGCAGGAAGTCAACATGGCCATCGAATGATGGATAAACCACACGGTTCAAGCGGCAGCGTCGGCTCGGGAGCAGCAGCCAGTGGTGGTGCTAATGGGGCTGGAGGTCCTCACCCATCCGGATCCTTCAGTGGAGGAGGCTCGATGTCAATGAATGGAGGAGGCCGTGGAGGCTACTCTGTTGGTGGGGGTAGTACGTCAGCCGGACACTATCCACATGCTGCTGGTAATGGCGGTGGCTACTCTAATCGTGGACCGCCCCATCATTCCAACAGTGGTCCCGGTGGTGGAGCTGGTCCTTCCTCACAGGGTGGTGGAATGCAGCACAATTCTCCCCAGGCGATGAGATTCCGTCCTCCACCACACATGGGTCCGGGGGCAGGTGGAGCTAGTGCTAACGGTGGCGGCAACTATCACCCAGGTGGACCGGGCGGCCCAGTACCACCGCCACATCCCGGCATGCATCACGATGGCGCTGCTAATGGAAGTCATCACTCGGGTGGTTATCCGCCTTCCGGACAGCCAGGAGGCGCTGGACACGGCCCTAGCGGGCATCAGATGGAACCGCACCACCACCATCATAGCCCGTTGCCAAATTCGCTGCACCATCCTCCGTACTTCGGTCCGAGTGAGTATCCGGAGGGTGGAAAACATGGGGTGGAGCATGGACCCCAGCACGGTCCGCCACATCACCACGGCCATAACCATCCTGCGCAGTCACGACGGCCCCCGCCGAACTATGCCGGCACGGATAATTTCACCAGTCCGCCCCACCACCATCACCTGGGCGGGGGACAACACCACGGGAAGGTGGGCCCCGGCAGCCATCAGCAGCAGCCCGGTGGTGGCAGCTATGGAATCGGAGGACATGGAGGGCCAGCACCGCTCCATCCGTCGTCCGGTGCAGCACCATATGGGGCTGGTGGTAGTCCCAAAAATGGACACTCCAATGCGCCCACAACCGGCCCAATGGGCTCGAAGTATATGGGCGGATTGCAGCACCAGGGGGGCCAGCAGCAGAACTATCATCATCAAAAGCTGGGCCCGCAGGGGCGTGACTTCAAGGAGAAGCAGCATCAGCAGAGCAATCGGGGACCGCATCTGGTACCGTCGCAGCATGGCCATGGAATGCCACCGCCGATACCGCCGTCCGCCGCCGGCCCACCGTACTCGGGCGGACGTAATGGGCCGCTTCCACCGCCCCCGTATCTATCTTCCCCAGGGCTGCCCGGAATGGGTGGCCCGGAAACGGTGGGCAAAAGTTCTCCCGGGCAGGTGGCACCCCCTGCGCCACCACACCACAATGGCTACAACGGGTCTCAGCCGGGTTATCAGCACAATCACGCGCCGCCCCATCACCACCATCCGCATCACCATTTGCACCACGGGCCGCCTGGAGTGTATCAACCGTCGTCGCGCCCGTCCGTCGGTGGTGAGCCACCGGCCGGCTACCTGGCCAAGACGTTCTTCGACACACTCGGCACGGTGGCGGGCAGTGGTCCGAAGAAATCGTACAACCAGCAGCTGATGAACCAACATCTGAACGATATCGGCATGCCGAACCCGGCCCTCGCCACCAGCAAGGACATGTTCATCCGGTCCGATTCGCTGCTAGCGGACGATGATGCACTGATCGTGGCGGAGCAGGAGTGTAACAATGCCGCCCCGTACGGACCAATCTCGCGCATGAATCCGATCGGTACGGAACGCATCGACTTGGGGCTGACGCCGCGAGGCCAGCCGAGAGGTCACCAGCAGCAGCGGGCTGGTCTGTGGTCCACTACGTCTTCCTCCTCGCTTGGCGACAATCCTTCGCCGACCGGCGGCGGAAACGGTAGCTCGTCCGCCTCCTCGCCTTTCTACCCTGGCAGTGGCACTCCGTCGATGCCGCAAAACCATAAGCATTCGATGCAGCAACCGTCGTCACACCTTCCATATCATGTACACCACCACCACCAGCAGCAGCAGCAGCAGCAGCATCAACACCCGCACCATCCATCATCTTCCTCCGCCGCCGCTGCCGTGTTGGCGAAGATGGCGCCCGAACCGAACAACAACACACTGGACTTTGATCTGTTGCGCGCGGATAAGAAGACGCTAGAGTACGATCCGGCCGGCGGCATGGCCGATTGCTGCGACCCAGTCGCAGCACCGTCCGGCAATGGTAACAACAGTGGCTGTGTAGAGCAGGATTTCCTGCTACAATCATTGGTTTCGCAGGGTGGGCTTACCGGGGGCCATTACGGGCAGCAGCAGCCGCCGCCGCCGCCGCCGCAACAACACTACCACTCCATGATGGCCAACTCGGTGATGATGATGACGGAGCGAAGCGATTCTCCCCAACAGCAGCATGCTCAACAGCAGCACCTGCTGGCGAAAGCGGGAGATCAATGCAATGGAGGAAGTTTGGGTGAACGGTTGGGTGGCAGTGCTGGATCAGCACTATCGCCCGCCGAAGATCAGCGCAAGCTGACCGATCTTAAGGTACATTTGTAATTTTTCGTCCGTCCTTTGCGTAATACATTTAATCATTTTGGTTGGCATTCCTCCCCATCTAGAGTCCGCAGTCATCGCTATCGGGCATACAATCGCCTGGCATGATCATGTCGGTGACATCGGAGTCTTCCGTCTGCACGACACCGCCGATGGTAGTAGGCGGCACCGGCGGTCCCAACGGCGGCACGTCCATGTGGAACAATCTGCTGGAGCTGTCCAGCTTCAAATCGTCGCCAGACGACACGCACGATCAGGACGCGAGCTGCAACGCGAACGGGCGCAGCAACGGCACGGCCGGTTACCCCGGGCTGCCGTTCGCGTCGGCTGCTTCCACCTTTATACGCTCGTCCGAGCACTACAAGCTGCCGAAAATGCTGATCGACTCGGGCAGCGGCCAACAGCAAGGTTTCCTGGGCCAGCCAGGCAAGGGTGCCGCACCGGGGGCTAGCGATACGCTCGGCGATGTTGCCCGCTATCACGAACTGATCACTAGCAGCCAGCCGGCATCGCCAAGCTGCTTGAGCGACCGTGTGGCTAGCGATGATCAACGCAAAATGAACACTTTCAAAGAACTGAACGACCTAAGGGTGAGTTGTTTTTTCTCCAGCACTTTGATAGTTTGTGGTCAACGAAAAAAGTCCGCTAAAACATTCATTTTATTAAATACCTTTTTTTATTCAAGATTCAATCATCTTCCGTGGCGGGTATTACGTCCTCGGCAATTCTTACCTCCGTGACGGCCTCATCGTCCCCGTCGGTCGTATCGTCTGCCGGTGGCTCCGATGGAGGCGTATCGCTTCACGTCGACCAGTCGGCTGCATCGCTGTGGAACAATCTGCTCGAGCTGCCCAGCCTCAAACCGATGTCGGGCGTCGTCGGGCTGGATCAGGCCGGCGCTAACGATCCGCTGCTGAGCAGCCTCAACACCAGCAAGGGTAGCAGCTGCGAGGATGCGTACGACATTGCGGACGATATGCGCGAGCTGGAGCAGCGCCTCAAGTCGGTGATCGACGAGAATGGCATATAACACAGGGAGCTGGCGGGAATGCGGCTAGTGGCAGCAATAATGGCGGCCGCCCAAGCCAGACCATATCTGTAGGATACAATCCAATACTGTCTGCGTGTGTGTTTGGGGGGAGTGGGTTTGTTTGTTTTTTTTTTTAAATGCTAATGACGAATCAATTGCGGATTTGAGACGTTCGGACGTCGAACGTTGCCAACCCCCTTTTAGTGTAAGTTACATCAGTTCAGTCTGTTTCACAACTCGTTCTTTCTCCGTCTCTCCTTACTCGCTAAAAAGAGAGAGAGAGAGAGAGAGATTTACGGCAAAAGTTGCCGTACCTATAATAGGAGCCTCCTGTGGGGGAGACCATTAGCTGCCGCGATAGGATTTGCTTAAAGAAATGTTGTTCCGTTGTATTTTTACATGTTGCAAAACCGATTGAAAAGCGATCAGCTCGAGCTGGCGAGAAATGAGTTTGGTTCTCCTTTTTTTCCCCCCGTGTAGTTTTTGCTAAGAAATGTGTTTAAACATTTTGCTTTTTGGTTAATGTTTAATTCCTGCATAGAAAGGATCATGGACTGATCTGTGAATAACGTTAATTTAGAATTGGTTAAGGTAATCAGCTTTTTTATGATTATTGGTGTGTGCTAGTTTCGATAGAGAAAGACAATTTGGAAGAAGGGAAAAGGACGAATGAAACTGTGCTCCGATACTGAATCGCCGAGATGGACTGGCACGATTGTGAAATGCCTTAAATACGTTAAAAAGAATGCGTTGCTGAACAGTGGTTTTTTTTGTCTTGTTTTCCTTTCTACTCTGCTTTAAAACATAATCCCCAATCGCTCAACGGTGAAGACACTAGTAGACCTTTTTTAATTAATGGAAATAGTATATCGTGTTATTACTAATACCTGTTTCCTATTTCCAAACGGGACGGGGTGGAGGCACCGAACAGTGTGTACCACATGCGTTCACGCGTTAGCAGTCTTTTTCTAGCTCAATTTACACGCAATATATGCTTAACCGTGCGTGCTCCGGTAATTCAGGCTAATAGTGAGGATATAATTTTAACGACACGCTAGCTCCCAACGACCCTGTTTGCGAGCGAACGATTGTTCTGTGTAGGGATACTACACTGTCCCTACTCTAGATAATGTTACTAGGTGATTAACACACAAGCACAGTTAAAACTTGTTTTTCTTCTTCTTCTTTTTTGATCGCTTATAAAGCTTTTTAGACCGTAGTAGAATGCTTGGGTAACAGTTTGCAAATTTTATAATTGTTTGTTTGTTTTCTTTTTAAATATTATATATGTATTACATATCGTAGCATCATGAACACATTAATCGTTATATGGATTACACACAGTTATTGAGTGACGAGTTGCGTTGAAAGCGCTTGCTTTTGATTTTAGAAAAAGCATAGCTATGTTTTAAGATGTTACAACTACATTAGTAATTTTAGCATACATTTTCCCCATTGCTCAGCACGGTAAAAGAGAAGGAGGGCGAGAATTTAAAGAGAAAACGAGTAATTGATTTTACAACCCGGAGCTATACAATACTCTAAACTTTCGTTCCGACTGCCCGTGATTAGTAGTGCTCCGATGCCCTCCCCAAATACATCTACTGGCATCTACTGTTTCATTGCCGACAAGCAACAGTACTAGCACTTATGTTTGCAAATAAGTTACTCTTACCCGCGCAGCATATATCCGTTTGCAGCGTTGAGAATTGTTGTTACCCCAACACGTGTGCGACGGCGTGAAGCAGCCACCTAGCTTAATTGTATCCGAGGTCACACTTTCATTCGATGAAATGATGCTAGTTACACTAGCAAAAGAGTGAAGAATGAAAATCACACATAAATGCTCTTATACGAATGTACAGTGTAGCAAATTGGAACCCACTTTGACAGTAAAGATCGTGCGGGATTAATTGTGTGAGTGTGATTTACAGTTAATAGTCCAATTTAAACACCGGCAACCGGTGTGCCAGATACTCTCCGGAACTCGTTTATGCGCGCAAGGCAGCCCGCGCTTGTTCATTAGAGTATGTTGTATATTCTAGTAAAAAAAAACAAAGTCACAAACCACACGTGCATATACACCTTAGACAGAAGACAAACAGACTATTAAGATGCTACGCTAAACAAAAACACAAAACACATGCAAACGTACTCTAGTGGATAGGGAATGATCGATTTTTCAGTTCCTGATCTTTTGTGGTTTTACACAAAAAGAACGTGCAGGAGGATGAGAAAAAAGGAGTAGTAAAATGCTGTAAAATTAGTAGCGAAATTATTATTACCACTTACCGTAAATGCCGAGCTGCCCATCGGCTCGGACTGTTCGCGCTCGGAACGTTAACAAACAAACATACTTTGCGATTTGCATCCATGCACTGTAACCGCTCCAATGCTCGCAAATGGTGGTGTTTTCATACTCGCGAGTCTAGCAAATGAAGGACAGAGGGAGGGATAGGACAGTTTCGTGCCAGGGAGGAGGCCATTTGTTTACGATGTAAACTGGAATGACGGTTAGCCGGAAGCTCATACACACAGACACATTCTCGCAGAAGCGCGTGTTGTGCCAGCGTGGTTCGATGATGCTATTTGCCATCAAGTCGGCACAAATGCATCATGTAATTTTATTAGCATCCGATGTTACTCTGCATATATACAATAGGTAGCTTATTTTGTTTCCGCTCAGCAAAGTGACGTTGGTGACGATCACACTAGCGAGCAGATTGTTTTAACTAATGTACTAACGATATAACCGCCTCTTTGTTACTTTGCGCTACGTATGCAAACCCTTTCCCAACTGTTGATAAGTTATATCCCCTGTGCGCTTTTGGGTGGAACTGTTTGCTGTTTGGAAAGAAGTTTAACCATTTATACCACAAGTTTGCCAACTGCGCTTACCCCTGGGACAGCGTTTCAGTCACAGACGCTTTTCACGGGCGCGTGCAGCAGTCAAGGCAAGAATAATTGTACTCGTTTTTCTTTATTTCCTTTCTTAAACCCAATGGGTTGTTGGTGAATGGTGTATACATTTTGTAAAAATATTCTATTTATTTCGTAGGAAACGATTCTGCTACTATTCAGCGTTTGCGAAACGTTCACACACTTTTATCCTCGACTGAGCAAAAGAAAGCTACGAAAGTGAGTGAGCGAAGAGTTCAGTTCCCCGGGAACACGATGCACACGATGCCGTTTGTTTGTACGAAATAGCGAGAAGAATTTTGCAAAATGCAAAACAAACAGAGTGGTCAGGATGCGGAACCAGAACATTTGTTAAGATTTCTCGACACTCGGAAGTTTTTCGTTTGAAAACAAAAGAAATCAAGAACATGATTGTGTAACCACACTACTGTGTATTACGATAAACTAAGTGAATCAATTTAATGATTCCCATCGCTTCGCCGCCAATCACGCCGAGAAGGGGGGGACGAGGATAATCAATGATGAGATTCTGTGTTAGGCTTGCAATATTGTCTAGTGAGTATGCGTAGCGAAAGAACGTTAGCGAAATTTGCTGCGTTAATTTTGGAAGAACTGTGGTAAGACGGGGAAGCATTAATGGCGAAGCACCACTAGTAGTAGAAGTCGTAGTAGTCGTAGTAGTAGCATAATAGTAGCAAGCTTTTACAAGCCATTGGAACAAAACGTTGATGATTGAAAGATGTTACACATGAAAGACAGCCAATCGAGATGGAGGGAGAATTAATCATTTCCTCTTCTAGCTAATACGACGGGTAACGGTGCGAGCTAGCAAGATAGTAAAACCGGCAAAGCAAACATATGCAAAACAGCAAATCACAACTATACACTTGAAGAAGAGGAAAACAAACACTAAACAAATCGAAACAAACACAAAGCGAATGATGTGTGTGACTAATGAGTCCAATTTGTAGTTCATAAAGGTCACAAAGCAAGGCAACAGTAACAACAAAACGAAAACACACAGAGACACACATAATTAGCATCATTTATACATTGGTATATCCTTCCCCCTCCCAACTTCTATACACGGCGACATACAAAAGTGCATAAAGGATGGATGAGATGGATGAAACAGAGTTAACATTTAATATATATATATGAAGAAAAAAAACAAGGATATATACATACCTATAAACATATATTTGAAACAAAAAAAAGTATATATATATATATTTTTAATATTCGGAAGTTAAGCAGAAGAGAGACATATATAGAATCTGAACGAGATGGCTATTAACGTATTATATGTACAACCAGAACGGTGGATAAACAAACAAACAAACAAACAAAAAAACAATGAAATGAAACAACTAGGTAAATGGAAGCAATAGACAAAACAACTCTTAACAAAAAAAACAATACAAGATGAAACAAAATAACAACACAAAACAACAACAAAAAACACGTTTTCCCATTGGGTTTCTGCGCAACAACAGCCACGATCACCACGCGATCGCGGGCATGATCACGAAAAGACAAACCACAAAGCAACCTGAAGCAAAACACGATCAATCAAACGGTGAGAAGGGAAAAAATCGATTCAAAAGAGCTGGCGTAAGTGTTTTGTTTTGCCATTTATTTACTGCCCCTTGTATTTTGTACTTCAATTTGATTATCCTGTTCGATTTTGCTGTTAAATTTAACGCTCTTTTTCATACTTTCGGTTCCCATTTTATAGCGTTTGTCTGTTTGTCTGTCTTTGTTTGTTTTGTTTTGTGCTTCTTATATTGTTTTCGAGTTCTGCAGCGGGTAACCAAAAGGGGGTAGAATTAGTGTGTAGCGATGCATAGCAAAAGCCTATAGTTTTCTAACCATTACTGGTCCCCTTTGAGCGACATTTAGGACGAGGTGGGAAGGAGAAGCAGTGTCGATAGAGTGAAATGACGACGACGAAGACAAGATAGTGAAGAAAAAATGAAATTATGTTATTAGCTCTTAAAGACGCTTTTTTATATATATTATATGATATCTTTTCCCATATTTCACACACTCTGTCACTAGCGATTACAGCGTGTTACAGGTTCGTTTGAGCATGATAGGGAAGGAATTTAAAGCTGCGTTTTACGCAGCCCCTTTAGGCGCGATGCGTTGATGAACGTCGAACGTTCGGTTTTTTTGTTTGTTCTTTCTCCTTCCTATAAACTATTATACTATTATAATAACAGCGCTTAAACATAAACCCCTTTTTCCCAATCATTACACAGTGTGTATGTGTGTTGTAGCTCAAAAACCACCACCCGGAATAGGAATTTAATACAATTTTTAGCGTTTAGTGTAGTTGATCTTTTTCGCGTTGATTGTTGATCGATATTTTATTATTATTATTATCATTATTTTACTTACACCACTCGTTTCGTCGTACGCCACCAATGCGCTTTCAAGCGCAAAACCTCTCGCCCGCCAGCGCAATTCTTCTCTTTTATTACTGCTTACTACTGCTAAGCGATTTGTTCTGTTGTTACCTTTCCTCTTATACTCTGTGTTCCTTTAAACGAACTGTTTAACTTATTTACACACCCAAAACCCATTTTCGTTTGATATCTTCGCTTGGACCCCCATTTCGGTATTGTTTCGTTTGTGCAACGGTGTCGCAAATGGTATGAACTATATATGTATAAGCAAAAGGGATAGATAGATATCGTTTCGTATACTGGGTTTAAAGATTAAAACACACAAACACAGATATAATTTTTCCTCCAAATACTTGCTTCCGTTTTTGTTTTTAACTTAGGCGGCAGAATTAGGCAATGCATCGGCAAATAATCATTCAATTGTTGCGTTATAAAAACCTCCAATCGAAGGGGAAATTGTAATGGATTTAGCAGAGATGGTTCGATTGGTAACAGCAGCGTGTGGCGAGAAGTATTTAGCAAAGCGTTTAAAAATACCGTACCAAGTTAAACTGACCCGATCGGAAATACAAGAGTTACTAGCGTTGAAATTAAGCTCCATTCTTTTTTTCTGTTTCTACTTTGTTGTTATTTTGTTTAGTTACCTTTATTTTCTTCTCCTCGCTTTCGTTTGTTATAATATCACATATTTAATTATTATGTTATGATTCAATTTGTAATTTCTTTTTATCTATTTCCTTTATTTGTTATTAACTTTTTTCTTTTGTTTTCTTTTTCAGTTGTCTTCGTGCTCTAACGGCAAATAAGGCTAGCTACCAGCTCAAAAAGAAAACGGAAGGGTTGTAGTGTGTTTAATTGCGCATTTAACAACAATCAAACAAACCATTACATCGTGGAAAAGTGTGACTAAACTAAACTAAACTACATTCTAGTATAACTAAAAACCATGTAAAAAAATCGGCACGCCAGCATATGGCGCTGTAACTGGCTAGCGATTTACTACTTACTCCATTTACATCATCATTATTCATTCGTATCGAATAGAGTAAAAGCAAAAAAACCGACCGACCGAATAGTGTTATCAATGTTGAACTACCAGGCGGCAATCTTAGAAGTAGGAGTTAGATAACGTAAAACCAAACCAAAAAAAAAGGAAAGCGTAAACTTTGTTAATGAAGTAAAATCAACTAAAGAGAATGCAAAATAACTGGCCGCACACGTGTACGATTTAAAAAGAGCAAATCTGATGTGAAAATGATAAAAAAAAAACATAAACTAAATAAGAATAGCTACCCCATAAAACTGCATGAGAGTGTAAATTGTGGTAACTTTAAAAGAAAATAGTGTGCATAGCTTAAATCTTAAACAACATCCCCCCCACCCGTTGGTTTGTTAACAATTTTTGCCCGCAATGCCAGTGCCATAATAGGTGAAAGTGTGCGGAGCATTTGACCAACCACCTGTGTGTGCGCGCCTCCAAGCTGTGTAAACGAGGCGCAGTAGTATAGACGTAAAAAGGAAGGGCAGCCACGAACAATCTATATCATCTTATACAGTGTTTAGATAGCGAGAGCGAGGGAGCATATTAGGGCCGGCGACCCATTTGGCGGAACTCATAAGGGAGGGTTAGGAAGCTCGAACCTCTAAATCATGATCTTGCAACAATTAGACCAATTCAGAGCGTTTGGTTAGTTTGCCTTTTTGAGTCGCTCCCAGTTTCCTTGCAAAAAAATAAAAATAACATCGTTTTTCTTTTTCGCTGCGTATCGGGGAATAAGAAAAAAGCGCTTGGACAGAAAGCAGCACTAAAAAAAACACAGACGACTATTAGCACAGGCCCGGTTTGCGATTTTGTCTTTTGCTAGTGAGGAGTTCACTTCGTTTGCTACTAGAGTAAAAGTGCCTTTTTAAGAGAAAAAAAAACAAAACAATACTTGTAGTTAACTTTCATGTGTATTCGCTATATATACAGAGCCTGTTCAAGAGCAACCTAAAGAAGGAAACAAACAAAACAACAACAAATAATCATCATTTATACACTCTCTTACACAATGCCGTACATAGTGTTAAACAAAACTAATACCAACATGTTAATGATCATCTAACGGATCGTTTTTTACGTTTAAATCCACTCTTAGCAGCAAAAAAGCTAGCAAACACTACTACACTACTAAACCGAACCGATCGTATCGTAGATTCTTCCCCCAGCTGCGCCCATTTACACGCTTTATCACTAGAAGCTCTCGATGCGCCGTTTGTTAGGGATGTTATTATTGCACTGTTGCTACGGTTTGATACTTACCCGCAAGTTTTGCCCTGTTCTTAGAAGCATTTGTTAGCGTGTTTTAAAGCTGTTTGTGCTGTTTGAGTTGTTACCTAGCGATAGAAGACGAAGAGGAAGAAGATGTTTGCGTCACCGTTGAGACGAGTTCCTACGAAGATAAAAAAAAACAACGCTGTATAGCACTTTCTGCGTCTGTCCCGGTGTGCTGTTCGATTCCCCGATATGTAGCAGCCAAAAGGAAAAAAAAGGTTCAGCTCTACATTAATATCAATATATTAATATATCCTACGGAGCCCCGAGTTGCCCGCACATACAAAGAAAAAGAAACCGAATAACCGAACCAAATCTACAAAACCTTAACAGAAACATTGTTTGCGTTGATGATGGCGCGCGTGGCGCAACATGTTTTGCCATTGGTGTGCAAATGCAATTGCAAACGGATGGCGCAAACAGGCCGCACGCCCAGCACGCACTTATTTCCTTCGAACTTGTGATGTGAAATTTAGAGTTAACATTCGTTCATCCTCCAGTTTTAATGGAAGGTGAGCATCATACTTTATATAGGTCTCGGTGGGTGTGGTGGTGTGGCGTTTATTGTACTTTCAGTGCGAAGCGATTCAGCGAATGGAATGGTGGTAGCAGTTAGCAGGCGTAGCAAATAAACAAAAACACAGAAACACTCTGATTAACTGCTATCATATTAGAGATATAGAGTGCTAAACTATCCACTAAACAAGTCTACACCCAACGTTATCAATCAATCAAGAATGCTACAACTGCAAGGGTGCGGTGCATTAAATCATAATCCATAAACAGTGCAAACACACCTTCCCACTTCGAATCAAATCCAGCCAATCCAGCCCTAAGTAATCCCCTAAGTTGCTGTAGCAACGGACTAGCAACACTTGACCACTTCAAGCGATGGGAAAGAAAGCCACTCGCTGAGCACGTGGAGATACGTCGGGCGTTTAAATATGGAATGCATTCACATTAACCGTAAAAGCAAAAGCCATTGAGAGCGTTAAACAGAAGAAGAAGAAGAAGAAGAAGAAGAAGCGACTCCACTGGATCGCTGTATCAAGCTACTATAAACTTATACATATACTTAGCTAATGCATAATGGTAACGATTAAGTCCACCTCACAATGGTAACTCAAGTAGCAATAGCAAAACCAAGTACATTTACGTGAAACTACGTGAACAAAATAAGCAGCAGGTGAGTTTTGGGGGTGATTTTGGTTAGCGAAAGCTAAATGAACACAAAAAAAACGGTAGGAAAGTAAATGATTTCGTAACGAAATCTGTTTAACGAAAAGTGGAGTAAAATAACAAGAAATAGAACAAAAGTAAATATAAAAGTAATCCAACGGTAAATAAAATATGAATAGAAGAAAAGGAAGAAGTAAAAGAAGCATAAAATGTTATCATAACGCCACGCGACCCTGCACGCCAACACTACAACACTACCCAGCGCGTGGGGGGGAGGGATAAATCCGAATGCCGAAGAGAAGAAGAAGAAGAAGAAGAAGAAGAAGAAGAAGAAGAAATAAACATTAGTTAACATTTTTACAGTTTCTCCGGCTATTTTGTATACACAAAGGGAACGTTGATATGAATGTGGAAATAAAACAAAACCAAAATCGTACATATATAACGCAATATACATACATAAATGCATATAATAAATGTGAACAGATGAAGAAAGCAAGCAGAGGTAACGGGAGAAAATTGAAGCTAAAACAACAACAAAAATGCGTTCACACTGCAACTAACATCAAAGGTAAAAGAAATGGTTTATGGAAAAAAGCTAAACATTTGTTTTAAAAAATAAGAGTTTGTAATAAATCAACAAAAAGGCCGAACTCTAAACGCAAAGATGTAATCGAATGCAGAGCGATGTTTTCCTGTTTTACAAGCAAATAAACATACAAAAAAAAAACGAAGGAAAAATGCAAATCAGAATAGCATAAACGAATAGAAAAGCGAATGAATAATGAAATGAAAAGAGAATAAAAAAAACTACATCAACAAGCACACAGACACTAATGCAAAGACGCAAAACACAAACAGCAGAAAAGTGGAACAGTAAAACAGAAAAGGCAAAAACAAAACCACTACATCCATATTTATCATATTTACATTTTTAAGCTTAAACATTTACAAAAGTGTGAACATATTTAGTGGGAGGAAAATTAATCAAGAAAACGGAGAGGAGGAAGAAGAAGAAAAAAGGCGAGTTAAAAACGTGTAACCGTAACATAATGAAAACTCTTGTATAGTATAAACTTGTAAACGCCTCTAAGCATGCCATGGTTTTCCATGTTTCCTTCCACCTGTTCGTTGTTCCCCTCAATGCTATATACTTAATTCTCTCAAACTAAAATCAAATTTAAAGAAGAACAAATCTTTCCACTAAAAAAAAAGTTAAACATAAACTAAAACACAATTAAATGAAATGAACTTATTACACTGCTGAAAAGGGAGCAGAAGGGAGGGAGAAGTAATCAGGAAGTAGATGATGAAAGCAAGCAATTTCTCATTTTTATATTTACAACTTCTTCTTTAAAACAAAGCAAAACTGAAACATTAAACTAAATAGTAAGTGTTTGTTGAATTAATCTTTAAACTGTTTCTTTGTGCGTTTGCGGAAGAAAGGAGGAGTGAAGAAAAGTGGAGAAAGCTGTATGCTTCTATACTAATGGAAACAACTAGAAAAAAATGGAGAATGGAAAAGAGAAAAGTGAAACAACTGTTCCGTTACTGTTATAAAGTGGGGGAAAACACTAAAATATCAAAACGATAACCAAACATATGGCGTTTAGCAACTAAACTGATAACAAACAAAAGCAGAAGCAAAAACCATACAAAACAAAACTCAACTAACCTAAACAATTATAGCCTCGAACATATTATAGGTGTTTTTGGTAAACATTTTTTGAACACTAATGCTAAAGCCGAAGCCGAAGGACTTAAAGTAAAACGAGTAATTATAGTACAGTAAACGATAATGTTAAAATGGCTACATCAGATTTTAAACCGGTGGCGGCGTACGAAATGCATTTGTCCAGTGCAGTGAGGGAGAAATGGGGGGGATAAATATTAACAGATCGCAAACATTTTTGAATTAAAAAAAAAAATCACGATAAATAAACAAGGAGCGGATTTAGAAAGGAAACAACAGATTTGCCGATTGGTGCGCTAGCTGCGTTGCGCGAGCGTGTATCACTTAAGCTTGTTAATTTGTACGAAAGAAGAGATTTAAACCATGCACCGAATTCGTTAAAATCGATTCATTAGATTGTTGCACGTGTTTGTTTTAGAAAAGAAGCAAAAGATCGTTTTTTCCGTTTCCGTACTGTTTAATCTTTGGTCATTTAGTCTGGAATAATGCAAACACATAATGCTGTTTTGGAAGTTAGAAGATTAGTTTAGGGTGAAGAATTATCCCTAAAGCTCCTCGTAGTTTGCTCGCTTGCGGGAGAATAAAAACGAAGAGTAAACTAACGTAAAAACGTAATCGGCGAGTAGAGTCGGCGCGAAAACAAATTAAACAGGAGAAGAAAAAGGTGAAGAAAGATGAACGGAAGCATTTGTTTTAAAAATGCGTGTAACATTTGTGTACTTTTACTGAAAGATTATTGTACTTTATTGCTGAATTTAGGCATGAGCGGGAGGGGAAGCGCGAACATGACGCAAAACCACAAGATGGTAGCAAACAACAACAGTACTTAGCGTGTACCCCGGGCGCACACGTGTTTCGGACGTTGCTGCGCATTCCGTTGCCAGGGACAACGGGTGGTCAGGGCGGTTAGAGTTTTGATCTAACGCGAATGATTCATTCACTTAGCGCCATCTAGTGGGAAACGATAGAACCGATACACGATGCGCGATAGTTTGCAAGTACCACTTTGAATTTAGGGTTAAGTTTTGTTAGCACAGAAACAGAAGATGTACGACGTTCTGTTTTCAGCGAAACATATGGTTGCAACACTTTAAAAAGAAGGTGAAATATATAGCGCAATTGAAAATCGGTTCACAGGTGTCGCTGTAAAACGGGGGGCAAAAACAATCAAAACATAGACAAATGCAAACGAAAGGTAGAGGAATTTTGCCAGCATCAATAGCGTTACATTTTAGAACCTTTAATAAACGTAGCTCAACAATCACTATTCCCAACCACTAGCAAACAGGCAACAACAAAGAAACGAATTGTATTAATACAGAGAAGGTGTCAAACGAAACACAGTGCGATCAGTGTAGAACCGATTTTAATGCGCATTTAGTTAGTTAGATTGTTTTACATTCTCTCCTTAATTGTTTGTTTTCAATTTCAATCGCTATTAAGCCAACATGTATCGTTAAGTGAGTAGTTTAACTACGACAACAACCGACCGTGAGAGTGGTCGCTGCGAACAGCAAAATGAACGTTAACAACTTTGTCTAACTTAGAGCATAGAGTATAGAGTATAGCACAATTAGCGAATTAGTACATTGACGTACGCTAGACGGTGGTCGTCCATGCCATTATTGGAATGGTATGATAAATACGGTAACGGAAGATGAAATCCTAAAAACTTTAAAATAAGAAACAAAGATCGGAAATGATGCCATCGAGTTTACTTTTTGCATTTGTTTCGTTCAGTGGCAAAGCTTGCCGAACGGAAAGCGCGAAACCCGAAGTCCGTGAAAAGTGGTAACATTTCGGAATTAAGGTTTTTTTTGGGTGATATTTTGCACCTACCTGCATATATCACGCCTCGGTTTGCCGAGAGAAAATCGGTTTGCCAAACCACACAAGCGCACAACAACAACAAAAGACGCCCCGTGATGTACTTAAACAATTAAAATATATTTAAAAACAAGATAATGCATTATTGTAAACACACACCTAAACTAACAAAACAAGTGTAAAATTACATTTTCAATGAAAAGGACATAAAAAATAGAAGAACATGGGGCGAAAGGGATGCATTAAACAAAACAGAATTGGATGCAAATGGAAAATACGAATATTTTTAACGTTGCGAAAACAAAACCTTTGATTACATTAATCATTAACTATGGCGATAATGTTTGGAATGAAAGCAAAAGAAAACGAAACAAACTAACATACACACAAAACATAAATTACCAGCGCATGAATAAAATGGAAAATTCATTCAAACATGATATTATTATTTAAAACAAATGCAAACAAAAACATACAATAATCAAGCGAAGATGGAGTAAATGCAACAGAAGCAAGAAAAAAGCAACCAAAACAAAGAAACGGAAATATGAAAGAGAAGTGAGTATGTTTTTTTGTGTATAAGAAAAAAACATAAATACACACACACACACTCATAAAAAATCACAGTGCGAAGCAGCAAAAATCAAGCCAATAAACAAAGTTAAAGAACCAAAAAAAAAAGAACCAGAAAAGTGGATTGCGTGTAAATGATTTCTTTCTGTTCATCCTGTTGTTTCCTCTTTAGTTAAGCCTAAGTTCGTACAGCACAGTTTTGTTTCGCAATAGTTATTACTATTTATTCTTTTACTAACACACTGTTTCGTCAAGGTCACAAGGGGGAGGATGGGTGTTTGTATTTTTATTACTTTTTTTTGTTGTTTGCTTCAAAAAAATACTTCTTCCTGTTTGTGCGCGTAGTACTCCGCCAATCTATATTGGTGGTAGAGTAGTTGTAGAAGAGCGGAAGAAAAAGAAAGAAATGGTGATTAAATTTAAAACAGTCAAAAACATAGAATCGGTATTTTTATGTTGCTTACATTACATTAGAAAAAATCTTAGCTAAGAACAAAAAAAAAAAGAAATTAAACACACACAATCTTTCTCTCTTTAAACGAATATCCAACGCTTTTGCGCGGTGTGCGTGTGTGTGTGTGTGTGTTGGGTAGTATTTCGTACTGGGTTGTGAAAGAAACCTCCACCAAAGCAAAGGTAAGTAATTAAAATCGTAACAATAACGACTGACAAAGTAATTTCCCTGCTGTTGCGCGTAAGAAAGAAAGGAAGCACCATTCCTGTACAAACATCAAACAATTTTTAATGCTTTTTTGCATAGTTTTTGGAAGCAATCGCTCGCCTTTCTCTCTCTCTCTCTCTCTCTCTCTCTCTCTCTCTCTCTCTTTCTTTCTTTTGTTTGTCTCTCTCTTTGTGCGCAAAAAATGTGCGAAATATCATCGCGATCAGCTGTTAAATTTGGCTTCAAACGGTTGAAACGTTGTCCCAATGTCCGCTTGCATTTGCTGTAGAGTGCACTACCTACTATCTGCCCTGTTTTTTTTGTGCGCCATCAAAAAGTGTAATATCAAAAACCGTATTCGGGATGGAAGTGTAAGGGTGTGTGTGTGTGAACGAATCATAGGAAGGGAAGCATGTTAAACATTTAAAATAATTTTATAACAAACAACTCACTTAATATAAATTACTCTAGCCGACGACACAAACTGTAAAAGTTTTTTTGTTGGCTTATAAAAGGGGGAAAACATGACGACAAATTGATTAGTTGCTGAGGACACTTTTAGGTCATACTTTTGAGCATACTTTTGAGGTGCTTTAAATTATGTATATTAATTTCGCACTGTCAAAAAATGGTTCAGCGTGGCCTAGCCATGAAAGCCGGCACGCCACGCCCACTTTTTCTTCGCTAAAGTGTCAAACAAAGTAGCCTATGATTTATAATTTCCTCAATTCAATAGGAAATGCAAACGGGTGTTCAAGTAAGCCACAGTAAGGGGTAAGCAAATCATAAAAGAAAGTTCACTTAGTTATTTAAAAAAAACCATACTTAAACCAGAAAAAAAACAAAAACGACCCCATTTCTGGGGCCGATTCTTCCTATTGTTTCACGTGCTACCGCGCATTGTGCATCTCCGTCGTGCGTTTTGTCTCATCGTCATTGCGTTTTGCGCGACTCTGCTCCTATTGATTCCTTCTTTTCTTTTCATTCTCAAAACAACAATCATCTCAAAATGTACCTTATTTTACAAAGTGCTTGTGTACGATGTTCTCACTGTCTGTGTTGTTGTTTTTTTGTTTGTTTGTATGCTGGATGTGTATTTTAGGTAGATGTTTCTCCGCCCGGCTACAATATATGTCTGGATCTTGGACCCAATAAATAAACTGTTATAAAATAGCTTATATATCCTTTTTGACCCCCACCGGCCATTTTCCCTGCCCCGTTTGAGAGCTGCCCTTCCCCTTCAAAATGGTCCTTGCCCTTTCCGATCCTGCATCCAGCTTGCTTGCTTGTATGTGTTTCGTACGGGGTAGTAGTAGTAGCCTTACCACAACGCGTCGCCACAGTTTGGCACAAAACAGGACAGGACACCGTTGCAACACAGCTAGCTCGGGGGCAGCATGCAAAAACCAATGCCTCCGCAATAGCTAAACCAGCACTCGCCTTCCCGTATGGGCGTATATCCCACATCCCGTTGTATGTTTGTATGTATATATAGCATCTAGGCATGTACAAAAAAGCTGCCTTCCCTGCTTCTCTCTCTCTCTCTCTCTAGTGCCTCTCTCCCTTTTGTCCATTACACAACAAAAAACTTCCGCGCGCGCGTTCGCCTCAGTATGTAGGGGGTGGGTGTAAATAGAGTTTTTGTTTTGTTGGCGGGGCCGGCGATGGTGGTTCTACTTATCCTTGGACGATTCGGCAGCGGTCGGTTCCACCGGTTCGTGGGTGGGACTGTGGCCATTTTTCAGCTTTTCCGCACCGTACGACGAAGCTTTGCTGATCTTGGACATACCGATCGCCTTCACCATCAGCATGTAAACTGAAAAATAGAGAGAGAGAGAGGTGAGAGAGCGATTAATTTTTGGGGTTTTTTATCCCATCCAAACCCATTGTTTGATCGAATACTTACAGGCAAAGAGAATGCCGGCACCGATCGAAAAGTACAGAATCTCGCCACTGAACAGCAGCATCACCAGGTAGTAGAGCATCGGGGTAAGGGTGGCCACCACCCAGAAGGCAGTATTGACGAGCGTCGTCGGTCGGCGGTGCAGCTGCAGCTTGGGCCGCTCGGCCACGCCGGAATCGGTAAAGAAGCTACCGGTCCGGTGGAAGCTGTCCTGCATTCGGTCCTTCTCGCGGAACAGATCCTGCAGCCAGACGGCGGCGTCTTCCTCGCGCTCCGGCAGCGTCCCGGTGGGGAAACGGCGCACGCACAAGTGCGCCTCGATCTGTTTGCCGTTCAGGATGTTGAAAATCGTCGGCTTAACCTGGAATTGTGGAAAATGTTAGCTCAATTCGGCCCGAAACCTGAATCTCACCACCCATTAGCCGTGTACCTTCGAGTCCTTGCTAATGGCCAGCTGAATGTCCAGCACGGCCGGACACTTTTCGCGCAGAAACGGCAAGCTCGCGGTGAAACCCTTCGTGCGAGGGATCAGATGATGCTTCAGCGGCACCATACCCTTCTCCTGCGCAAACTTCACCGACGCTTCGTGCTTCTGCTCGGTAAAGCGCGTACCTTCCGCGTTCAGCAGCAGCCACACCGGGTCGGGATAGTCGAGGATTTCGTTAATCTGCCGGCCAATGATTTCCCGATCCTTCTCGAACGAGCGCTCGAGAAACACAAACTCGGCAAACTTCCACGCCCACCCGATGGTGGGTATGTACTGGATGACCTTCTTCGCGTACGCTTTGCAGTTGCCCAGCACGCGCACCTTCTCGCAGAACATCCACCCGAGCAGCCAGTCGATCTCGTACGTGTGGTTCATCAGCAGCAGCACGTGCTCGGTGCCGCAGTACTTCATGTCCTCGTCGCTAGCGTACACGTTTAGCTTCGTGTCCGACCACCAGTCGGCCAGAAAGACAAGCTCTGTGGTGGGTTGGAAAGGAACAAAAATTGAGACCAAACCGCCCGGCCTCAACAGAAGCGCTACAGCTACTTACGGGAGTAAAACGAATAGCAAAGATAGTAACCGATCGTTCGATAGAGATGCTTGTTGAACGGCTTCAGCCCGACGTACAGGATGCACTGTACGGTGTTGATGATCAGCCCGGAGGTAAAGAATGAAATCGCAAAGCAAAGGTGTACAAGCGTCGACTGCTTGAGCATCGACAGAAAGCCTGCCATTTTGTGTGTGCTTTTCCAAACACTTTTCCACTTAAACTTTACTGCTACTTGTAGTATTTGGGGAGGTGGGTTTGTTTGTGTCTTTTTGGAAAGCTTGTTCCTACACTCTGTCTACAGTCTAGCGTACTGGTTATTGCACTAAAGGGGTACTGAACGAAACGCGTATTGCTGCCCCGCGCAAAAGGCAATTGTAACGGAGAGAATGTAAACCTAAAGACGAACGCCAAACTACTTGCGTGCAACGCGTGAAACAACTACGATTGTGTATGTTTGGGTGCGCGGTGAAGGGGGACGTAGCGGCTAGGTGACTCGGTTTAAACCATCATAAGTGAAGCCAAACTATATGCACAGAGCTATTTACTGTTCGCCGGTAGCACATGGGAAGGGGGTCCTGTCTGTCTTTGCGTGAAATGGTGCACGATCTTACACGCTCATTACGGGTGCGCGCCTTTGGAAGAGTTTCAACAGTTCCCTAAAACGAAAAGAGAAGAGCTTTATTAGTGTGTGTGTTTTTTTTTACCAGAAACATGTGATTGCATTACGAAAACTGCTGATGTGGAACGCGCGGTAGAAAAATCACGACCCCGAGAGCTGCGGCTGCTGACGCGAAGTGAACCTACCGCACCCGGTCAACGCTGGACTGGGCGCGCGCTTATCTCGCTGCAATCCCCCTCTGCCCCTAGAGGGACGGACGCTCGACACGAACAACCACCGAACATAGCCGGGAGGGACGGTCAAGCGATAAGAAAGGGCGCATACTAATCCCGTTCGGCTCGATCGAGACGGGAGACGTGTCGGAGCGAAGTAAATGCAAAGCAAAAAAAAAAAACAAATGTCTTGTTGCTCCTATGCTCAGACAACTAATCCACGTACGTATTGGTGGGTCGAAAAATTCGATAAAGTCGAAAAATATGCTACACCTCTGCTAACACATTTATCGTAAATCTTCACACACCACATGACAAGTTTACGTTAAATTCGCTTTTCTTTTTTTGTTGTTGCAACGTAACCCGCCAGCTGGCTTGACGGACGGTACGGTAAAAGATACCAAAATAGAACCTCCATCATCATTATCGTTTACCTGTGAAAGGGGGAATCAATCGCTGGCGGAATGGAATTTTGGAAAATGACTTGGCGCTATCATTCGCGGGATATCTGATATCGTTGGTAACAAACAAAAACACTAATACCGGTGGGAATGTAAGCGTATTGGGAGACGATCGTCGCTCGGATTATGAAGATGAAACTTAACAATGTGATCTATATCGGGAGAAGCACGACTAGAAAACGAGATTCATCAAATTGTTACTGTGGTGTGGGATAGCGAATCGATGCCTTGTGATTGGAATCTCGGCATCATCTACCCCATTTACAAGAAGGGAGATAGGTTGGACTGCAACAACTACAGGGGTATAACGGGGTTGAATACCGCCTATAAAATAGAGCAAAAATAGGTGTTCCGCACGTCGAAGAGTTAGTCGGAAACTATCAAAGAGGATTCCGAAACGGAAAATAAACCACTGTTCAGATCTTCACCATGCGGCAGATCTTGGAGAAGATGGCTGAATACAGACACGACACATACCATCCCTTCATTGACTTCAAAGCAGCATATGATAGCATTGCCAGGGTGAAACTATACGACACTATGAGCTATTTTGGAATCGCGACCAAACTGATAATGCTAGTTAGAATGACTATGACCGACGTCACTTGCCAGATGAAGGTGGATGGAAAACACTCAGGACCTTTTGCTACCACCAAAGGTCTGCGCCAGAGGGACGGGCTTGCCTATACCCTTTTCAACTTGGCGCTAGAGAGGGCCATCCGTGACTCGAGGGTGGAGTCCGCGGCAACCATCTTCTATAAGTCATCTCAGATGTTATGACATGGGCTGATGATATAGACATCATTGGTCTGCGGCTCTCCTATGTAGCAGAAGCATACCAAGGGAGCGAGCAGGCGGCAGAGAGCCTCGGAATGCAGATAAACGAGGCAAAGACCAAACTGATGGTGGCAACATCAGCGGTCCTACCAATAAATGATCAGAATCTACGTAGGCGTGACGTACAGATAGGTGAACGCACTTTTGAAGTCGTCCCAGAATTCACCTATCTTGGATCAAAGGTCAGCAACGACAATAGCTGGGACTATACAGTACTTATATAGTACCGGCACTCACATACGCCACTGAGACATGGGCACTGTCTAAATCGGACGGAACCCTCTTAGCCGCGTTCGAGAGGAAGATGCTCAGAAGGATACTTGGTGACCTTACTGTCGTGCAGCGTATCAAGCTGGCATGGCTCCGGTGGACTGGCCATGTTGTACGCATGGAAACGGACGACCCAACCCGTAAAGTGCGACCCAGCCCGTCCACAAGGACAGAGGAGGCGTGGTAGGCACAATCTGAGGTGGCAAGGTGGCGTGGAGGCGTCCGCCATTAAGGCCGGAATAACGGACTGGCAGACGAAGACACGAGACCGTGAGCTATTTCGGACGCTCCTGATGCAAGCCAAGAAGATGGCTCCAGTATGGTTCCAACGAAATTATAACGAACCACGCAACTGGCAGATCAAAATCACCTATTCAGCGTGAAATATGGCTAAATAGATTGTTTTCATATAAAGAGCTAATTACGCTTATCGTACAGCAGCGCTTATTACTTCAACAGCAAATTCGTTACGCTTCAATGTTAAAATTCATTGTTTGCAGTCAATTATGAATGACCGTTTTTCTTCGTTCTTCGTTCCTGCAGTATCTAAAATTGGAGAGAGAAAATCATTATCACTTTACTGTGCTTCCAAAAAACTACACAAAAAAATAGAAAAATAAGATGTTCCTTTCCTCATTGTTTGTGGCTATAAATGCGAAAAAAACATGGATTCATTCGCAACATTGATATGCCCTCTTACGCGCCGTCGCCTGTGGAAGATAAAGAGGTTGCTATGGTGTACAATCATAGCAGACAGCGGCCAGCGTCCTAATCTATCCAATGCGCGGGGTGAGGACTTTGCACCCAACCAAAGGGGGGTTTGCTACCACAACACAAGACTGGGGTGGATTCGATGATATCAACAGCGTCACGTTATCGATACTGATTTTATACAAAGAACGAGAATTCGCACTTTCACGCTTCGCTCTACTGTGCCTTATTAGAGATATGATGAGAGATGTGGCATTCCATCATCGTCAGCGTCATATGTTTCGCTTCCGATCTCGCCAAACAAATCATCCAATTTGACTGTATGGTAATTCTTCCGCCCGTGGGGATGAAAACATGCCGACAACCGCATTATTGTTATCTTCAAACACACGCACTGGCCGCCCGCCCCATTCCGATACATTGCGTGCTGATAAGTCAATCAAAACCATCGCTTCATCAATCAATCGCAGCAGACGAACAGGCCCCCCACAAAACCGGCTAGGAGTAGTGATTCGATAGACGTTTTATGAGGCTCTTTTATGCTCTTGCGACCTGATTCACCTGTCAGCAGTAGTTGCTGATGGAGGGAGCATTGGTGGAGCGTGGCAGCGTGATATCAGCAAAAGCAACAGCAAAAAATGCCGACATAAACAAATCTGTTGCTGATTTGCTGTAGCCGGGAGCCTTACCGGGAGGGGTTTATTTTTGCACCATATCACATGCAGGGTTTGCCTTGCCTGTAACCAGTTCTTTTCTGTCCTGACGCTTAACTTGCCACACTTGGACGTGCAAATTTGGCCACGTTGTGGAGCTACCCACCAACTTACACACCCATTTAATACACTGCGTAACAAAAGGGGGGAAGAACGCAACCACCGCTGCTCCGCCACCAGAGAAAGAGCTCGAAACTCGTGCGAAGTCCATGGTGACGTAACGCCCCACACACAGATTGCCACAGCATTGCATTGCACAGGGGGACGTGTTTGACGTCGTCGCTGCATACTGCAACAAGTGCAACCAGTTCGTCCAGAGGACTTGTGAGTGGAGAAGAAGAAGAATAAGAGAAAAAAAAACAAAAACAAATCCTTAATAGCCGCCAGCCTTTACAACGACGGGCTTGGTGGGTAACTAGATGGCTTTTTTACTACAGGCATTTGCTGGATTTTCTTTTTGTTGCGTGAGCTCACGCACTACACACGAACACGCACGAACCCCATCCACAGTAATGGTGGGCCCCGAAAAACAGTTTTCGTGCTGTTTCCTTAGCAACCCCTAGCGTCCAAAGTGCATTCCGGGGGGCCGGTCGAAAGTCTGAACTTGAGCGGAATTTATAATTACGCATGTTTTATGCGCTGCCTCGAGGAGGGTAGAGTAAATAGTTCCATGCATTGACGACGCAATGATACTTGGGGAAGTGCCGTAAAGCGTAATACCGCTAGTTGGGGTGGGTTGTTTTCTTCGTTACACGCGCTTGAGGAATGAAACAGAACGGGAACAGTGGAATGAGGTGAGCCGGGGGAGGATGGTTCCGTTCTATTTCCCGCTTGACGGTTCCGATAGATCCGTACCAGGGTACCGTAAAGGGATTGGGGTGAGTGTTATTGATACCCTTTAACAGGCGTTGTTCATGGGTTTGGCCTTGCCTTACCTTGTGTTTTTTTCTTTCCTAAATGGTGTCCGCCTGTTGATGCTGGACAATCCGGAAGCGGCAGTAGCAGCAAGAGCCGTTCGTTTGTACGACGAAGGACTACTGCATCCACGTTCGCTACGCAAACTACGCAACAAGCGCCGTCAGCCACACCGCGAAATCGATAATAGCACGAGCACAAACCGATTGTTCACTAAGGGGCAGAGTAGAGTCGATGAAATGGATTTGCAAAACAAGTCCACACACAGGCACCGTGCACCGTTGCCCGTCGTTCGCTGTCTGCGTGCGATTTCACCTAAAAATGATGACGGCCGCCACGAGCCGATGGTTCGCGACCGACCGGGGAGTGTGTTGGCAAAGGGGGCGGCTCAACAAAAAGGGAAACTTCTTCTTTGCCCTCTTCTTGCGCTTCCGAAAAGGGAGGATGAATAACACACCGGTACGCGCGCTGTTCGTCGGAACAGGTAAGGAAAGGGAGACTTCCGACACACGTGGATCGAACAAATGGAACTTCTTTCACCGACAGCTGACTACCAGATGGTTTAATTTACTTGAGCGCTGCTCACTGATCAACTTAGAACGATGTTTTGCCTTCCGTTCTGTTCCGCTAACTGTTTACTGCCCTTGCCCACGGTGTGATGGTATTGGTGCGCATTCGCTGTCAGTGGCTGGCGAAGAGGGTGCGGTCTGCTGCTGTTTACGTTTGGGAAGAGCGTCGCTAATTTATTTTATCTTTTAACACCTGAAATGTAGAAGAAAGATCTTGTTACTGGTCATAATATAAAAAAAACTTTAAAATTCAAATGTTGTCCTATCAGCTTTCTATATTTTTAACAATTTTGTCGATATTTTTCAAATTATTATCTGTAGTTGGTGTCCCACTGTGCCCTACCACTGTTGACAGTTCGAAATTCGAACGAAGCACGTTTTTTTATTTGGTACGAAATGTCAAAACAAACCTTTTCTTCCTTCATCGCACGGCGTGTGCGGTCAGGGGTTTTGTTTAGCTCCCGTGGAATGCGTTTTTCGTGCTGAAAAAGGGTAGTTTTCCGGCAGTATCTGTAGTACACGTGCTTCAGAGCACTTTCATAGGAATTTGTGGTGTTTGTTTCGTTTTTGTTTCCCTTTCGTCACGATGGTGAAGCGAAATCACAAGGTAAGTTGCGGCGTAGTTGCAAAGTGAGGTTAGGTGTGCCATTAGCACATGCTCTGGAATGTGTGGAATATGCGTGTGCATGATGAAGATGCGACCTTGCATTGATTTCCTCCCTCTCCCGCTCTTCCACAGTTCAAATCTGGCGAGGGTGCCATGTACTACACCCGGAAGGCCGCCATGAACAAGCTGCAGCTGAACATCAAAGACTTCCGGCAGCTGTGCATCCTGAAGGGCATATATCCGCGCGAACCGAAGCACCGGGCACGTGCGCAGCACGGTTCGCGCGAGATGAAGATCCTGTACCACAAGAAGGACATCACCTTCCTGCTGCACGAGCCGATCGTGTGGACGCTGCGCGACCGGAAGATTTTCAACCGGCGCATCAAGCATGCGGCGGCGAAGCAGAACATGAACCTGCGCGACATACGGCTGCACAACTACCCGCAGCTGAAGCTGGACCACATCGTGAAGGAGCGCTACCCGACGTTCATCGACGCGATCAAGGAGCTGGACGACTGCATGACGCTGCTGTTCATGTTCAGCACCTTCCCGGCGACGAAGATCATTACGCGCGAGCTGACGCGCATGAGCCGCCGGCTGACGGTGGAGTTTATGCACTACGTGATCGCGGCCCAGGCCCTGCGCAAAGTGTTCATCTCGATCAAGGGCTACTACTTCCAGGCGGAGATCAAGGGCGAAACGGTGACGTGGATCGTGCCGCACTACTTCCCGTACTCGCCGCACCGCGGCGAGATGGTCGACCTGAGCATTATGAAATCGTTCGGCGACTTTTTCACCGTGATGGCCGGGTTCATCAACTACCGGCTGTACCATTCGATCAATCTGGTGTATCCGCCCCAGTTTGCGCACTCGCTCGACTCGGACGAAACGATGGGCAACGAGCAGAAGTTTGTGTCGGAGCGTATTGCCGCGCTGAACGTGGAGCTGCTGCGCTCGGACGGTGGCAACGGGGACACGGAAGAGCCGGAGCTGCTGGAGTGGACGGGCAACGATGAGGAGCTGCCGCACGTGAGCCAGATCCGGCAGGAGGCACAGAACGTGAACAAGCTGAAGACACTGTTCAAGGGGCTGAAGTTTTTCCTCAACCGGGAGGTGCCCCGTGAGCCGCTCGTGTTCATCATTCGCTGCTTCGGCGGTAAGGTTTCGTGGGACAAGACGATGTTTGTCGGCGCCACGTTCGACGAGAGCGACGAAACGATCACGCACCAGATTGTCGATCGGCCGAGCATGGAGAAGCAGCACATCTCGCGCGACTACATCCAACCGCAGTGGGTGTTTGATAGTGTTAATCAGCGCCGTCTGCTCCCGACCAACAAGTACTTTATGGGGGCCGTTTTGCCACCGCATCTGTCGCCGTTCACGAGCGCGAATGCGCGGTACGTGCCGCCGGAGGAGCTGGCAGCGCGCAAGGCCGCCGAAGGGGAGGAAGAGGAGGAAACGTTCGAGCCGGCGGAGGTGAATGCCGACCACGAGCACATTTCGGACGACGAGGAGGTGCAGGACCCGGAGAATGAGCAGGAAATGCAAGACTACGCCCTGATGAAGGCGTTCAACGACGAGCGAACGGATTCGCTCAACAGTGGCAAGAAGGAAGGGGCGGATGATGCGACCGACAACGGTAAGGACGCAGCGGAAAAGAATCAGCAGCAGAACGGTGACGGCGAGTCGGACGACGAGGATGAGGAGGAAGAGGAGGAGGAGGACGTGATGCCGAAAAAACAGAAACCGGTCTCGAACAAACCGAAAGGCATGGCGGTGCGGCGCGGCACAGTGTACAGGGAGAACGAGGCCGAGAAGAAAATCGTGGACAAGCAGGAGGAGGCGCTGCGGGCACGAATGGTAAAGTCGAGGCATCGCAAGCTGTACTCGAAGCTGGTGGAACGGGAGAAAAAGGCGGACAAGAACGCGCGGCTGCTGGCAAACAAGCGGGAACGCATCGAGAAGCAGAAGCGAGCGGAGCAGATGGAAAAGCAGAAGCAGCAGCGGAAGCAAATTTTGGCCTAAAGACAAGGCCATGGAGCGAAAATGATAAGTATATTATAGTTTTAAGCGTACACACACAAACCTGAAGCTTCGTGGGAAGAGTAATAAAACGTTGCATTTCTCCTACTTATACTATCGACAACAAAAAAGGCGAACCACGCGAGTGAAAGCATATTGCTGTTAACATCCGAAAAGGAAAGGGCTCGTTCCTTCAATGTTTAAAATGATTCGTATATTATGAACAATTGTATCTGGCATATTACACTTTGCTAACGTAATTGTGTCCCTACTGCCGCAGCGTACACGATCAGTAGTATTAGTATCGTGACCGTGATTTTACTGACTTATCTTCTAAATTCCGTACCTTTTTGCTTAAAGCTTAGCGCTACTACACCACAGAACTGTTGCTACACTCACTCTGCCACATTAGCTACGAACCTTTACCGCTGCCCTTGCAAACCTTGCTGCTGGTCACGGCCTACTTCATCGCAAACGCAGCAACTCCTATGCCTATGCTACCTTTTTTCTATTCGTGTTTGGTGTGCCCAGAAGCACGCACACCCCTAGTCCAGTCTGTATCCATCGAACGCAGGCTCAGCACATCGTCGATCCTAGTAACACATCGTCTGCCCTTAAGTATTTGATTGCGCAGCCATCGTCTGCTGGTCTGCTTTTGAGAACTGTAAGTACAACACATCGTTGAGAGTGTGGTGCAGCCGGGATTTGCTTCTTTTGCTTGAGCCAATCAGAGTGCTAATTCGTTCTATTCTCCCCTAGCTTTCCCTAGAACGTGTTAAAATGTGTTCGTGCGTTGAAGTGAACACGTGAACCTTTTGGCCTGAAAACACCCTTGCTCCTTGCTCCCCCCACCGGTGAAGGACTCTTCCGTTAACCGTCGTTAACCACTGCCTCGCCCGCTCAGTCCGTGCCGAAGTACTTCTGTCCGAAATGGTTCGGTGCGACCGGGTGCAGCTCGGAGGTGAGAATTTTCAGATCCGGAAAGGCGGTCACCACCATCCGGGCGGCTATCGGTGTGCAGAACAGGTTGGACAAGATGATCGAGTTTTCCTTCACACCGTGGTCCTTCAGCACGCTGACCGCCTGCATGTCGGAAGGGGTAGAGAAGCAACGGGCACGGACAAACAAGGTAGGATTATTCATACGCCTATTTCTCTCCCTGTTGCCAGGGCGAAGGGTGTCTTTACCTGTATGACGGTGTTGCCGGTTGCCATGATGGGGTACATGAGCAGTACCTGTCGCCGGGCGATGTCGTCTGGAAACCGGGCGTACACCACCTTGGCCACGTGCGTTTCGGCGTCCGATTCGACCAGAATCTTGCCGATTCGTATCGAGCGGCAGCAGTCTCGCAGTCCCTGAAAGGAGCGCAAATACCGTGATATCGGAGTGATGCTGGTTGGTACTGACCACAAACGGGAGGTGCCGCATGAATGTGCGCTTACCTGCTCCATAGCTTCGCCGGAACGGATGATGGAAACGCCACAGTTGCCGGACCGGTACCGCAACCCGTCGTAGATGGCGCCGGTCGGCGTGATGACCGAGCAGTCCGAGTACGGCAGCTGGTTTAGGCTTTCCTCAATCACCAGCCTAATCAGCCGGTCGGCGTAGAATTTGAAGTCGCTCCGCGTGGTGTTTCTAAAATTAGACCCCGTCGGTATCCGGTATATATATTCCACATTATGTGTTTGCACGGTGGCGGGGGGAAAGAACACGAGGAAAACATCGTTTGTGAATCACACGAACTGCATTCTAGTGCGTATGCGCGCATTTCGCTTTACAAAGTGTGTAACGATGATGATGTTACAAGTTAGCACGGTTCGATCACATCGTGATCATGTTTTCAGCGCCTGCTGGCTGTGATGCCACCGCATCATCATCATCATCATCATCGTCATCCACACATCGTCGTGACGCGTTTACTTACTTGTCCCGTATGATCGTCTGCAGCTCTTTGATTTGGTCGTTGCTGTCGATGATTTTTAAGTTATTGCCATAATCGCTGGGATTTTGCGACAGTGCCACCGGGGGCGGCGTGGCGGTACCGTTGTTTTCATTTGCACTGCACATGTTTGTGTTGGATGGCAACTAATTTTCTTGCTCGCTCACTCTCTCTCTCTCTATGGACCGCCACGGGCTAATTTGCTCTCGATAGTTTTGCCCTTATTTGCTTTGCAATTTACTTCCGCACAGTACGCGTTAAGTGCTATTAATTTGTGAGGTACCGTTTGCACGCCGCACCACCGCAGGATCACGCCCTCTACAGCCTACCGGAAAGCAGCCAGCACACACGGCGAGTTAAGGGTGTGTGTGTGTGGTGTTTTGCGTCAATGTAGGTCGGGTGCCGGGCCAGACACAGAGACACGCGTGCCGTCGTCCTTCACTGTGGCGGATGTGAGTGTGAGAAAGGAAGGGTCGACAGAGGGAGGTAGGGTTTTAGATCGTCCCGCAACCGTCGGTCTACGCTGCTGTCCGGTCAGCTGCTACCACCACCAAGGAGCAGTCGGCACGTCGCTTTACGGTTTTTAGGGCGTGATGGGACGAAAATGGGACACCCACGTTTATTTCACTGCAACACAACAGCAAGAAAGAAGAGAAAAAGCCTGCACAGCGGCGATGTAAGCATCCGCACTAGCGGTCTGGTCCGGTGTGACTGCTGGTCTTGTTATTATTGTTCGTATGCGGGCTGTCAAAGCGGTGCGCAACCAGAGTGACCAGAAATACCGATTTATCTGTATTCCTACCGATTTTTATATGCCTATTGATTCACAGATGACCGCCCTAAAACTACCGATTTTCCATTTATTCTACCGAAAATCACAGATATTTGATTTTTCAGTGGTTTAAGCTTAATCTGTGGCGCTTGGAATACTGTTTCAAGGATCGCTATCCTCATTTGTTACGTATCGCGCTGATGCACGTTTGTTTGCCTGCAACTTGAAAAATGCTACATGCGTTTGGAATTCAAAATTTTATCCGTTAAAATTTAATGTTCATAATAAGTAGAAAATGTCAGTTGTGTGAATTCCGAGAATTGCTCGTCAAAGAAAATCATTTAAATTTGAATTTTAATCTCGCTGTCGGCGGTTAAAGCTTACCCGACAGACAAAGAGAATGAAATTTTCAGGCGAGGGGTAGGTAGAAACACATGGCGGGGGTCCGGCTCAAGATCGGATCCGAAGTCCGTTGTTTTGGGCTAAATATTAAAATTGATGGATGGAGCGCTACCACGGAGAGAATGCGCTCTATTGCATGCCTTTAAAATGCACCAGGCGCTTGTAGGGATCAAGAGTGAGAGAGAAGTCTAGTGAAATCAGAGAGAGCGAAAAATATTTATATATGCAAAAATGTGGATGAGATGGGAGAGATTGAACGAAAGCAGAGATAGAGATGGAGGAGGCGCGCGGAAAAGGAGACGGACGTCTACCGGTAGCTAGCGGTAGCTGGGATCAAGAGAGAATGAACTCCGAGAGTGAATCGAGAAAGAGAGCGTGAGAGAGAGACAGATCGTGAGATCAGGGAGAGAAGACAAGTCAGGCGACAGGGAGAAATAAAGGAGCCTCGGGTCAGTCTTGTGGTTGATCGCAACGAGATCGGTAGAGCGTGAAACAAAAAATTGAATAAAAAAGCCTGATAAATAATTGAAATGTGTGACGATTACGACAGCGCTCTCACTGAAAAGAACGCTCGCTTGCGCTGTTTCATTGTATTTTCCTCATACCCCTTCCTTTCCGTTTCTTTCGGCTTGCGCTGCGCTGAACTGGTACCCCACTTGATTCCAGCGAGTTGCGCTGCGCTGGACTGAACCCCCCTCCCACTCGTTTCTTTCTTAGCGCGCTGTGCGCTTCCCTTCACACGGATTTGGTGCACCCGAATCAAAAGAAAAACTTTAACACATCAAACTTGGTTTATAAATATTTTATCACTTGTATTACAAATAAAAGCCACTTTTGATTCATAGCTTCACACAATCTTCCTTCAAACCACACACATTATTTATAAAAGTCGCACACTTTTTGATTCTCTTTGCTAGTAGAGTAAAAAGAAATTGATCGTTAAAATAATTGATTAAATTTAAATGTTTGCGTTCTCAACAGTGCTCCTGCCGAAATCTGCCAATATAATCTGGCCACACTGGTCCGCAGGTCAGGCGAGCTTTTTGGCGGCCACCGTCGAAAAACCGTCGCAAAACGTCAAAACCGGCGTCGCATGTACTGCAAACCGACGTCGCCAGCGAGCGAAACTCGCAACGATTTCGAGGCGCTGGCGACGGTCGTTTTTGACGTTTTGCGACGGTCTTTGACCTTTCGAGCGAGCTTTTGCCCTGCGGGCCAGTGTGGCCAGATTATATTGGCAGATTTCGGCAGGAGCATTATTCAGAACGCAAACATTTAGGCAAGCGGTAATCGCTGATGCGGGCGTGCGGGCGTTTCCTGAAAATGTATGGAATTTGACACACGCAGCGGGTGACAGTTTTCAACCGCATGCGCCAGAATCAAACAATTTTGATTTTTCCGCACGCACGTCCGCACGCCCGCAGTAGCGATTACCGCTGCCTTAACCTTCGTTTCTTTGACCAAAAATACACCCCCATCTTTATGACCACCTACCCGGATAGGTCATACATGTTGTATGAGAAATTGCACTTGTGCGTGGTAAATTGTGCATGACTTCTGTTTTGGTTGTTGAAATGACTTCAAATTTTCAGGGAAGCTTGAAGTCAGGTGTATGTCGGGGACCGCCTGTATATGAAAAATAATTTTGATTTTTTTTATACTGGAAAGAACAAAGTTTTATGCAGCTTTCCTGAAAAATTGAAGTTTTTTCTGTTGAAAGTATGCAATTTCCTACCCCTCAAATATAACGCATATGCGAATTGTCAATTGGGCAGGGAAACATTTCACCAACACTGTAAATACATGTAAGCGATTCATTCCGCCAATGTGTTTCGTACAATAAACACACACTTAAATACAACTGCGCAAGTGTCCTGCTATTTCTCCCTTCCAACATTTTTAATAACTAAAACAGAAGATATGATCAATTTACCATCCAGAAATGCAAACTCCCATACAAAATGTATGACCTACCCGGGTAGGTGTTTTAAGAAGCGCACTTTATTGGTCTGCTGCTCACGGCGTGGCAATGGGAACTGAGGGTGACGCGTTTCCTGTCTTTTTCTACCTTAAACATGTGCTCTTTGTGACAATACGTATTTGTGAGATTTTGACAGTTGTGCGATGTTTTGCAGGTGAGCACATTTGAATGTGTTGTGGGCAGCCGTGCCGACCCCTGGACTTGCCGTGGCAGTTGCGCTGCCACCGGTCAACGTCCAGGGGGACGACAGTGTGTCACGCACACTGTCGCACACACTAAGCAGCGCAAGGCTTAGTGTGTGCCGAGCGCACAGTTAGAGTGTGTTTGCGAGCCGATCGAGCTCTCGGCAGGGGCGCTCGGTGCGGCTGGTGCGCGGCCACCGCACTTGCGGTTTTAAACTGTTAATTGTTTGTTCATTGTGTCTTTTATTTATTATTGTTCGTTTATAAGTGTAATGAATAAATACAAAAGTGTAGAACACAACAGAATGTAATTGGTACACACTTAAAAATATTTCACGACCTCGGTTAAAAAAACTGCCGAAATCCGTCGGCTCTTTCGATTCTTGCTGATATGTCAGTTGAAAAAACCCAGTAGCCGAAAATCAGTACCATTTAAAACTGAAATATCAGTTAAATAAAAATTTGAACCGAAACTCGGCAACACAACATGCCGAGCACATACGTTAACACTGCTGTCACCGAGATAATCCGTCAAAATAACCGAGATTTCAGCTTTACTACTTCGATTAGCCGAGGCTCGGTATTCTATCTGTCATTCGCCATTCTGTTGATCTCGTGCTAATGAAACGAAAACCTTTCGGAGTGATGTTGTGATGTAAAATAAATAATGTAAAAAAAAGTGAAAATGAGTCTCTCAGCGTGAAAAAAACGAGAATCAGTAGCGTGCGATCGAGCACATGTATGGAGCGGGGTTGGGGCTAGGAAACTCCATCAGCGCACGCAACCGGTGCTCTTCAGAGCGTCGCTCTAAATCCCTATTTAAGGATCAGATGTGGAAGCTAATCCGGTTGGTTCAACCATTGCCAGACCGTTCAGACTTCCAGGATTCATTTCCGGTCACCTACACGAGGTAAGTATCAACACTCGATCACATGAAATCTAAAAAGGGTTCACTCAGACTTGTTTCACTCTGCCCGCTTTACAGAACCGTGCCTGTACCAGTGCTTGCTCCTTGTCCGGCTCATTTTCCCCAAGTGCCACAAATCCACTAAACGACCACTAAACGGCTTCTAAACGACTCAAGTTCTCTACCTAAACGGAATATAGAAAGACTTCGTTTAGCATACGGCAAACGACTCATGCATTCTAAAAATAGCAAAAAAGCTGGTGGCGCTCTCTGTTGGTGGGATACCCCAACCAGTTGAGCTTCATCGCTTGGAGAAGAGCTTTCTCATTTCCTCTGTACTGTTGTATGGTTTCGCATTGAAGTTATGCATCGCTAGAACTAGAACGGCGATACGATTGTTTAAATACTAAACTTCAACAGAAATCACCAGCACTGAAGCAAGTGAGATTTGAGTTATAGTCGTTGGTGTTGATACCCACGTATCTGACCACACGACCATTCATGTAGATTTTTGCTCAGAAAGTTAGAAGGCTATATAGGTCATGATAAGATGAAACTTGTCGAAACACATTGCAAGAAAAGGATAGCAATATAATAATGAGTTGTAATACGCCATCTATTGATCAAACCAATGAAGCTGTGGAGCTTTCATTTTTTTTCTATGGATATTCAATTTTCCAGTCGTTTAAGCTTAATCTGTGGCGCTTGGGTCCTGTACCGGTACCACATCCAAACGCTGTGCCCCATCCGGCGGTTGAATCGGCGCCTGTCCCAACGCTTTCCATCACATCAAAAAAACCCATTTGATACGCAAATAAAATCACTAAAATAAAAATAAAATGTTTTTATATTTAGCCGAAATCTCGATTTGCTCTAACCGAATATCTCGGTTAAACGTAAACGTCAAAACAAAATGACATTAACCGAGATGTCGGCAACAGAAATTTAACCGAGATCTTTGCCGAGATCTCAGTTGTGCAGATCTTGGCAAAAATTAATCGACATTCGGCAAACTTTTTTAATTTTTGGTCATAAAGATGAGGGTGTATTTTTGGTCATAGAAACGAAGGTTAAATGGTTGCGTTCTCAATAATTCTCCTGCCGAAATCCGCCAATATAATCTGGCCACACTGGCCCGCAGGGCAAAAGCTCGCTCGAAAGGTCAAAGACCGTCGCAAAACGTCAAAAACGACCGTCGCCAGCGCCTCGAAATCGTTGCGAGTTTCGCTCGCTGGCGACGTCGGTTTGCAGTACATGCGACGCCGGTTTTGACGTTTTGCGACGGTTTTTCGACGGTGGCCGCCAAAAAGCTCGCCTTGCACTGTGGGCAAAGTGTGGCCAGAAATACCGATGTACATATATCTAGAGTTTGAAGGAAAAAATCTCAATTTTTTTATTCATGGAACTATAAAACTCAGCCAAACTATCAAATCAATCTAAATAATCCAGCGAAAATCAAATGACAGCACGCACGATAAAATCGTATCCGATGGAGCACTGCAGCGGCCCTAAGCGGTCGCGTAGAGCCCCGAGAAAAAGAACTTGCCACCACTGAGAAGAAAATGTGCATCTTAGTCCTTCTTTGGCTTTGAATTCCTAGTACAATGTTCCTAGTGCAAGGATGCATATTCTCGTGAGATGGAACTTTTATTTTACGCATTAGCACTCTCCCCCCCCCCTGAGTTTCGAATTTTAACCTACCGAAAAATACAGATAAAATATTGGTGCTCCTACCGAAATCCGCCAAAATAATCTGGCCACATTGTGCGCAACTGCCAGATCGGGATGTATTTTGTACCGCGATAAATTTTGCTGCCAGCTCTGTGTTCTAAAAAAACGTTTCAGTTTTTGAACATAGTCAAGGGAAACGGTGATTGACGCGGGTTTGTGAATTTTTCACAGAAAGGCAACGCTTGCGTTCCGCGACATTACGATCGAAGTTAGCTATACATTCGTGCTATAACATAAACATTTGGGATGAACTGAAACATAAAAAATGAATTGATTTTAAGGTTAATTGTTCTTTCCCGTAAAAATCAGAATGAATGGGTCTATTTTTTTATCTGCATATCTATATTACAGCATTCTAGAACTGTTTCCCACCGAGGAGCTTTTGGAACAGTAGAAGAATGAACTACATTTCGTTAAAATATTAGAACCAAAGTTGTGTAATGATATCTCTAAATTTACCCGACAAGCCGTCACTGAATCCTAATCAACAGGTTTGACAACCCTGTACGTATCATTAAATTTTACAAAATTGTACATCTTTGGATAGTTTTCTCGACAAATCACCATCGAAAGTCTATCTTGATCGCTAAACTTTGTTTTATAAATGTTATTGACCATTTCACATGAGATTTGATGAGATGAGATGACGTTGTAAGTAACGTTGCTTGAACACGTGTAAATTATGGTAAACCATGCGTCTCCACCAAGTTTTCAAATTTCGATCGTTTATATGCTTTCGTGTGTATTGCTCTAAATATTGTTTTTTTTTTTATATTTCTCCGTCTTATTGTTTGTACCGATACAGAGTGGTTATATTTATTGTTTCTTTCATTACGAGCATTTCAAAAACAGACAAGTTCGATTGCGGTTAAGGTTTTGATTCAATTACATCATACATTAATTCTACTCTTTTATGGATATTGGGTATTCTGGTATATTGCTGATTGCGACGCGATTGGTCCAATCGCCGTCAGCATACATCAGGTTCGATTAGGGCATTGCCCTCGCAAAGCGTCCTCCTCCGATGGGCCAACGGTGATGGATTTGGGTATTCCCACGATGGAAATGTTATTTCCTTGCTACCTTGTGGCACTTCCAAGAACTGATCTATTGGAATAGTTGAGAACGGTGTATGTTTGATCACCTGAAACGCACGTATGATCACACATTTACAACCGTTCTCACTCTGGCCCAGCAAAGAAGAATAGCAGAAGAAGAGGAAGTTGGCTGGATTTACGACCGCCGTTCGTAAGCGTAATCTGTTCAGTGTGTAGCATGTGTAATTTTTACGCGACTGTGTGCGACCGACCCTGCTGGTCACACAAAGTGTTCTTGCGCACTCAGTTCCTGGTTACTGTGCAGCAGATTTTTTGTTTGCACGGCTGTTTTTTGATAGCTTACATGGTGCTCTTGCTAAAATCAGTGTTGTGAACGGTGATAGTCGTCGCCATAAAATTTTACAAAATAATACTTTTTGAAGCATCGTATTCTAAATTCACACATTCATTCGACAGTCACGAAAAAAAAAATCATTTGACACGATGATATTTTTATACTAAATTCATTTGACTTTTTGATTTTGCCGTACATCAAATGAACTAGATCTTCATCGAAAATGGGTCCTTTTTCGCGTTTTCGCGTGAATTTCTATACTCCTGTAAGCGAACACCATTGTCCTGGTTGACTTAGTGAAAATATCAAGTGGTCTAATGGCTAAGTATCGATAAATGCACGATTAAGCAGTTCTGGCGTCTCATGAAAAATGTCAAATGACATTCATTCTAATTTTTTTTGCAATCTTGTCATCGCAAAAGCATTGAGTGTTATTGCACAAATGATTGTCGCTTTTGGAAAGTCGTGTCATGGTAACCATGAATATCTTGATCAAAAAAATATTTTGACAGCCGCTTACTGCGAATATCATAAAAAATGTCGACAATTAACAACACTGGCTAAAATAATATTCGAGATCGCATAGAGTTTACTTCGCTCGCTGTAGCACCGTAAGTGTGCGGAAGTAAACGGAATGTGTGAAACATGGGTTTCGTACAAATGATTTCATCTCCCTATGCTGTATGCAACAGTTTTTCGAACAACTTTCAAAAAGGTATCAAATTGTCATCGCTTTTTTGGTGCATAATAGAGCAAAACAAATAAAAACACCTTTTCGAAGCTAAGCTGGCTATGAAAGTGCGCACAACGGGCGCAATGCAGACGACGAACCACAAAAACAGCCGAACCTAGCCGAAGCCACACGGAAGTGTCATACAAACATTCGGTTCCAGCACGTTCCACGCTTTATGTACGGATGATTCCTGAATCCGTTAAAAAAATGCTTGCGTGTTTGGAAGTAGCTTGCAGTTTCGCTTACTGCCTTACCTGCAGTATGATTGTTTTGAATATGGGATCCGTTGTAACGCCTAATTCTGCACATGTTATTATTGGTTAGTGTTAATTGATAGTTGGTTTGAAACATGCTTAAAATGTTACAATTACATTCGCCGGATCATGTACGGAAAGAAACATGGCATCAACTAATCTAGAGGTATCAATAGCGTGTTACGTTCATTACGAATATATTCTACGTGTGGTATAACTAAATTATTAAACATCGGTCCCTACGTGGCTTGACCCCATGGCAGTTATCTAGTTAAGTTGTATGCTATGACTGTCGTAGGGGAAGAAAAACGTAGGGGGAGAATGTGATCAGTCAGTCAAGTTCTTTCAAGCGGATTAAACGGAAGAATCAACGGAACGGGTTAACTAAATGTTTTTAGTGCGGTTTCTCTCCAAGTTAGTAAGAGGTTTCGGAGTAAAAGGAGCGGATCCCATATTCGATGTTCGTTGATAAGGATTCCTATGTGGAATTGAGAGAGGATCCGTTTTCAGCGACATTTAGAGTGATCGTTCACAGGAACTTACGATCCATATTCGAAGCGTCGTTGATTCGAACCTTTTGTACGATGATTGGAGCTGAAGAGTGTATTTCGAGTAAAATGTCGTTCACTGCTGGTTCCACGAGGCTGGTCCATAATCACCCAACACTACTATAGGTATGGCGACATTTGAACGAACGAATGGTACGCATCGCAAGCGGTGTGAAATGAACTGGTGGCTGGCGGCATTTGCTCGTGCCTGCGGTTTACCACGGCGTTAATCCATTACCAACATCGTAGATATCCACGCGTGAAATGAACGGTGGCCTTCGGATTTAGTTGTAGAACAGGTTGTGCAAACAAATTCCAGAATATTGGGGTGGCACGTGGGATATTTGTGCAGACACATCTAAACTACTTAACACGTCGCTTGTTTACAATGCCTGTGGCACATTTCTATGTCAGCGGCTACATGGCAGTGCACCACTTGTGCCAACAAATGATTGTATGACCTTTGGGAATTGGAAGGAAACGAGCGAAATAGTAACGAAAGAGATAGTGAAAGAAATAAGCGAGTGACACAGGGCAGAAAGACAATAGAACCGAAAAAGAAAAAGAGAAAGAGCGAAAGAGAGACAGAGCGAGAACGATTGAGAAAGAGAGAGAGGAGATAAAGCGTAAAACCGTATAAAACAGGATCCGCTGGCCGGTAAGGAATTAAGAAAGGCACAGACATCGCATCAAGATGTTCCGAAAGCTGATCGATTCCATCACACTCCTTGTTGTTGTGCTTCTGATGCAGTCTGCAGCGGATTTTTTTCCCTGTCTGCACGGAGTCGCACAAGCACCACCACCAACACCAGCGCCAGGAATGCCACCGCCACCGCCGTAAGGATGGCACGTTTCTGCAAGGATGTTTCTCTCGTAAGGATACACCGGTATACAACATCACCGCAACGGCCTCGCGAGCGTCCAACGCAAACACACACAAACTGATTGAACTTTATTGAAATTGAACATTGCACAGGAATAAAAAGCGCACGGAACCTTTTAGACGAAACCAATTGGTAGTACAGTTAGGGCTGGCAGTTTATTGGCGCGTAGCGATGGAAAGAAATGGTGTGTGTGTGTGTGTGTGTGTGTGTGTGTGTGTGTGTGTGTGTGTGTGTGTGTGTGTGTGTGTGTGTTTGTGAGTGTGTGTTTGTTTGTGTGTGTGTGTCGTGTTCAACAAACGATCTGAGGATTCGGAAATATCCAAACAAGATCCAGGGTGGAACGGTGGGTACCAATCGAGACAACCCATCACTACTGGCATGCCATCATTTGTTTACAGCGACGTTTCGGTTTTGAGCGTCATCGGACGAATATGGGATTAGTGATGGGACACAATTCTCATTCCAACGCACCCGGAGACTACCGGTTCCAGGACGAGGCGAACGTACGGTATGATACAAAATTATCTTACGGCCAGAGCATGGACTCCGCTCGCCGAAATCCGTTCGCCGCGACACCCAATCTACACTAATTTGCACTGATGAAAGAGTGATGTCACTCATTTTTCATTGAGGAATCCGTTCGTTTTGCGAATTCCGCGTGGTTTTGCGTTGCAGATTCTTGTGTTGTACGCTCATTTTGAAGTGAGCGACGAACGGTTTTCGGCGAACGGAGTCCATGCGCTGGCCGTTAATATTTATATCAATCGTTAATCTTTATTCATGCGTGACTGTTGACAACAGCAGTTCGTAATTGTTTAGTCAAGTGTTGTGTCCTGTGGATTTTGTTTTTACTTGTGTGTGTAGATGAATGTTCGTAGATTCTCTCGATGTGATAATGCTTGAAGTGTTTTGTATTGTTTTTGTTGTTGTTGTTGGAAAATGAGCTTTTGTCGCAGTCAGCAGCGTATTTTCGCTTGGTGACAGTGCTAAAGTGCTTGTGCTGATAAATGTATGTGATATAATATTTTACATAAGTTTGTGCGCGAGAAGTGTACTGTTGCAAAGTACAGTTTTTTTCCCGTGTTACGCGGATTCACAGATACAGGGTTACGAATTATATAAGGGAATAGTACAATCACTTAGGGGAATGTTGCAAATCGGTAGGGGAATATTGCAAGCAAGCTGTGGATGTTTGCAATCACTTAGGGGAGTGTTCCAATCGATTAGGGGAATTTTGCAAGCGTACTGTGGAGCTGTCATCAGACTGCTTATCATGTTGAATTATGGCTCCGCAGCAGGATTTCTTTAGTTTATCATGTGTACAGCAGAATCCCACACGAAAACAACTCCAAATGATGTTTAAAAAAAAAAAATTGTCGGTATCAATGCGAAGCTTTACACCGGCACCCACCGTCTGACGACAGCTCTACAGTAACCTTTGCAAAAGATCCCCTAATCGATTGCAACACTCCCCTAAGTGATTGCAAACATCCACAGCTTGCTTGCAATATTCCCCTACCGATTTGCAACATTCCCCTAAGTGATTGTACTATTCCCTTATATGATTCGAAACCCTGTAAGCGGTTTTATAAATTTGGCATTGTATGTGTTTCAACATCAGCGGACCTACCAATAAATATTCAGAACCTACGTAGGCGTGATGTACAGATGGGTGAACGCACTTTTGAATTCGTCCCAGAATTCACCTATAACAGCATGGTAGGAAAGTTGGGCGCAAGGATGCTGGCTGCCAACCGGTCATTCTACAGCATTCTACATTCTACAGGCCTCAAAGAACCTGTCGCGACGGACGAAGCTGGGACTCTATAGTACCTACATAGTACCGGTACTCACATACGCCACTGAGACATGGACACTGACCAAATCGGACGAAACCCTCTTAGCCGCGTTCGAGAGGAAGATGCTCAGAAGGATACTTGGCCCCGTATGTGTGGAAGGACAATGGAGGAGCCGCTATAATGACGAGCGATACGAGCTGTACGGCGACCTCACTGTCGTGCAGCGAATCAAGCTCGCCAGGCTCCGGTGGGCTGCCCATGTTGTACGTATGGAAACGGACGACCCAGCCCGTAAAGTCTTTTTAGGCCGTTCACAAGGACAGACGAAGCGTGGTAGGCCCAAACTGAGGTGGTAAGATGACGTGGAGGCGTCCGCCATTAAGGCCGGGATAACGGACTGGCAAACGAAGGCGCGACGCTGGACGAGGCGCGGTTTCGGACACTCCTGAGGCAGGCCAAGACCGCAAAGCGGTTGTAGCGCCGGATAAGTATGTATCAAATCAGTACAATTAGCTTCAACAATAAAAAATGTAAAAAAATGCTTTTTTCTGTAAAAAAAATCAAATCGCTTTACATTTAGAACGATACGATAGTCTATCGTTCATAATAACGTCTTCTTATTCTTTGGCACAATAACCGTTATCGGTCAAGGCCTGCCTTGTACCGCACTCTAGTGAAGTGAGCTTTGACTTTCAGTGACTTATTGTTACCATAGCAGGATAGTCAGTCCTACGTATGGGGGCATGGTCTAATCGGGGCTTGAACCCATGATGGGCATGTTGTTAACTCGTACGAGTTGATGACTGTACCACCAGACCGGAGCAACGACGCATAACGTCACTTTCATGAAAAATAATAAAAATTGTAAGTGTACGAGCAGTTTTTGTGAGACTGCTGCACTAACCTGCCCAATACTGGCACAGTTACCCTACTAGTATCTTTAAAAATCTCTCAATCAACCATTGTGTGACTGTGACATGTTTTTTTTCACTTATATTTCTCTTCTTCTTTTTTACAGTTCGGAATAATCAGTCAACGGCCTACACCCCTGTTTAACTGCGGCCGCGGGATTAATTTTAACTGTAATACGGTCATTGTTCCAAAATGAGTTTGACACCACTGGTGTAGCGTGTATGTCTGTCAGGCGTTTAATTGGTGAGGAAAAAAAACATTATCAGTAAACATAACATTATCTTCTTCCGTAATTGATTTTCTTGTCATCGAGTGTATAAAATGCTGTGTTAAAATGTGGCCAGATTTTGAGCAAATATTTGATCGTGCAATATTTTAACCAGATGTAAAAAAAATTTAAGCGTATGTGAGCTAACGCTCTGGAGAGAGGAATCGAGACGCTCAAAACTGAGATTTACGCGCAAGTGAAGCGTAAGTTGGACACAACTCTGCCCAAAACAGCAAGCGAAGGTCGACTTGCGTGCAACTTCTGACACACCACAAACCAGTGAAACAGTGCAGGACGCAACTTTTGCGAATTGGGCGATGGTAACTAAGAAAAAAAAGGGATAAATATTGGGTATAGTAATTTTCAGACGATTACAGGATTTTTTGAGTCGGTTGTGTTTACAAAGAAAAGTATTCACGAGTGCTACGGCACAAACATAATAGCTATATTTAAACCACTTTGGTGCTTTGTTATACGTTACACTACGGAGTACAACATACGCAAAGCGGGCATTGCACGTATAATTTCTCTTGCGGCCACCGATAGAAATCATCATCCTCACTACGGACGTCACCCGCTGACAGCCCCATGGTCGATGGTGAGCTCGTAGAACGATAATTCAATCTCTTTAAGCTACACCAACAATAAAAAAGATGTTTTAACATTTTAGTAAGCTTTTGATCACAATTGCTGTTTTTCGGTTCCAAAATAGTAAATCCAAAATTATTTCAGACCGTTGCTATGGATGGTACAGTTGCGTTACCTTAGAACCTTAAATATAATGAAAAATCAATTACTTTTCTGCACATATTCGAATGTTGGTGGTGTTTTCTTTCATTTTTACATATCGCTTACCGCGTGATCGACGTATTGGACGGCCCTGCACGTATCATTAATTTACAGTGAAATCTCTTTAAGATGTACAGGCCTATTATATTACATTACATTCGATTCCGTCGGAATCACTCAAGTGGATTGGGAGCAAAAATGGTATGATTTTTGTCATTCGATTCGACGAATGTTTTGTCGGCATTTGTGTTCTTGCATCTGTGTGGTTGACAGTTGGTCGAAAAAACCGGCGGTCGGAGTAAATGTAAACAAAAGGATTCAGCACTTCTTTCAAAATATTTTTTCCATATTTTTTTGACAACGGAGTAAATATAAGTTGATAAACTTATGTTATACATAATTACAAACGTAGGCAGTGACTACAAATCTTTATATAGTTACATTGAAACGCGCACCCAACAGCTGTCGGCAGAAACTCACTCGAATGAACTTTCCTGTTTGAACAATACGGTACCGATTCTTGCTTCGTCGACTCGAATCGGCCGACGGGCTACTTGAAAGGGATCGTTGCTAGCAAAACGATACCAAAATGAACATAATGAACGTGCTAGTGAATCTTCTCGAATGCCGAACGCAATATAATAGGCCTGGTAGTCTCTTCAAGATGAATTGTTTCTTTAACATGAACATTTTGACGGTTTCGTCATATTCTATACATGTTGTGTATTTTCAAGATGAATGTCTCCCTGAGGCGAATGTTCTCTAAGCGGCATGTGCAATTTGGCAGCCTAAATTCTCTAAGATGAATTTTTGGATGACAGTTTACAAAAAAATTGGTCAAAGGATGCCATGTTTTTCCCGTGGATTCTTGGATACTTCATAGCAACACGTTCATTAGTTTTTCTCGCCATGAATATCTCTAAGCTGACGGTCACGGTTGAAGATTCCCCCTAGAGAGATTTCACTGTGCACAAAATGAAACATATTTTGGCATCAATTTCCACAAATTGCCACCAAAAGCCTAAAGCGGTCAATAAACTTTATTTTACCAAAGTTAACCACCATGTCACACGAGATTTTGTTACGTCAAAGCACTTCAACACGTTTTGTACCATGCGTCTCCAAGGTTTTTTTTTGTATTCCGACGAGGAAAAGCAATTGTTTTATTTGCGCGCGTGCTCGTTGCGCTGAAATAAAAATTATTATCCAGTTTTTGTTCCTTTTTGATATCTTTCTCTTTTTCATTGTTCTAATCGATACGGAGTGTTTATATTTATTGTTTCTTTCGTTACGAGCATTTTCAACACACACGTTCAATTCACGGTTAAGTTTATGCAGTAATGCGTGGCCGTTGAGAGTTTAAATTTAAATTTATTTATCTGTTTTCTTTTATATATTTTACATATTCTCATCTACTCCTTCATCATTCCGTAGCTAACAAAAAGAAGAAAAATTCCTCCTTCCACTTACATACACGACATCGATGATTCACTAATGAATTCGTGTTTATGATCAATGCCAATTTTCTTTTGCTAAAAGCGTCATATGTATTGTGGCACAAGGTTAACTTAATTTTCATAAATTCATAAATTCATGACAAGCATTTTTTAACTGGTATATACGGACCCGCTTTGTAACACGAGAACGAGATCAATATTTGTAGTGCCGATACGTACTCTGGCTTTGGCCGTGATCGCAGAAACTTACGAACGATATTTGAAGCGTTTGTGCATCGGAACATCTGAACGATATCGGGAACTCTATTGGAATGGAACTGAAGCACTAGACATATCGTCGGTTTACCACGGAGTAAATCCCATTACCAACACCAACGAAATGTACTTATTTCCCCATACCTTCAGATTTGGTGGTTGAACCGGCCATGTTTGTGCTGCACCACTTGTTCAAACATTTTCAGGAACTTTTAGGTATTGCGCGACTTGGACGTTGTTCCAAGAAATTCACCACACACATTGCTCATTTGCGATGCGCGTGTGAAATTAGCCACCGATTGCACTTGTGTCCGCAAATGGCGGTACCACTTTTGAGAACGGGAAAGAAAGAACAAAAACTAACGAAAGAGAGATCGATAGGGCAATAGAGTTCGAGAGCGAGGGATGTTATGAGAAAGAAAATGAGAGAAAAACGATGGAAGAGAACGATTAGAGGAGGGAGGAGAGATAGATGGAGAGAAGTAGGAAAACAAATTTAGAAAGACAGCATGTTGAGTTTACGTTTTTTTTAGTTATTTATGTGTACAAATGTCCTCCTGAAGGGCTTGTGAAAATAACACACAGAGACAGATACAGAGACAGAGAAAGTGTAAAACGGTATATAAAAGGATCTCCCGACCGGTACGGAATTAAGAAAGGCAAAAGCATCACATCAAGATGTTCCGTAAGCTGTTCAATTTCATCACGCTTGTTGTCGTCGTGGTGCTGATGCAGTCTGCAGCGGATTTCTTCCCTTGCTTGAACCCAGCACGTGCACCAGCACCAGCACCAGCACCAGCACCAGCACCAGCACCAGCACCTGCACCAGCACCAGCACCAGCACCAGCACCAGCACCAGCACCAGCACCAGCACCAGCATCAGCACCAGCTGGTACAGGACCAGCTTCAGGATAATTATGGCACGTTTTTGGAAGGATAACCTCTTGCAATGATACACTGGCACATAGCAACACCGCGACGGCCTCGCTAACGTCCTACGCATTCACACACACTGACTGAACCATCCAGGATTCAAATTGAACTTTGTAAGGGAATAAAAAAACGCACGGAACCTTTTGACGAAACCAACTGGTGGTACAGTTATGGCTGGCAGTTTAACGCGCGGAGCGATGGAAAGAAATGGAGTGTATTAACAAACGATCCGGTCCGAGATGAGAATACTTTAGCTAAATGGTATGGATGTGCTTTGTCAGCAAAGTGCAAAGCAAAGTTATTATCTACAGTTACGAGAATTCAGTTCGATTGCGAACCACTCCAGCTGGCAGAGTAGGAATCGGAACCATCCAACCGGAACCAACGATCGGGTCTGGAACGACGGGGTAGCGGTTTTGAGCGTTTTCGGACGAATATGGGACTAGCGATGGGATACATTTTCTACTCCAACGGCCCCGAAGTCTACCGGTGCAAGGATGATGTCATCGTACGGTATGATAAAATACTATCTTAATCTATATATTAAGTTGTGCGTGACTGTAGACAAATGCTGTTCGTGACTGTTTAGCCAAGTGTTGTGTCCTACGAAAATACTCTTTTTTGCTGTGTGTGTAAATGAATATTCGTAGATTCTCTCGATGTGATAGAAAAACGGTATGAAAATCAGGACGTTGTCGCAGTCAGAGAAATCTTTCCGTTGGTGACAGTGTGTAATACTTCTTGTGCAGATAAGTGTTTGTGATATAATATTTTACATAAGTATGTGTGTGTGTGTGACGTCGGATGAAGTGAACTGTAGCAAAGTACAGTTTGTTCCCGAGTCACGCGGAGTTGGAGATAAGTGGTTTTCTACATTTGACATGTTGTGTACAATTCAGTACAGTATATCAGAACAATTCGCTTCAATAAGTGGGAAATGCGAAATGGCTTGCTTTTTTGTATAAAAAAATGAAATCGCTTTACATTCAGAAACATCAAAATTTTCTGCAAGAATCGTAGGTAATAAATTGTAAGGTGTATAAAAGTACTATACTTTAGTGATGAGCGGGTCGAACCGAACCTCCCGGATCTGAGCCATCCGTAAGCGACCCGAAGTCATTCAGGTCGACCCGAACTCTTTGCACCTGCGGGTCGGCTTTAATTCTGACTCCAACCTTGCGCACCCGCGGGTCGAAATCGATTTCGACTGGCTCCGGGTCGGGTCGTGACCCATCGTAATGAATTGTATGACTCATCACTACTATATTTAGCACTTAAAGCGCCGCGTCATATGAAAGTGTATGACAGTTTTGCTCTCCGCTCAGCTTTGTATCTGACGCTCAGAGATTCTCTTTAGAAAGAACTACGAACGAAAGATCGAACATGCGCTGCGCCGCTTATCGTAATGGAACCAAAGTCTGATAACAGTCGCATGAGAAATTATCGCTCTCATTCCTCTCTTGCTATGTGTTATGTGCTCACTCGAAACACGGCGATGTCAGACAGGCGGTCAAAGTGTTAATCAAAAATACTCAAACATAGTATTAGTATCTTTAAAAATATCCCAATCAACCATTTTGTGACTATCTCCATTCTTGCAAGTTTTTTTCATTGATCTTTTTTTTTCTTTTTTACAGTTCGGAATAACGAGGGATTGCGGCCGCGGCATTAAATTTTTAAAACGGTCTGTGACCTAAAATGAGTTTGACACCACTGGTGTAGCGTGTATGTCAGTCAGGCGTTTAATTGGTGAGTAAAAAAACATTATCAGTAAACATAACATTATCTTCTCCTGTAATTGATTTTCTTGTCATCGAGTGTATAAAATGCTGTGTTTAAATGTGACCAGATTTTGAGCAAATATTTGATCGTGCAAGCTGTTAATCAGATTAAAAAAAATGTGAGCGTATGGACTTGTAACGCTCTTGAGAGAGCAATCGATCATACAAAACTGAGATTTGCGCGCAAGTAAAGCGTGAGTTGGACACAACTCTGCGTGAGACAGTAGGCGTATCAAAAGCTTCGAAACTGGCGAAGGTCGCCTTGCGTGCAACTTCTGACACTCTGCATACTAGTGATGTGCACCACGACTCCGATCCGACTCCGGCTATTGTTAGTCCGATTGTAACTCCGGCAAAATGGTAACCGCTAGTTCCGTCCGGAGTTGGAGTCATCCGGAGTCGCCCGGAGTCGCCCGGAGTCGTCCGGAGTAGTCCGGAGTAGTCCGGAGTCGTCCGGAGTCTTTCGAAGTCGAAGTCGTTCGTCAGAGTCATCCGGAGTCGGCCGGTGTCATCCGAAGTCGGACGTCAGAGTCATCCGGAGTCGTTCGTAGTCGTTCGTGTGCATGGAAATATCTCCGGACTCATCGATTCCGACTGCGGATCAGTCCGGATCAGTCGAATCCGGTTATAATTCGGAGTCGGAATCATATTTTGCGCACCGGAGTCTGAGTTGATCCACGACTCCACTCCGGATTACCCATCACTAATCATCACTACAGTAAACCAGTGCAACAGTTCAGGGCGCATCTTTTTCGGCGATGGTAACTAAAAGAAGAGAAAAAAGTTAAATATTGGGGATAGCAATATTCAAACGATTACAGGATTTTTTTGGTCTTATATGCTGCTCTATTATTTTTATAAACCAAATACTCTCCTACACATATTCGTGTGCCGGTGATGTTTTCTTTCATCTCTAAACATCGGTGACCACGTGTTTTAACTGTCAAAGTACTTCAACACGTGTTAAATTATGGTAGACCATGCGTCTCCACCGGGTTTTCGCATTCCGTTGAGGAGAAGCGGCCGGTTTATTTGCTTGCGTGCATAGAAATACAAAACATTTTGCATTTATAATCCTTTTAATCCTCGATACGGAGAGGGTACACTTATCGTTTCTTTCGTTACGAGCATTTTCAACACACACGTTCAATTCACGGTTAAGGTTATGCATTAATGCGTTGCCGTTGAAAGTTAAAATACAATTTTTAAGTTTATTTGTCCTTTTTAGCATGTTTTTATCTACTTCTTCATCCTTCCGTAGTTAACAAAAAGAAGAAAAAATCCCTCCGTCCACTTGCATAGCGACACCGATGATTCACTAATGAATGCGTGTTTATGATCAATGCAAGGTTTAATAAACCATTTATTTTGCGTCGCCTGGTTGCTGCTGCTTAGCTATATACATTCTTTGGTATTTTTAAATGTGTTTTGTTTTGCTAAAAACCGTCATGTGTGTTGCGGCATATCTACGTGAAGGCAACTTAAAACTTAACCTGCTGCTCGCTTATAGCATTGGAGGCATACTTAACTGTAAAGTACAGGCTGTTTTTCATTAATGTAGTAGTTATTGTTACTTTTTTCCTCACTATCATTTTGACACCGAAAGCACACCGATTAATGCTTTGCTACTTGGCTATGTTTGTGCTTGTGCGCGCTTTCCTATTTGCACTATTTGCTCACTTTCTATTGCTGACGGACAAATTTTCAAAGTGGCCAGCAATAAGGCATAAGTAAAATATGGCATAAGTAGTTTACTGGCCAACTGTGTTGTGTGTGTATGTGTGCACTAATTATGTGAGTGGACGTGTGAGTGAATGTGTGAGTGACTGTGTATTGGGTTTGGAAGGAGCTCGGTCGCCTAGCAGCCGACTGTTCCGCGGGACAATCAACTCCAGCTGGCGTCGTTTGAAGAAGCGGTGCCATATCACATGAATCAATTATCATCATCTTCATACTCGTACAGTGCCGGTGCGGGAGAGTCCATCACGAAAAAGTCCATACATTCTGTGTACAGGCGTCCTGGGGAAACAAAAGGAAAAACAGATCATATTAATGGTGATAATACACTTCAGCACTTCAGGAGAAAAAGGACAGATAACATTCAAGAGAGGGGGGAAAACAATGAAAGTTAGAAGGAATGGACACTTTAGATGCTTCGTTAGTTAGGCATTTGATGCAGTTCGGGTTAGTACGGGAAGGGTTTAGTCCATGCTTGCCGGTAGCATGCCGTTTCCTTGCAGCAACTTGTATGCACCTGGTTCTCGACAGTGTGACCATTTTCTAGCTAAAAGTTACAGCTATCATTTTTTTTTCATATTTGGTTCATTCGTCCTGCTTTGACATTTCAACAGCTCCCCTATCTGATCTGTGTTTTCTTTGTTTTCTTTGGTTTTGTGTCTTTTTGTTTGTCTACATTCAGTTGCTTGTTCTTGTGTTCCATGAAATATTTTTATTGTTATTGCAATTTTAAGTTGTTCTATGCCTAATTATTTCTAATACTTCTATCGTTTCATGTTTTGCTCCTAGCAATGTCTTATTGAATTTATTCAATCCATTTCATTTTTAACTTTTCTTGCCATTCTCAAACGAGCATTGTAATTTTGTCTTAACCAATGGAAGATTCAAATACAAACAAAATTATCTTCTTACTGTTATATTTCCTTTGTCCTTTGTTAATGTGTTGGTGTAAGAACCAGACGAAGTACATAATGTTGTTTATGTTAGTTATATACATACATCTACACAAGCGAGTTATTTGATAATGTTAGAATTGTGTTAAAAATAGGATGGAAACAGAGTTTAGCAAAACAATTAAGTTTAGCACACCATTAGGTAGTTAAGTAGGTACAGAAACGTCAAGAAGGCGCTCACCTTTGGTGATCGAGGATGGTATGGTGGCAATCGGTTGCCCTTTTTTTTTGGAGCATTTTGGAGCAGCACCCCAAAACAAAGGTCAAACATGGGTGGTTTGATTGCTTGCGTTCGATTTTGTGTTTGTTTATGCTTGCTTTGCATCATCAGTCTTATGTTCGTCGCTCGATTGTCGCTGTGCTGGCTTGCGTTTGTGTGTGTGTGTGTGAGCAGTCTTTAAGTTCGGGCAGGCTCTAAGCTAAGGCGAGCGTACGATTGGGAACAGAATGCAGATTCGTTGCAGTCCGTCGTTTTCTTCCCACGCACACTCACACACAACATTAGACAAAAAATTCATGCTTTCCATGTACGGTGTTCTAGCTTGCCTTTATTTGTGGTACCGTTACTCTCACTGCAATGATGGCGATTTTTCTTTTCGCTCTTTGTCTACCCATAACAGTTCCAGTGTTGCCTATCGCTCCAATATATTTTACTGAGTACCTATTAATTACTATTATTATTATTATTATTATTATTATTATTATTATTACTACTGTTACCACTAGCACAGTGGGAAGCTTTCCCGGCCCACACGTTAGGGCATCCCTATATGCACGAACATGATTACTGGACTAGCAATGTCGCTCGATTTTTGCGCTTCGTTGCCTGGCTGCCTGAGCATCCTTTTGGGCCAACTAACCTCTCCTATAATACTCATGCGTGATTGTTTGTTCTATGAGATTTTGAAAAGAAAAGTGTCTAACTATCGACTATCTAACGCTTCTATTTTCATTATTTACAATAAGAGCAATGAACAATGAATAGCATGTTCAACATGTACAACTGTGTTGCTGGCTTTCCAATACTAATATTTAGCGCTCTTCGATTTGCTTTGACAATTGAGTGGATGCGCCATACGACGGGAAAACAAGCATTGGTAACATTTGAGAACATGTGCTTAATAAACCTCTCCGCACATCTCCAGTAACGGGCGAACTTTGACGTTTGAATGTGAGAAAAGAGCTACGCAGTGGGATGGTTGCGACAATAACTAAGGAAAAAGCGAGAAACTACCCAACACCTTAACCAACAGGCTCGCAAGCGATGGATAGGGAAGAGAGAAAGAGAAAGTGTGTAAGAAAAAAGGAGAGAGAAAAAATGTGTATTTTTGTGTGAAAGAGAGAGAAAGAGATAGAGATACTGTTACGCATCTTTACGTTTCATGTCAAATTGCCCAGGGAGCAAAATCAGCCGTGTCGTTCTGTCCATCAAAGTTGGCCATGCGAAAAAGCATGTTGATTTTGTTGCTTGGGTATCAGTGCTGAATAGGAGCTTTGTATTGAAACTTCTCATGAAGCTTTATGTTTTAATTTGCAAGACGATTTGGCTTAGCGCTATACATACACAAATGTCGATCCACTCTCCAAAACCATGATCTAGAATCCCAAAAACCAATTGAATGTCATGGAATAGTTTTTTGCATGCTGATTGATTAACACGTTCAAAGTGTGATGATATAAAACCGGGTAAAAAGTATTTACGATACCATTGTCAGGGTTAATTTATATACTGCTCGTTTAGCTGTTGTGGTAGAATGACAGTTAAATCATTACTGAAAGGTTTGAAAGCTCGTTCGTTAGGGAAAGTGTAGAAGAAAGAAAAAAATCCAACACCTTTCTGCATTGGGTTAGATTCCTTGTACCGTTTTCCAATGTCATATTGTGCCATAACAATAGTAGAAACAAAACAAAAAGACCAACACCAATTTACACCATGTCTCCACATAAATCCACAAAGAACATTGTTTAGAGCTTTGTTTGTTCTGCTTATAGGTAATTTTCTCTCGTTCAAATTTCCACAAAAAAGCTTTTCCTCCATCCTTCTTTCCGGCCGCCTTTTCAGGTGCAAGGTGATGATCCGGGAGTGCGTTGGAATGTTTTACTTTAATTGATTCGGTTGCGTTACACGATGTTCCGTTTGCCGTTGTTTGATTTCCTTCATGTTGTTTCGTTGAGAACCCATTGAAGTATGCTTTGCTTTGATTTGCTGCTTTTCTTTGTATTTTTTTTAATGTTTCTTTTATTTTGTTATCTTGCTTTGCTTTTATTCCGTCTGCCGTCTGCAACACTCTGTACTCGGAGTGCTGTATTCTTTTTCCCCCTTTTTTTACTATAGTTTATATTAAACCTATGATTCGGTTTACTATTACTTCCTTGTCCGGTTTTGCAAAATGTTCACCTCCACTCTGTGTTCACCTTGCCCCTCGGAGCTAACGGGAGAGTAGTATGCTTACGTACACATAAAACAATAAATAGGTTTCACTTTATACATTATACACAAATTTGTACTATCAACTTTTTTCCCACCCCCTTTTCCTTTTCCACACAGCGCACACCGTCACCGTCAGCTTTTCCGTTCGCTGCCGCTGTTTTATACTTGTCGTGTTTAACGCTTTGTTTTAGCCTACCTTTTTATCCTGTATTGTCCCATGTGCACCAGTGTACTATACAAGAACAGGCTAGCTATCTTGGTTGTTAATTCCTTTTTCATGTTCCTAATCCGGCTTTGCCATTGGGTCAAAATTGTTTTGTTAGAACGTTCAGCTTTTGCTGCGATTGCGTACTCCCTTTGCTTTACAGGCTGGTATTTACAAAACCAACGACCAAACGTCTACGGTGGAGAACGATAGAGAGAGAGAGAGAGAGAGCGAATGAAGGGAACTGGCTAGTGGAACTGGAAAATAAGTCACTTTAGCTACTTCCATAACCAATCCGTTCTTCCCGCTGCTTCCTATCGCTTTCTCAACACAACGTCCGTCCGTTGGTACGTCGCTTTAGTTGGCATTTCAAATGTAATACCACAGCGTTTGTGTATGATTTTGTGTTTGTTTACCCTACGGCTAGGACGATTTTCTACTAGTGTTAATTTTTGGTTTTTTCGCTGACTAATTACTCCCCCCCCCCCCTCCCATGGCCGCCATCCCCAACAAACGAGAGCAACAATGTCCGGCATTAAAACGGCTCTCAACGGTCCGCGGCATTCGTGTGCGTCGTCGTCGTCGTGGGGTCCGGGCGGTTTGCTTCCTGCGTTCTTTCTACGGAGCGGAACAGACAGCCTGCTGGTGTGGCGGGCCGTTTACCTAAACACCCGATCGCTACTCCAGATGCCGAACCGCGCACCGTGACCGCTGATTCGAGGGAGGTTTTTGTTTTGTTTTTTGTTTTTCATTTCTGTTCGTTCGTTTGCAATCAGGGGGGGTTGGTGTGTGTGGGTGGGTGTGTGAGTGTGTGGTTTTGTTTGCTGATGTTATAAAGCCTTATTTAGCAATAATAACCTGCGTATCGCTGTGATGTACAGTCCTGCTGCTTGTTCGAAGAGACCGGATGAAACTCGCTGTCCTTGTTTTCGCACCGAAAACCGGAAAATCCTTTCGGACAGCTGGGGTATAGAGAGAGAGAGAGAGATATATAAAGAGAGAGAGAAAGGTATAGAAAAAGGGAAAGAGAGAGAGAGAAAAAGAGAAAGGGAGAGAGAAAAAGAGAGAAGAGAGAGAGAAATAGAGAGAGAAAAATAGAGATAAAAAAGGGAGAAAGAAGAGAGAGAGAGAGAACATTAGTGTGTGTTGCAAAAAAAACGTCAAGACCTATTGCATATGGTTTTTTTTTCGATTCGCAATCCATTCATAGGAATTATTGAACGGTTCATCCATAAAATACGTAACGCTCGTAATTCGACAATCGATCATCTCTTGCTTGTATCCATAGCCGTTTGGAAGAGATAAAAGAACAAAGTCACTTTCATTTCTTATTTTATTTTTTAGCGTTACGTAATTTACGGATTACGGCTATTACTGACAATTTAAATTGAACTATCCCGCAACAAGCTTTGTGTGTTATGTTTGTTTGTCTTATACTACTTTTGAATTGTGTTTAAATATTCAAACAAAAATTAATCTTCATTAAATTTTTTGGCAATTTGTATTTTGGAAACATACTGATCAAATAGGAGTAATTAATTTATCTGATTGGAAATAATGTTTATACGTTGGGTTGTAATGCAATCCCCACAACGACCCCACAACGACCAGTCGCTAAAATTAACAAACGAACAAATGAATGCCAATGCCGAACACTTTTGATTTTTTAAAGATTTTTATCCATTGCTTTCGCGATGCCGGGCAACACAAAGCGTCAGGAAAGTGCACCGGAACTGTCGTCCCGGTGGGTTGAGAAACCCTTCCCTGATCGATCGATCGTTCGATTGCAGACGAATGGGTTGCGAAATCTATCATGGGTGGGTGTATATTTACTAGCAAGCCAGCTCCCCGATGCTGTCGATGTTGAAGCACGTGCCGCCGTTGTGGCAGAAGTCGTCCCGATGGCTGTCGGCGCAGGACCGCGAGTAGACCGCAGGAATGGTCGCTTCTGCAACGCAGAAAGAAAGAAAGGGAAAGCAATAAAATCACCCGTAAACGACGATCGCTAAAACCAAAAGGGCATCGCCGAAAAGTGGAAAAGTGTAAAGGTGCTGGCGGAGCCGGACGCAAATCCCTCCGGCTGCTCGCACACTTACTTGGTAAGGTAATTTTAACGTGCGTCGAGTTGAAGACGGACGAATTGTTATATCTATTTTTGGCCCGACACTCGTACTCTCCAGAATCCGTCGTGCTGGTGTTGAAGATGATCAGCTCGGACCGTTTCCTGCGAAAAGGCAAAGATGGAGAGAGAGAGAGAGAGAGGGATTATTGGTGAGACAGTATTGTGGGATTGATAATGAGATCGTATTGAAATGATCATGGGATGCGGTCATGATGAACACTCACTTCAGATGCACTTGGGCGTATTTGGTGGCGTTCCGGTTGATCAGCCGCTTGTCTTTGAACCAGGCCACCTTCGGCGGTGGCTGACCACCGACCTTGCATACCAGCCGCACCCGCTTGCCCTCGACGCGCGTCACGTTCGGTGTGATGAAGTGGATCGCTGGCCGGGTACCTGACCGGTGGAAAACGGAAAGAAAAAAAAAGAAAAAATCGATTTAATATTTATTTACAATGCACTTTTAATAATGCCCGTGAAAACTGCTCTTACCCACCCACAGTCAGTTCCTGCTCCGTCCCATCCCATGGAGCGTTCTAGAACTTGCACTACCAGACTTGGTCACTGCGTGGGGCAAAATCTTTATTTGTGCAACTGTATCCGATGGCTTATTGCTCTTTTAACAAACAAACATTCGAGATCGCTCGGAGTTCACTTCGCTCACTTTAGCATATTGCGCGTGCGAAAGTAAACTGACTGTGCGGCAATTGGTTTCGTACCAATCGCTAAGCTGTACGCAATGAAAGCGAGTGCAGACGACGCAACCAAAAAAACGGCCGAACATAGCCGAAACCATACGGGAGCGCCATACAAACATTCGGTTCCAGCACGTTCCATCCTCCGAGCCAGGAACGTTGCGGTTTCTCCTATCCAAAGACACAAGTTAGGGTTACGATCTAATGAACCAGTCTGTATATAATTTTGGGTTTAAAAAGCTGATCTGCCTTTCGTTTTTGGATTAGCGGAACTGTCCCGTTCAAACTACGTGAATTGCCAAAAGTGCATGTTCTTTTTCCCTTCCTTCTTTTTGTTATTTGATGCAACAATCATGGTTGGTTTAGGGGCCTGCCTAAGACACTAGCCCATGAATGTTGGCTTTCCGTGACTGATTGCACACATTGCTGCACACATGTAGTAAGATGTTCCGTCATACCTTACGAGGCTGGAGCTTATGAAAGGCCTTTTTTTAAACTGGTATGACATGACGGCTGTACTACAAACCCGACCCGTTTGCAAAATAAGAACGAGTTCAATAGTTGTAGTGTCTGTACGATACGAAACTTCTGAACGATGCTGGAAGCGTTCGTGCATCGGAAGATCTGAACGATAACGGGAACTCTATTGGAATGGAACAGAAGCACTAGATATACCGTCGGTTTACCACGGAGTAAATGCGATGAAATGGCCTATGTCGTGGCTAGTAGCCACCTTCGAATTAGGTGGTTGAACAGGTCATGAGCTTCTGCTGCTACACTTGTTCAAGCATTCTCAGGAATTTTATGGCATTGCGCGACTTGGAAGTTGTTCGAAGAAATTCACTTCACATAATGCTAGGCACGATGCAAATTAGCCACCGATTGCACCTGTGTCCACAAAGGGGAGGTATAACATTTGGGAACGGAAGAGAAAGAAGAAAACCTATAGAAAGAGAGATCGACAGGGCAATAGAGTGCGAGAGCGAGGGAAATTGTGAGAAAGAAAAAGAGAGAAAAAGAGGCGATCACGTAGTTCGCCTATTCCATTAGATTCGCCTCTAGAGAACGGTCAAAGGAGCGAGAGGAGAGAGAGAAGTAGCAAAACGGATTAAAAATAAAAGCAAGTGTTTTTTACTTATTTATTTTTTAATTATTTAAGTGTACAAATGTCCATCTGAAGTGTAAAACGGTATATAAAAGGATCCCCCGACCGGTACGGAATTAAGAAAGGCAAAAGCATCACATCAAGATGTTCCGTAAGCTGTTCAATTTCATCACGCTCCTTGTCGTCGTGGTGCTGATGCAGTCTGCAGCGGATTTCTTCCCTTGCTTGAAGCCAGTCGCACCAGCACCGGGACCGGTAGCGGGACCGGTAGCGGGACCGGTAGCGGGACCGGTAGCAGGACCGGTAGTTGATGTATCGGCACCAAGTTCAGGATAATGATGGCACGTTTCTGTAAGGATAATCTCCCACACTGATGCTCCGGCATTTAGCAGCACCGCGACGGCCTCACTAGCGTCCTACGCATTCACACACACTGATTGAACCATTCAGGATTCGAATTGAACTTTAGAAGGGAATAAAAAAACGCACGGAACCTTTTGACGAAACCAACCGGTGGTATAGTTATGGCTGACAGTTTATTCACGCAAAGCGATGGAAAGAAACGAAGTGTGTTAACATTTTGGGCATATTGTGTCTTGAACAAAGGATTTCATCCGAAATGATGGTTATACTCCCCGGTAGTGGAGATGGAATCGGAACCAACCATGCCGGAACCGGTCCGGAACGATGGGTGCCGCGCTGGAGCGAACCCATCGCCACTGCCATTTCGCAGTTGTGTTTACCATGGCTGGCAGCCTTCGTCAGCACGCGCGAATTCGGTGGAACAGAAATGTGGATCGCTGCTCGCTTGCTGAAAGCGCCACTTGTGTCAACAAAACGGGTTGTATCGTTTTTTGTTGCGGTAATGTCCCATGGCCGCCACGCCACGAGCCCGGTTGCAACTAGGTCGGTGCTATCGCGCAGTGTAATGGCACAACGGATATAAAACACCAATCCCCGGACCGCACCAAAGTCACAGAACTTGTGTAGCGCAACCCAGCAAGATGTTCCGCCAACTGATCGAAACCGTCACGGTCCTTGTCGTCGTGGTGCTGATGCAGTCCGCTGCCGATTTCTTCCCCTGCCTGAACGCGGTCGCGGGTCAATTGTCAGGATAAGGATGGCACGATTCGTGCGCATAGATAGCCTCACGCAAATGATACACCGGCATACAGGAGCAGCAACAGCAGCAGCAGAAGCAGCAGCAGCAGCATGAGGTACGAAACATCCCTCGCAAAACCTCTGCAAACAACACTGATTGAACCATTCGAATCTAGTTGAACATCGTCGTACAATAAAAAAACGCACGGAACCTTTTGACGCAACCGATTGGTGGTACATTTTGATTGCGAAAGAAATGAGGCGAGAATCTGTCTACACTGCACAGCCTTCAAAATGTCAAAATTGTATGGAATGGCCTTTGGCTCGATGGGTTCGACGCATCAGCTTTCCATCATTAGCGGGATATGGTGATATTAAGGCAAACTTGTTTTCGATATCATAAAGCCATCATAAACCAGGCGTTATTCTAGTGTTGCGTAGCCGTGTCATAACGATTCGAGTGATTTTTTTTTTGCTTATTTTTTGTATAGACAAGCTTCGATTTGAAGTTCACTTTCTCGACTCGTATCGGAACAAAAGCAGAACATAGTAAGCTCTAATAAGCTAAGCACAAGCTCTAATAAGCCAAGTAAGCAGTGCAGACTGCTGGTGGAGCCAACGAGTAGAGAATTCAATGCCTCAAACCTGTCGGACCTTGCTCTAACAAGTCATGCGGGTACAGGAGGATTGCCCAGATGATATTGCAACATAAACAATGCTATGTTTGCTGTTGGAATCTTCAATTTAGATTTAAATGCAATTCCATCAAATCTTCTTGCTCGTATAAGAAATTGCAGTCAGAATGCTTTACCTGAGTTTCTTTGTTTTTTTTTTTTGTTTCCGTTGTCTCACGCTTGTCTGAATATTTCCTACACCTTTACAGGTTTATTTTGCACCTGTACCCGAACTTCGGCTAAAGCTTGATGTTTTTTTTTATAGAGACTTTGAGCCAATTGGCCTCATTCGCCTCTTTAAAAGCTTGATGTCTTACTTACATATTTTGTGCAGCCTTCATGAATTTCATGAAATCAACATAAGTTTAATGTATAACATAATTGTGAATATTTGCCATAACGACGATTATAAGAATAAACTGCGTTACATTCTTTTACAAATACACCTACGCATACATCGAACACGCTCGCTCCAGTTGCTGTACGAGTTACTAGAGATTTGGCAAAACAAATCGATAGTTATACTTTAAAATTGTCTGTAAAATGAAATTTGAGCAAAAATTACCCAAAACAAATGAGTCTCATCGATGAATGACTTGAACACAACCATCTCTCCAAAGCCTTAGAACTCTCGTAATCGTTTTCTGGGCAGAACAATTAGCAAAGCCATTTCTATTGAATTTGGATGACTTTTCTTTGGGGAATATATTCTTACTAACGTTATGTTCTTTATAAATGCTATTGCCACATTGATGGAGTTGCTATGATTGTTCTTCGCCTTCGGCTCAACAACCGTTGTCGATCAAGGCCGGCCTGTAACGGTCCATTCGGGGCTTGAAAACCCATGACGGGCATGTTGTTAAGGCGTACGAGTTGACGACTGTACCACGGAACCGGCCTTAGCTGTGATTACTGAACGAACCTAATTTCTGATTGAAGTTAATTGCAATTTCTCATTCCTTATCAACTCTTGGAAGTATAAAACCATAAGAGACTCTTAATCATCGCAACCCAAACCAGTTCCAAAAAGCGCTCTAGTCGGCGTTTTCAGTTCTTGCGACTGTTACACATGCTTGCATGTGGGTGTAAATGGTATCTGTCCCACCATATGCCGTGCAGAAGCCATACGCGCACACTTGGAAACTCATTTACGTTGGGAGCGTTGTTTACTTAGCTGCGGAATGCTTCACCCTAAATGTATCCCGCTAGTGTAAAATGCAGTAAAAATGAGTACCGAAAAAATCCACCCAAAAATCGTTGAAAAGTTCCACCGCGCAAGAAACGATCCCCTTCCTGCTTCCTCCTCCTCCCAACAGGACCTCCAATGGTTCGTGCGATTGCATAAACACCGCATCGATCTTTTGACACGTTTTGTGTGCAAAAAAGTGCACTGCTACCGTGCACTGTATTACATTGGTGTGCAGTCGGGGTGTGTTGGGATGGCAAGGCTGCTGAAAGGCGTATTATAAAATCCAGACCGCGAAGCGCTGATCCGCGTCGAACAATAACCGCGTGCGTCGCGGAATCGAGCCCCGCGATCGTGTGTGTGTGTGTGTGCATTGCAAATGCGTGACAATGTGGCGGCACAAATGAAACGAAACGCATGCGTTTGACAGACCTTACCGCACTGCCAGGCTTTGTCACCCCCTTGTCACCATCCCTGGATTGCCCTGGTAGTTCAATTGGGTTGAAATTGGATGTGCTTCAGAAAAGTATTATCAACATTTTCGGCAATCGACCACACGGCGGACACGAATCAAAATTCTGGCACGATCAATGCGGCGCATGGTGGGGCGGGGTGGGCGACGAACCACAACACCAGCCCATTTGGGTTCGTTCGGTTTCGACCGACACGGTATAAACAAATGAAACAAAGCCCTCTGGTCGAAAAACAAGAGTGCGAAGAAAGGGGGGAGGGAAAAAAAGGCACCGCATGCACACACACGCACACACCACACGTAAAGATCCAGCACGGCGAAGAATAAACAGGGGAGCCATCATCTTATAAATAAACGCTCGTGCAACGGAAGAAGTGTAATAAAATAAAACTGCAAGCATAATAAAAATACCGAAACTGGAAATGAATATAGATTGAAATCGATCAATCTCGGCGTTCGGCGTTCGGGCGCAAGGGCACCCACCCTCTTCATCGCTCCAAGCTGGCCGTGCCTCCTAGTGTGTGTGTGTGCGAATGTGCCGATTTGCAAACAATGATTTGTTTATTTGGCCACTGCCGCCGCCGACACGCCGCCAGGAACCACGGACCGATCACGCTTCGGTGCACGCGGAACGCGGCCACATTTTCGTTGGTTTTTGTTTTTTCGCCCGAGTTGCCGATCAAAAAAAAAAGAGCCACGGGCACACTAAAGAAGCGGGGAGTGAAAGGGAACGGGGTGCGGACAGTGGTCATACTTTCGCTCGAATTCGGATGCGCGCAGCATTAAAAACCTTCGCTAGCCGGCTCCGTCCGTCCATCCATCCAGTTCTATGTGTGGGATGTGTCGGCAGCCGGCTCAAAGCACTTGGCGGTGATCCCGCTGTGGGGTAGCCAGACCGCGGGGTTGTGTGGAGTGGGGTGGAGAGGTATGCCATGAAGAAGAGCGAGACAGAGCGCTAGTGACAAGTGACGAACCGAAATGGCATATTTGGCGAGCAACGTATTTATTTTTGACACGCTTTTTGGGCAAATTTAAAACCAGTATTGAATAGTATGAATCATTGGTTGAGTCATTTTAGATTGATATCGTCACGAGTGTACTAGTGTTAAGCTATTTCCTCTACCTCATCTATTAACAAGAAGACACACCGCACACGCTATGAACAAAACGCCTAAAAGTATGTAATTGCCGCTTGCTGTGATCGGATCGCGCGAAAGCATCGACAGGGCGCATCATAGGGCACCAGGCGGAATGCGCGGCATACGGTTGCAATCATTCAAAATGCAGCTCCATTTGCATTCCCCCTCTTTTACTGCTCTCGTTCGCTATATCACATTCTTTGAGCGGACGCCCGTTACAATGTTGCACGCGCGCCCATCTACGCCACATATCGCAGTGATCCCAGAACTTTGCCAACTGCACACCTCAAGCAGCTTAAAATAGAACCCACAAACACACGAGGCACAGGACAGGTGGGTCTCATCTTTTGCGTTCGCGTTCACGCGTTTTAATGCTTCACGCTTGTTCCCCTCCCCCCCTCGGTCTCGTTTAGCCTATTTGTTGCCCGGCAAAACAAGCGTGAAAGCAAAGAGGAACCATTCCTCTAGCGCCACTACTGCACTGTGCCACGGAAGAAGACACATATATGACAAAAAAGACCGACAACCAGCACCTTGTGTGTGTGTGTGTGTAGAATGCATTTTGTATGAGACGGATATCGATTTCATCTTGCCACGCGGTGTCGCTCCGTACTCACGCTCCCTTCGGCCTCTAGGTAGAATGATTGAAAGCCATACTGATCTGATGCCACCCATCCCTCGTACGCTGCTCCGTTAGTAGTGGAAGGGGGGGGGGGAAGCGGTGGAAGGAAGGTGCTTTAACAACCATCAACTGAGAACAACAACGAAATGTACGCCACAATCTTGTTCCGATGTCGAAATACAGCATCCGCTCAGCTCGCTGCGTTCCCGGTCTCTGGGCTTTAGAGACTGCACACTCTCTCGCTGCCGAGACGCTCGAGCTCTGTCTCTAAACGTCCTCAGTCCCCGGGGAAGTTGGCATTTCCTTAGTTGAGCATTAATCGCCAACGCTACGTACTAGATCTATACAGGGTTTTCCAGGTGTTCTCATAGTTATGGGACACTTTATTGACTTTTTCTTGCGTGAAATGAACTTAATGTAATGAGAATTGGACTCTATTGCTCATTTGTTGAACAAATCCAATAGGAATTTCCAATAAGTCTGTCCAAAAAGGGTGCCATGCCAAGGATCAAGTGCCAGAGTCCAATTTCCAACGTATGAAGTTCACTTCCCATAAGAAAGAGTTAAGGAACTGTCCCACAACTATGAGAACCCCTGGAAAACCCTGTAAGCACTGTCACGTACCGGTTTATTAAACGATGAATGAATTTGGCGTACTTTGCTTGTGTGGGATGTCATTGGCACTGGGGATGAATTACGTCCAATAGTGTCCCACTGTCGGCCACCGCCCCCCTTCTTCCAGACAATAATAGAGTATGTGCGTTTGTGTATGTGTGTACGTTTGACCAAATTGGCGACATTCGCGCGTCTGCCGCAGAATCCCACTTTGGCAGCAGTTCAAGGCGATGTGCCGTAGTCATTCATCTCATCGTGCTACGGATAAGCGCTACGGGACAGCGCAGGGAGCGACCCAAGAGATCAGAGAAATCTATTTCGGTTCACCCCAGCCAATGATCGAAGGTTTTCCATCAAGCAAACGACACCACTGGGCCGCCAGACACTGGCGGCGACACCTTCGGTTAGCCAGTCGGGAGCGCCGAGCTGTTGGAAGTAATGCATAAATTGCATCAGTTGCGGGGGCACCCACTTGAGGGTGGCTCTTCCGGGCAACCGGTCTGTGTAGCGTGTGCGAGTTCCTTAACCTTCTTCCTCTTCCTTCTTTCGGCAACGCTTACTTTGTCCGGACTCGCCATCGATCAGGCTTTCCGTCCAAAACCCCGGCAACGATCATGCGGGGCTTTGGTTCACACTGTGCCCGGTGTTTGTAAAGGGAACTCGGCGGCAGCTCCTTCGGGGGGTTCGAGGGGTATTTGGTCTTTTTAAGAACAAAAATAAAACCAATTATGCACCATTTGGCGCGGCATCCGTGTGTCTGCAGCGAGGGAAGACAGCACACCACAACAGCACAACAAGACCAACAAAATGGCAGGGAAAATTGCGGGTGTGTGTGTGTGTGTGTTTGGTGCCGCTGGTATACCTTCAGACAAACCTCTCCTTTTCCCTAATCTCCCTTCCCCCGGGACGGCTCTAGCCGGATGGAACGTTGGAGATGGATGGCTGTCTATTTTTGTGATTTATGAACCAAAAGTGCGTCTGCGAGGTTCTCTAGTGTGTGCGTGTGTGTATGCTTCGTTTGTGCGGATCCCTCTGGTGCTGGGTTGGGGTCTGTTTTCCCACCTAGACAGATCCGAGGGAGGAGTAAAGCTGGGAAGGGAACGGTCGGCTAGACGACAGTTTCAGTTAAAGATCGGCCCATCAACGCGCAGCTCGCGCAGAGGAAAATGGACAGAAATTTAAACTCTACCGGCCGGCCCGCCGTGGCGTGTAGAGCATCGGTCTAGTAGTACCGGGGCACACGGTTTGGCCAACAACAGCACTTGGCATATTGTACGCACGTGATGACTTTATATCTCCTCCCAGCAGCAAGACACCAAACTAGCTTCTCCTCGGTCCTTCAGGACGGTTAGGGCGCGCCAACAACCCTACTTCCCACTAAATGGGCACTGTTGTTAGAACAAATATTGACTCGCGCGCGGCAATAACGCACCAATCAACGCGATTGTAGCGCCGAGCAGCCGGCCGAAGTGGCCGGTGTGGTGGCCACACCGCTTCGAGACGCGCTTGAGTCCTGCCAACCGTTGGCGAAAGCGGATGGCGGTAACCTTTCCTTCCTTTCCGTACAACGCTGCCGACGTTCACGTGACGCCCGATGGACGCCAGGTTTGACGTTGGCAGGCAAAACGGTCTTTCGCTTATGCAACGTGCGTCATCTCACGCGGCGGCATCCGAACATTTCACGCAACGAACAATTCTCTCAATGAAACCTACGCACCTACGCGGAAAAGTTGGCTTTTTGTAGAGGGGCATAGAGAAAACATAAAAATTAAGAGCAGCAAGTGTGCGTTTTTTTTGCGTACCAAAAAAAAAATGGCGCAGTTATTGGTAAAAATTGCGTACGCGTGGTCGCGCGCTCGCTCGCCCCCGGCTGTCCCGCTGGTTGCGCGCAATTAGTGGCAAAATGGCAGATTGACAAACTGTCCATTTAGAGGGAAAACAATATTGGGTAGGGAAGGGGGAGCTCCTTCTCCCCCACCGTTCTTTAGTGTCGCGGGAGAAGGTTCTGCTGCCGCTAGATTGTGCACCGATTGTGACCTTCCGCAGACGGGCAGGCGCAAGACAATACCCGAGATTGATTCACGGCATGCGTGTGCAAGCGTCTGGTAATTCGATTCGGTGCAATCTTGTTTCGCACATCACACCCGGGGGGATTGCAAACGGTCGCGCACATGATCAAAAACGGCAGCAAAACGGACACACACACTCACACACATACGCACGGGCAGTGTTGAGTATTTTTGCGCAAGCGGGCGATCCACTCGATCACGCACGAGATGCAGATGCACTCTGCCGTCATCACCATTTCGGATCAGCAACACCGGGCCTTCATCAAAGTGTTTCGCGCCGGTCAAGAAGGCACTGGCTGTGGTGCGAGCGAGAGAGACAGAGAGAGAGGAGGGTGTGCTTCTGCATAAGTAATTAAATGTAACCGCACACCAGCACTCCTTTGCGTGCGTTGCTGCTGCCGCGGGCCCGCCGCATCGGTTCAATCGGTTGAATTCATGCGCAAGATTGCGCGTGGAATGTGCAACACACAGAGGCGCGCGCGCGAGCGCATGGTCAGATTTTTGCCAGATTTGCAAAAAAAAGGCAGACACGATCGAGCAAATTGAAGCGAAAGGAAGGGCGGATGGGGCGAGGTTTTGATTTCGTGGGTCCATCCATCCATCGTCCCCGGATGGATTATGAGAGCGTGCTCCAGTCGCGCGGGAGGAGGCCGTTTCGTGTGACGCTGATGAGTTGTGCAGGCGGGTTTGGCTTGTATGTGTGTGTGTGTTTAATTATGCAACGCTACCGCCATACAATTAGTGGCAAAAAAAACTATGTATATGATGCAGAGCAGTAGGTGAAATATGGTGGAAGAATTGCCTCAAGTAAGGAGGAGTGCTGCTATGCTATGGAGGAGCTGTACGGCGGCATAAGTTGTAAGGTGTCAATTATGCGCCGCCCGGGAGATGGGGATGGAGTATGTAAATATGGTTTGAATTTGCTGATGGAAGAAGCATCTACTAAAACGCTTTTTTAAACGCTATTTTCTTTACACAACAAAATTTTACATTCCTTTTAGCCTTACCCTCATTAAGGCTCGAACTCGTGTCCTCCAGTGCATATTGCCGATCGCAAAGCACGACACCATGGCGCAGCTTGAGAGAGGCAAATGTTTAATTGAGTAGAGTTAGAGCTGGATCAGTTCCGTAGATGCAATAGACATCTTTTATATTTCTTCTTAACTTACTGTTCTATTTGATTAGAGAGGATTTTTTTTAAAATGTTGTTATTATCTTATTGAACCATTCATTACTTCCGAAACCTATCTGGGAATGTTTTTTTTCTGTATGAGGGAATTTTCCTCCACCAGTTCAAGCTGTAATTTGATGCCGACAGAATAGTACTCGAAGTTCCTTGCCTGATACCAAAAAAATAACAGCAACTGCCAATTTGTATCCACAAAAACGTTCTACCATCGATCGCCGCCACCGTGCGTACGATCGACCGAACGTAAATCAATTCTATTGACGCGACACTTTTCATTCAGTTTTCGACCAAAAGGGGGGCGGGGTGCAGAAAAAAGCACAAACGACAGTTCAGCAACTTCTTCCTCGCTCTACATTGCCCCTCTGCTTAGCTCCCCCCCCCCCCCCCCAAGCTCCCTGGTCAGATTGATTCATGGGCACGATAACCTTGCCGTACTAGTTCGGGTGCCAAACACAGCTTCGACCACCACCCGCTCTCTTTCGTCGTTGTGCTTTGCAGACGAAATAAAGTTACGCCAACAAACAAACAAAAAAAAAAACAACGTACAACTTAAAATAGCACCGTCCAGACAAACGCGATCGGTTAAAAAGTGTGTGCAACCTTAGGCACTTGCCCGCCGCACAACAAGAAGGGCGGTAAGAAGTTTTGTCTGCAGTGGGATCAATTTCCATTTGTCATACGCACACTTGCTTGCGACATAATTGCGACCAACACCGAAATCCAATAGAGCGCAGCGCCAAAGTGACATATCGATGCGGTTTTTCTTCTCCCTCTCTCTCTCTCTCTCTCTCTCTCTCTCGTGCGTTCTCTTTTATCGTGCGACTTCCGGTAAGAGTAGGAAGTGGGGCCAAAAAACAGCAGCCAGGCAGCTTTTTTACTGCAAACGTCAACTAAAAACGCGTTCGATTCGGGGAGTAGAGCGTGCGGTTTTGTTGGTTTTGGTTCGATATCCATAAATTGGGATTTAATTTTGCGAGGTCTTATTGCTCACTTAAAAAAACAATGTCACAAAACTTAAGAGTGGTGGGACGATTGCAAACGTGCGCCTAGGATGGGTAAATAAAACACGAAATAGGAAACGTTGGCGCATTTTTGCCCTGTTAAAGCGCGGTGGGGGAAGCAAGCTCAATTTGAACTAAATAAAAGTAAGAACTACATAGGAAGACGGTGCAAAAAAAAGGGGGAAAAACGGTTTGCCAAATAGCAAAACAAAGCCCGACAGACTGATGAAGGGATAATTTATCCTACCGGGTTTTTGGCGAATTTAAACGAGCTTCGCGAGTGTGCTGTTGTATTCTTCTCTCTCCCTCTCTCTCTCCTTCTGTTTGCGCATTCAATTACGCTTCATTATGTGCTGGCTAGAAGTGTTCAGATTTTGGAACCGAGTGCACTACGGTCGTCACGGTTGGGCGTTACGGCTTGGGCCATCTTGACCTTTTTTTTTTGTTGGTGTCATTTAGTGGATTGTTTCTCCCGGGCCACAGCGCTAATGACGGCGTGATCGAGTGGGAAAGCTGCAACTGCGGGTGCTGGGCGCACTCGCGAAAACCGACTCAAGTGTGAAAACAATGGCAAACAGTAGTGGCGGTTGCTCCCATGTCCACACGGAAGGAAGGCAACCGCCGGCACGCAAGATCACCACTCGGCACGGGGAAGAACCAAAAGCAGCACCGCGACAGCTCTCCGCTTTGATCTTGATGTGTTTCTTCGCTTTTGGAAACATTCAAACAACACCACACACAGCAGCAGCAACAGCAGCACAAAAATCGCAATGTTGCGGATTTTGACAAAACGGCGGAAACAAAGGAAAAAGGGAATGATGGGTTTGCAACAAAAATAAAAAGAAGGAATCGAAAAGAAGAAGATTAGCATTGAAAAAGGGAGCACGGGGGACGGGTGCAGCAAAAAGGGTGGAAGACAGCAACCTGAAGTTGATGGATGCTTTTGTAGTTTGGTAGTGTGCTTGTGCGGTGTGTCATTTTTGCTAACCAATTCACCTAAAGTTTATACATTAAGTAGCAGAATTATTATAATATAAAAATTGCAGACAACATGTGTAGAATTACTTCCAGTTGGTTAAGTTCACCAAAAAATGTGACATTACTCAAGCAATTTTCTAAAAATTACATATTGAAGTGCGCGTTTGACAGAAATTTGAAAAGGAATATTACCATCATTTTTACATTTAATTTATATCATTATCCACACAAAAACGAGCCATCCAACTGTCTAAAACGTTGCTATAAATAATATTCCGTTATTATTATTTTTTTTTGCAACGTTAACAACAGATATCATCGAAGGCTCCACCTTCCCAAGCATGGTAAGCGTAATGAGAAGCTTTGCGAAAAATAATTTTTGCGACAGAGGAAGTAGCAACAACATAAGCGCCACAGTCCACCAAACGCTACAGTATTCTAGTTTTTCGGCCAAATTCGCTGCCCAAAACCCTTTGTCCGTGTAGTCGCCGGTCATGGTGATTAGCGGCAGGCAGGCAGGGCTAGCTAGCTCGAAACCTGCACGTTTACGTGACCACTTCCGGTCCAGAGTCAGTAGAGTAGGCTTGGCACAACGGTAACAATTTTGCAATTTTTGCCACGCGGGAGCATCCGCCGGCATTAATGACGGGCCAGTTGCCGCGGCCTTTTTGCCTGGCCCCTGGTGGGTGGTAGTGGTGGTGGTGGCGGAGCGATGAGATGAGTTCCCGTTCCGCTGTTGTTGTTCCGCATGCAGGATAGGACTGGGGTTTAGTTAGGCTTGTCTTCAATCATTTTGGCAATGAATTTGCAAAATGGTCCAAACGGGGAGAGGAAACCAGTGAATACAAAAAAAATCGCAAACAATTGCAAACCTCCATGCCGCATAAATGTGTGTGTGTGTGTATGTGAGAGAGGAAATAGAGAGAAAAAACACGCAAAATTGCCACAGCAGTACACCGCGCAAGATCGCACGCAATCGCATTGGCAAATAGGACTGCGCGGGAACCGGCGCAAGAACTCCCACAAGATCGTAAGCTTAGAAAAAGGAAGGAGATGGGGAGCGGGGACACTGTGCGGGAGGGCGCAACATAGCGGAACACGATCACACAAAACGAAAAACCGGTCGTCTTTTCGCGACTTCCGGTGTGCGGTCCGCGATGCCAGAGTGCTCGGTTCCAGCGTGTCTGGCGCACCGCGTCTGGCGAAGGCAACGAACCAGAGAAGCGGCTTCACATTTCCACCTGTGTGGCAAAAAAATCAAACACTCGCATACATACACACACACGAAACATTGCGAATTACAAACGTAAATGGCCGTAGCCGATTGGGTGTTTCGGGGAAGGGGGGTGTCTGGGCACCTCGTGTCCCGCGTACCGTGCACCGAATTATCGGACAATATTAACATCAGCGGCAAATTAATTATACCTTCCGTCGAATTTCCGAAACATGCTCCGCGAAACACACTGGACTGGTTCCAGTTGCACCACTGGGAAGAAGAGATGAGTTAAAGAGAGAGAGAGAAAGAGAGACAGACAATCAGAGGTGGTCAAATTTTGCCAACTACTGCGCCACTGTTGTTGCTTGTCTGCTTTCCACCTTTTCCACCCTGCCCTAACTGGATTGTGGGAGGTAGATAGGTTCGGGGTTTTGGCTAACAACAGAAAAAAAAAGAAGAGAATTGGAGAACCCTCTAAGCACTTCCCAACGTCCACCTCCACCGCTCTATTACACATGACAGCCGTCGCACGGGCGAGGAGTAGATCGAGGTGGATCAAACACACACGCGGCACCGCACGGCTGCTGACCGCAAGTGAAACGAATGGTAAATGGTGGTTTGTCAGCGGGTCTTCTTCTTTCTTCTTTTTTTTGGAGGGTGGCCGACAAGTGTACGACAGACACATTGTTCAGGCGGGGGAGAGGTCTGCTTTTGAGATTGGAGCCAAAACGCGCTTTTCCCCTGGTGGGGTTGCATTGTTCCTGCGCTCCCACGCGCAATTGTTGCGCTGATCGGTGCGCTGTCAAGCGTGGATCTGTGAGTGTGTGTGTGTGTACGTTTTTTTGGTAATGGAAGTTAAACTGTGGGACAAAACGAGTATATGGACGTGATCGGCGGCCACAACCTGTTCGAGGTGCGGGTTGATCTCGTGAACTGGTCTCAAATTGATTCCGACCGAATTGGGTAGATTGGGTTGCTGGAGCGATCGTTTGCTGACGGCACTGGGGGAGTTTGAGAACTGGATGATTTGATGAAGGTTCTGATCATGTGTTGATGGGAAGAATTCGTTATGCAGAGACGTAGTCTCTTCAAGATGAGTTGTTTATTTAGGATGAACATGTTGAGAGTGCTGCTACATTTACTTCTAACGTTACATGTGCGATTTAGCTACCTAAATTCTCACAGTACACAAAATTATTTCATTTAGCGATAATAACTAATTCCAATACTTTATGGATTGAATGCTCCATAGCAACAAGATGCTTTAGTTTCCCTAAAATGAACATCTCTCTAAGCTTTAGGTCTCCTTGAACAGAACGGAAGACACTTTACAATATCTATGGTAACTTGAATGATTTGTCATTGGTTACTAGGACCTACATGAGCCAAACATTTGAAAACATAGAATTGAGAGAAACTCTGGAAGCTTTTGCTACTGATGGAGAATTGCTTGAATTTCCAATTTGGCAATCTTCTTAATATCTCGATGATAAAATGCAAATAAAAGAGATAAAAAATGATCCGCTACACCTCAAAACCCTGTTTCTCCCTTACCTAAACGAGTGTATTTCAGTTGAGACGTGACAGGGCGCGCGTGCCATCTGCAAATTTCAATCTCCACTAAACGGTTGCGCAGCAGAACAGCTTCAGCTAGGCGCGGGGGGTGAATCCGCACCAAACGGGCAAACGGTTGAGCGGAACGGAAATGGGCAAGGGCGAATGTAGAGCACGGTGGCCGCACACACACTAGAGAGTTGCAGACTAGACGAGTACAAGACTAAACACCTTCGGTAACGCGGCAATCAAAGCTTCCGCCACCTCTGGCTTTAATCTTCCAAACGATTGGGCGAGTGTTTGTTTGGACACGGCTGTCTAGCCGTCGGTCGATTAGCTGATGGTTTGCTAATGTTTTGAAGGGAGGGAAGTGTGCGGAATCGGCCTCACAGTTCACTTCACAATTTTGGGGTTGTGCCATTTCGGCTCGCCAATGACCGGTGCAATGATGGGTCGTGTCTTGTGGAGGGGACGGGGTTGGGTTGAGGTTGGTACGCGTCTGATGTCTGTAGCAATTATAGGTGTAATGGAAAGACACCAGCGCAGAATTTACCCAAAGCCCGAACTGCTTAAAAAAATAGGTACAATGTACTACATTTCCGTACCCGCGATGATTCCGTGACGGACAGACCGAGATACTAGGAATACGACTATGTTGCTAATTCTGTTCTTAATGATATAGAGATATGTGCAGCGTCATGTGTAAAGAAGGAACTAACGAAAGTCAACTTCGTGTAATCTGCCGGACGATTGGATTGGTCGTATTGGAGAGGTTTTCACACCAGAGAGTCGAAAAAACATAAAAGTTTGACAGAGATAGTAGAGTCAGTATTGAAACATACATAAGCAGATATTAGAAACCTTGAAGAAACGTCTATTGACTGCAGATCATAGATTAACACCGATGGAAACATCGCATATGTTTACTAAAAGTTTTCAGATTTCTACAAGGACACTCAGACATCGTCGTGTGAAAGGGTTGTTCCAAATGAAATAGAGGGTTCGCTGTGTTTCTATGTTTGTGGCAACGGTAGCGTAAAGTATTCAAGATATTAAAATGATACAAAAAACAGTTCCATGTTTGTAGCGTACAGGTTTTCAAAACTACTTTTTACTTAAAATAAAACAAAAAACGTTTATTTATAGCAGAAAAATAGACACTTTAAAGTGTAGCTTTTTCGGCTTCGGACCACAGTAACACTAAAAACTAAAATAGTAGCAAAAAAGTAGGTCATAATATAACAGACACCATTCCCTGGCAGTTGACTAGAGGCGTGTGTGTGTATATTGTTTTTGTAAATTTTAACTAAAACAAAGCATCGTAGTTGATTTTAAAAAGGAAAGCGTTCATTTTGTGTGTTTCGTTCTGCAGACCTTCAAACAAGGGGCGCATCGGAGTACGGTTCGTTCCCAAAACGGTGTGTGGGAAACATTTTCAAGGGTTTTTTGGGTTTCCCTTTCAAGCCTTGACTTTAATTGCGGACGACTTGCGTTAAGGATAAAAAGTGTGAAGCTGATGTTCCTGTTTTTGCTCTTCTTTTAATAAAATGCAAATTCTTCTCGGCTGGTAAGAGTCTAGCTAATACAAAAACCGTTCCGCTCAGTACCGTACTTCTGATGAAACTGCACTTCCCACACTGCCGTGGAAGGAATCGTATCGGCTTATTTTTGCTGGTAAACAAATGCATTGACCACAAGATAAACACTCCAGTCCGTCGCACCTGAAGTACGGGTTTTCCACCTTGAAAAAACGGAAGCGCCATGGGTAGAAGCACCCCACAGGTGGTCCAGGGCATATGCGGCCAGCCGTTCCAAAGCCGGCACATTGATTACCAAACCGAGCGTTGTTGGTGTATTTTTGAATATATGTTTTTTTTTTGGGAGAAGAAAACGATCTATTAATCGACACTCTTGGCGATTGCTAAGCGGATGCCGCCACGGCAAAGAGAAAAACCAAGCGATAGGAAAATAAACAAACTAGCCGCAAAGGCGCGCGGCCAGCATGGCCAGCAACCTATACCGTCCGTTTACCTACCCCCTCCCCACCCCCCCCCCCCCTCTCACAGGACACGTTCTTGACCGCCGGCCAAGCGCTGAGTGAAGTGCATATCCAGTCGGGTGAGCAGTCCCGTAAAGCAGGACCTGCTGCTGGATTCCGGCGGAGTTGGCTTCCGGCGCTCTCGATTGGCGTGCGTACACGATTGATAGGTGTTCTTAGATTCAGTCCGTGCAAGCAGCACGAGCACCAAAACCAACCACACCACAAAGCGCGTACGCCGACGCTGTGCCCCACCCAGCCCAGTGTGTGTGTGCGCTAACGAATACGTTCCAGATGGGATGCATACGCCGTTGGTTTTCGGTCTGTTGGCAAGGGCGATGACGTCAAGGGTGGTGCGCTTTTTTCTCTTCTGCTATTTTAACTGCAAAAGGGCATCTTTTGGGTAGGTCTGAAGTTATCGGAAATTGCTGCATTGGTGGATTTTGTGGAATGTCGTGCTGTAGATACCGGAATTATGGAAGATGTCCAAAGATATATTATGCTTGGGTTTTATGATAGTACAAACATAAATATTGAGAAAAGAGTCATTGAGCTTTGGGCTATACATTATCTCTAGAATTGACGAAGTAGTCTTTAACACTTTAAGATATGCCAAGAACAATTGTCCCTTCTATGCTCCAAATGGACAATAAGTTTGAATGCTCCAAAGTTTTATCACGTTTTCCAATGCTAACCAATATCTCATCTCCCGACGCATAATGTCTTGAGAAAATGTTTCAATCCCAAACCCTGATCCACAGTCAGAACCACATGGCAGGCTCAGCTGTACACCATATATTTAGATTCAGCACGTCAATTTGGAATTTATTATCACAGCTTCTTTGAGTAAGCAAACATTTCGCATTCGCTTTCCCGCGGTGTCTGCGCCCAAACAAACAAATGCCATGCTAATGCTGCACTGCAACGAAGCAAATAGAAATAAAAAAAAAAAAAACAGGACCACTAAAACATTCCCGCATTTCATACCGCGTAAATCATAACGTCGCCCAAATATTCGTCCCCAAACTGGCTTGCAATTAAGTCGCGGGTAAACAAAATAAACAAAGCAGCGACTAAACGTGGTTCGTAAGTTCGGACTATCGAATCGACCAAAAGCGATCGTTACTTTGCTTTGTCATTTTTTATTTTATTTACGAATGTTTGATTCACTGATTCGTCAATCGGTGTGACTGTTAAGTTTTGTTTAATCGCAAGTCAGGCGTTCGAGAAAGAAACACCAAACAGTGATCGAGTGCGTTGAATCGCGCTTGGGTCGTCGCGTTTGCTGCATTCGGAGATTGCTTGCCAGCCAGTTTGTCATCGCCCATAAACTCGATCTTAATTTCATCCACTCTCCCTGACTTTCCCACAACCTAACTATTGCAACGGTGAACGAACGCAGACACAAACAAAACAGAACAGGGATCGGGCAGAAGTTCAGTGGACGCGAAAAAGTCACCAGCGTGTAGATCTTCATAAGCCGCTGATGACAGCGATGCAGCGTTTGTGCAAGAAGGTGTCACCTTGTGGGGAAGCGGAGGCGAAGATTGGGAATTACTGTGTCAAACTGTGCCTACCTACCGGTCGATCTGCGTGAGCGGTCGCAAAGAAAATCGGAGAAGAAATTGGAGAGTTTATGTGCTAATAAAAAAATATTTGAAAAATTGCACGATCGTTGATTTTCCTTTAAGTCCCAGTGGAAACGAGCAGAGAGTCGCTGAATTTGCTGAGCATTTGCCCGCTCACGGCACTCACAGTACTCATGCTCTTCTGAGCGGAGTGGCGACTCTCGCACTCTCAAACTCAATTTTCCACCTCAGACTCGGCGGTGTCTCAGTTGCAGCTCACACGCAGCGCACGATCACACCCCAACATCTCAAGGCATCTCATCTCTCTTTCGTGCGGGGTTTTTACTTCACTTTTCCGACCCAACGATCCCAACGACACGATCGAGAACAAACGCGTCGCCTGCACAGACAGACAGTATACACATACGCACAAACGCACGGAGCAAAAATAAAAATTTCGACTCGAGGAAAACGCGATTTTATAATTAGTCAGCGTAGGAGAGCGGGACGTGCGGCGGTGACTTTTTCGCCATACGCAAACTCGACGGTACTACCACGAGCTACTTTTCCGATCATTTTCCAACCCGGCACTCTCGGTGCTGTGTCCGTGTGGGGTGGTGATTTCGTGGGTGGACAGCAGCAGCAACACAAAGTTTGTGTTTGCCCGTGCACACGTCGCGGTTACGTCCCGAAACCGTTGGAGTCAGCATCCATGGCTTAATTAATTGCCTTCAGCGTTTGGCTGTCGGAACGTGTCCGAGCGCTGTTTGTTTGGCAATTTGGTGTTGGTGCATTGAAATCGGCTCGGGGAAATTATTGTTTGCGCCTGGCCATTGCCATGTTTCGCACAGCCATAATAAACAATGGCTGCTTTACTGTAACCAAAACAGATTTAGTTCGGGATTATGATTGATTGTTGGGGGAAAACTTCAACAGCTGAGGCGACACTAACTGAATTGATGAACTTCTAACTGAACGTTTTCCATAATAAACGTAAGACTTGTTGTAAAAAGTATGCCCCTTTAACCATGCTCTCCGACTCCCGTGGTCTGGCTCGAAACGGTCTTCCGTGCCACTCTGAAACATACGGATTGTTTCCCATGGCCCTTACGGCTGCAATCCAGCTGCATCAAGTTGACACCAGCAGACCCCGTTAGTCGTGCGCGCGAAGCCAAGGCACTATTCAGATGCAGAGAGAGAGAGAGACGTCGATATCTATAACGTTACGATCCACGTCCACGTCCCTAAAACGGGCCCATGTGCGTCCGAGCTCGGCATATCGTGGTAGTGACCGGCTGGTGTAGTGGGCATCATCAGATCGAAAGGGCCGCACAAAAGGGACTGCAACAAAAACAGAGACCCACCATCACCACCACTGCCACGGACCCTGGGAGCCTACTCTTGTCAGTGTGGTGCGTGCTTTGGCGCTTGCACCGCAGGCCGTTTGCTTCCTGCCTGTGCGATCAAACCGTGCCCGAATGGAAAAGTGTTTGGAATTAGTCTGATCCTAGAAATATGAAGAGGAGTCGAAGCAGAATAGATATACTACTTCGGTTTTTTAGACCTATTACTTTGCCTAGAAGAATCGCTTCCAAACAACAAATTTGTTTGGTTTTGTTTGTAAATCGAGCTGGAATTCAATAGACCATGACATGATTCAAACTATCTGCAGCTCATCTATTCTTACTGGAAAGTTATAAGGGTGGGACATTAGTCATATTAGCACGATTAAAAAGTGAGGTTTATAATTTGTAATCTTGATGTGTTGCATTCGGCGAAATATTTGATAATAATTGAGGTTATTCTAAGGCTACCTTTACCCTAATATCAAACCTGCAAAAGCAATGTAACTTTTGAATAAAAGGAATACAAAAACTCCACTAAACTCCACCGATATTCCTAGCAACATATCGATCTAGCTCCAAAAACTGATCACCAAATCAGCCTGAACCATAACAATATCAACACTCGAGCAGTAGCGTCAGCAATGCCCCGCCAGCAATATTAGTAGTAGCAGTACTAGTAGTAGTAGTAATAGTAGTAATAATAGTAATACCAGCAGCAGTCATCTCACCCCTCCCCCCAGCCAAGACCATGTTTGGCAATACGGGTAACCGGCCGGTCCACCCCTAGACCCCCGCTCCGTTGCAGTGTATCAGTTTCTTGCATTGCTTAAGATGCGCTCTGCCCGGGGGCCTCGCATGGCGGCAAACTTACCCACGGCCATCGGGAGACGGGCACTTATTATATGGTAAACGACAACATGCACCTGATATTCCACATTTGGTCGGTTAGGATTTACTGTTTTTCTCCCGTGTCTGCCACCCCCTCCCACCTTTTCGGCCATTGCTTCGCTCCCACGTCGCAGTGCGTTCTTCTGTCTCCCGCTTTTCGCTCATCGCACCGCTGCACTGCATCTATGGTAACGTTGGTGGAGTGTGCAATCTTCACGATCATTCCACCGGTTTCTGCGAAGTTTCTCACTCGCTCTCTCTTTCTCCTTCTCTCACAAACACTCATTTTTTAATGCTCTCGCTCTTGCGATCTTGCTGCATTTCGTTGCGTGGTGCAATGCGTGCGCATCCGTCCGAGTGCCGAGATTTGGCCACCCTGCTCCTGTGCCGTCTCCGCTGTGCTGTCGTTGGTGATTAGGGAATAAAAAATATGATCACACTTGGCCAACGATTTGCACGAACTGTTTGCCAAAAGAGCAGCAGATCGTTCGTTGCTCGACGATTTGGTTTGCCCGAGGAGAACCCGATCCGTTGCATAAACTGCAGCTTGACAATGCATGTACGTGGGGTACCGAGCGGTCGCGGTTACCAGACCGGAAAATTTGTCACGCACAAATCGATTATCTTTGAGGAGCGTCCCATGAAACACGCCCTTGCCGCGACAGCTTGGCGCCAAACTGCAGAAACCGAGGGCAAGGGTGGAATGATTGCCGACCAAAATAGACTTACGAGACAGACAAAATGTCATCCATGAAGGAGGACTTTGTGTAGCGGGGATCTGCTGTTTTACAGCAAAGTTCCAGCAAATCTTCTGAAATAGCTTCCTGTAGGGTTCGTTGCCTAGACCGCCCGTTCACAGTCAAATCACCCAAAAATGCGTAAACACTACCAGCAGCTACTCACCGTAGTTAGGATTGACGCCCTGCAGCACACCGCCCTCCGACCGCTTGGTCTTGCGGATCGGCTGCCCGAGAATGGTGAAGTTGGTGTAGCGCATGTTCGGTTTCAGAAACAGGAAGTACACCTTGCCCAGCTCGAGCTCCTCGCGCACGAAGCCCCGCTCGCGGAACTTCCCCCGAAAGATGTCGCACTCGTTCGCGGTGGTCAGGTTGAACTGCAGCCGCACGGTAAGGCCCCGCAGCGGCCGCCCCTTCGGTGGCAGCTTGTGCAGCGCCAGTATCTCGAACGTGGCGGCAAAGATGGGTCGCCGGTCGCTCATTGACTTTACCTTCGCTTCGCACACGATCGGTGCCTCGAACGCGAGCGTCGCTGGATCGCGGGCGGAACAGTAGCGGCGCTGACCGGGGCCGCCACCGGTACCGTTCCGTCGCTGCGGTCGCACCGGGTGCTGTTGTCCGCTGCCGGTAGACGCTGGCCGGACGCTACCGCCGTATCCGGTCGGCAGCAGGGCCGAATCACGACGATTGCGGCTGGCGAGCAGGCTGCTGGACCGACTGCTGCTGTTGTTTGCCGTCCGCCAACGTCTCCTGTGCAGTCGGCGACGCTCGCCTTTAAGCCGCATCTGGGACGCCCAACGCTGCTGCAGCGAGCGTTCCGCATTGATAATACTACTGTTGCCAGTGGATGACTCCTCCCCGGCGGACGCTGGCAGCGCGATCGGTTGCGGATCGAGCTCGCTCAGCTGGTTTGCTGGTAATGTCCGGCCCGGCTGCTCGGCTTTGGTGTTGGCACTGGTGCGCCGAAGCAGCTGCACAGCAGACGCTTCAGAGCCACGACTGGCCGCCGGTTGCTGCCAGGGCCAGGGCGCACTCCTGGGCAGGACCAGCAGCGGCAGTGGTGGTGGTGGTGATGATGCGGTGGATGGCGCACCGGAGCTAGTGTATAACCGGGGCGGGATCGCACCGCCGGACAGACCCTCCTCCACACGGTGCGCCGGCGCCGAGGTGTGACTACTAACGCTAGTTGTTGTGCTACGGCTATCACTAACATATCTACCACTACTGCTAATGCTGCTGCTGCTGCTAATGCTACTGGAGTGGCCACCGGGTGTGCCCTGGAAGCCGCTGCTGTGATACGGTGGCGGTGCCAGGTGCATCGTGGCGGCACTATCACACCGAGAGAACATCCAAACCAGAATTGCAAGCCATAGGTACATCAAATATTTTACTGGACTCCATTTGCGTAAGTACATGGCGTCTCGTCAGTTTGACTGGTATGTATGTTTGTTTTGTGGGGTATGGTACGGCAATATCTTTGGCCCTAGTCGGATCCGCGTTATTTTGCTTTGCTCTGAAGATCCTCTTGGACGGTCGGGTCGATCCACGATCGTATTTTCTTAGAGCGGACGACTCTTGGAGATACTAGGATCTAGGCTAGTTGCTTTAGTTTCCGCTTAGAATCTTCGCAATGTATGTTGCAGATGCCTTCTTGCCTGTTTGCCCTTGGAATTTGCTTCTAGTGTCCCGAACAGAACACTTCGCGTCGCGAATACTGTTGGCTGGTGGAAACTCAATCGGTTCCCACAAAAAAAAACTTCGGTATCTCGTCTCTTCGGTGTGGCAAATTTGAGTTTGGTACGACCTTGCGTACAGTGTCAGCTGCCCGGACAGCTGTCGGCCCACGGATTGCACACGGACGAGCTTGGGAAGGAGACGCAACATTAACTGTGTGCGGTTTCACACTCGCACAACGAAAAACTGCACACGCTTCCCTGCAAATTTCTTCGTTTCTAGGGTGCCTCCCGATATCTTGGACTGGCTCGGATTTTGGGCAATAATTTAAACTTCTTCGCTGATCGGTAATGACACATGTCAGTTGATTTCTTCATGGTTTTTCTTGCTCTCACAGCACACTGCACACTGCTGGGTCACGGCGACAAGTCGCACTTGTATATCGAAACGCACACATACACACACATGCGCTCACACAGGACGCATACACATATGCACCACAAATCTCGCGATACGTTCCACGGATTGGCGAAAAAGTGAATCGCCGAAAAGCGATAACACACCAAAAAAACAATGCGTTGTACAACACTTCGTTTTCAGCAGACACAGCGCTGCTCGACCGACGCACTCGGTATGGCTGATCGATTGGACATTGGCACTATTGCACGAGCTTTCATCCTGCTATGGATAGGCATTGTTACGCGCGCAAAGGGAGCTTCACCCGCAACTTTACGCCCTTTTCACTGTTAACAGCACACACACTAAACACCACAAGCACACAGGATTTTTTGTTGGGTTTCGATTGAAATTGGCGGCTATTTCACACTTTCACGATGAAATATCTCACTAAAATTCTATAGCACACGCACTTTTCGCTTTAAACGGTAAACTTTCGCTTTCGTTGCACCACAATAAACACCACCTTCACGGGTCAGGAACAAGGCTATGGGTGCGTCAACAATTCGATACTCGGATTGGATGCTCGGGTACTAAGCTCGATCGAGGACACACAATTATCGTGAAAGCCTGTAAAGAAATGAGAAGAATTCATTAGTTAGAATGAACATTGTTCAGATAAATTTCTTACAGGGTCTATTTTTTCGCAGCAGATCTGACCAGATCACATAGAAAACGAAATTATTAGTCTAACTTACGAAATGGATTTCAAGCACTTTCTGCATGAAGTACTCTTGACAGATATTCAATATTCACCCGTGGTTACTCAGGCGATGACTCTTCAACTCTGCTCTGAATAGCCAATAGATTCTCCCCGCTTCCTTTGATTCATTTCGTGAAGAACTTTCACATTGTTAAAACAATAGCCATGGACTCCAACTCAATATGTCTGTCATTTTCTTTAATACAAATGTTCCACTATCACTTTCTAGAATCCACAACAAGTCACTTAATGCACACTTACTGACCAAGTCATCGAAACGTTTTGTCTACACGCGAAAAGCGAACGATCTAGCACGCCCCACCAAACGATCGTGATCGTCGAACAGTCGATTTGTAAAGGGCTGCTTCGCTTTTAGCCCTGCCACTTTATACTCCGCTCGTAGTGCGTACGCATCGAGCAGCTCCAAGATGCTCCAATATGCTCCAAGATGCTCCCGTCCCCGTCTAATCTCTCCTGCTCCAAGATTACACGATCGCAATCCGGGCGTGCATCTTATCCGCAAACACGATCTAAGCTATGTTAACGCCTACCTACGACCATTTCACTTGATAATAGTAAACAACAACTAGCGGCAAACGTGTAGTACATGTGCATCAATTTCGATGTATATTGATACAATTCATGTGTGGGTTAGCTCCCCTGCAATCCCTGCACCGGTGGCACGCGGCAACAAAGAAATAGCAACGGGGAAGTCCGTGGTTGTTAGGCTTTTCCCGGTTTTTTTTTCGACAATATTGATGGCCGGAAAATGCCTCCCCCGGTCCCGCACACACGGATGTCCCATAGGTAGACAGCGATAAAAAATACGATAACTAACCGCACCACTAGCCCTCGGCGCCGGCGAACTGCGTTCTTCGTTCCCACGAGAACTTCCAATCGAAGTGCTAGCCGGATTTCCCCGTCGGGGCGTGCATCACAAGTGCATACGCAAATGCTGCACTTAGCGGCGAGTGCGTGCGTTACAAGGTATACAACACGTAAAACACACACACACATATCTTACACGATGCTCCCCTCGGCAACCCGGCGCTGTTATCGCACCCCCGTACACCGTCGTCTAATTGGTCGCTGTTAATAAATGAGGAAAAATTACCGCCTAATAGACGGGTTGAGACAGGGATTTCCCGCCCCTCCGTGTGGGGGCAGATGTACTTCACGGCGATGTAATCACAGGGTTCGGGTGCATTGACGTGTGCTTACGATTTGTTTTAATTGTATTATCTGTCTCTATAGGAGAGTGGCGTTTATTTTTTGTTTTGTTTTATTTTGGGAACATTTTGGATTCTCAGAATTGCATTTCCGTAGGCAACGTTCTGATGGCGCTAGTTTTTAAATAAACCCTTGAGTGCTTAAATTACTAAGAAGCTGCGACATTTTAGTTATCTGATCAGATTAATCAGATATCGGAATTAGTAGATTAACTATCAAAGATGATAAAACATGTTAAGAATTAAGTCCTCCAAGACATTTTATGTCCAAGATCTTAAACTGTGATTGAAAACCTTTGTTGTAGTGTTCACAAACATCTCTGAGGCTTAGCCATGGACAAGATCGTAATAGACATCTTGGAGACGAAGATGATTCGAAATATTTTAGGCTCTGTATGTCTGAAGTATAATCGAGACATTCGGTATGCACTCGTATCCCTGTGTGATGACTTTCCAATTCTGCTCTTAGTAGCCTGTTAGTTTCTTCCATTTTACTTGGTTCAACTGCATTTTCTCTTAGAAGGCTTTATGAAACGTTGAGATTAACTTAAATTGTTAAAATGTTTATACAAAAAAAAAAAATATGTCAGCAAATTGCAATCTAAATTTGTTTTGCAACAGGTTTCTCTAGGATGATTGAGCATGAACATCATCCGTTCAATTCGTACTTCTATCACGTCCTGAAGCTCTTTGATCGCTTACAGGGTTAACATCCTGCTTCAATCTGGCTTGAGTTACATCTTTTGGCAACTCTCTTCTTTCCTCTCCTGTCCAACCACCTCCAACTATTCCACCGAGCACGTCGGGCGATGATCCGCAGATCCGATCCGCTACGAATTTCGCGCACCAGCTGACGGCGCTCGGATTATTCACCTTCAGCGTTTTCACGCCTCGCGCAAGGATGTGCCACCGTGAGTCATCGGCATCGAGTGTGTCTGGGATTGCCTGCTGGGCGTGCGGGGGAAAAACTGCTATTCTCATCCTCATCCGCCATCGCCAGAAATGGCTTTCTGGGGAAGCGCAGTCAGTCGCAATCGACCGCTTGCCTTACACCCGTACCGTGACGCTTTTCCTTTGCCGCTCGTACGCTCGAACGAGGCCATAGAACCTTTCGCCCGAATCTAGCTCTAAACGGTCGGCCACCGTTCCGGGCCGCTCGCATCGCCATTCGTCCCCTACCCACTCTTGGCTGGCTCAGATCTGACTGTAATTGATGAGCAGTTGGTTTGAACCATCGCGACCAAGACACGAGACACGCCGGCTTACCGATGAGCCCGACGCGGTGAGTTTTTCTCTTTTCTTTTTCATCTTCGCACAGCGTGTATTTCCACCGTGCGCTTTTCTTTCCCGTGCAGTGGCACCGTCATAGGTGTCGCCGGTGAAAAATCACTGCCACCGTCCCTGCCCCTCGCCCCTTGGCGCGGGATGTATGTGCGCGCGCGCGCGCGCTCGAGACACCGTGGCAAGTGTGGCGCAAGACAGTTGGGTGGGCCCCAATTTTTGACTCAACCGTCGAAAGTCGCCCCAAAAAAGACAACACAAACGCGCTCCGACAGTAGAAGAGGGAAAACACACACACGCACGCACGTACGCACGTCGACAATCATTCGAAAGGGAACGATTTGAAAATAGGCAACACGACACCCCACGAGACATCGAAAAACAACAGACAAGAAGCAGAACCGCAATCGCAGGCGGGTGCAGACATTCAGTCACACACCTCACCCGGGAAGGTGGTGTCAAGGGGGTGTGCGACGGGGTAGTATGTGTGTGACAGTCGTACACGGACACTTTTTTGTTGCCTGTTTTGCTTCACTTTCCTTGCGATCTGTGTTGCTGTGTTTTTCACGGTTTTCATGATGATCGCGAGGGTCGCTTCGGCTTGCCAAGGCTCTCCCTGCGAGCGTATTGTCGCCGAACAGACCTCCGGTCTGTGCGTTTGGGTGGAAAAGCGGCAGCAGGCAAGATGATTACACACTTAATACGTGTGTGTGTGTGTGGTGTGTATCTGTATGTTTGTGTAGATCGGGATGTACCTTGACGCGGCATTTATCGTTGCCAAATATTGTTTTTCACCCCGTGGCGGCGCTCACTCGCAGAGACGGGTGATTTTCGGTTTGTTTTTTGTTTTAATTTTTGCTTTCAAAACGGAACTGACACTGACGTACTCCTTGGGGAGATATTAAAAAGAGAGAAAAATATTGCTCGGCCTAGTTATCCGCCTGCCGCGAGACACACACACGGTGACGGAAAAAAGCCTCACCCTTGCCTCGCCTTGCCCCCTGTGTATCCCGTATCGGAAATGGGTAGGAAAATTGGAAACTTTCCGATTTTACGCAAAGATAAACATTGTTTTTTTTTTGCTTTTTGTAAGTGTGACCTCCCCTTCATTGCCGTCACAGAGTGGTTTGGCCTAATTTGTATGTGTGTTTTGGCTCAGTACGCTGCCGAGTGCAGCCGTTAATAGTGCCAATAAAAGTGTATGTGTGTGTGTGTTATTTTCGTTTATTTAAAATTACCATCTCATTTTAATGATGATGCACTTAATTTGCGTTTGACCCAATTTTTAAGCGATAATGTAAACACTCATTTTCTCAGAGCTCAGCGAGTGGCTTTCGTTGGTGCAAAATAACATCATAGAACAAACTCTTGCCGAATTAATTGTATGGATTTTTTTTGAAAGATATTAACTGATGTCCATTTTTCATTCTCCATGTGCAAAATAAGTCAGCCTCAATAAAACATAGACACCACACACTGCTCCCTCGATTGACTGACGGGCAGTAGACAAAGTTAATTAAGAGCTAACACCATTAAGAAGCGCACCTTAAGCCAATGACCACGCTGGCACACCCTCTACGACAGGACATCATCATCAAAACCCCTACCTGGTGGCGGCAAAACGTCCAACAGAAATTAAAAACCAGCCAACCTTTTTATTTATGAGCTGCTGCAGGGTGTCCTCCGATTGCGGGACGCTTCGTGGAAATTGAGTAAAAAAATGGCAAAAACTGTCTGCAGGCACACAAACACGGGCTGTCCGCAAATCCCCAGTGGGGGTCGCAACGCACCCAAATAAAATACAGACACACACAGTCACTCTTGCTGCTCCGTTGCCACACGTGCACGAAAGGAAGGATGGCCGTCGGTTGTCCGTGGAGGACTCGCCCAGCCCGCACGCAACAGCCTGCGCCGGTCGGCCCATACCGCAGACAACGACGCGGTGTAGACGCCGAGGTGTTTGCCCTCTAAAATTAACTCCTCCAAAGGTCAAACCTGCCTCTCTCGCACGCCCACATTGAGGTTTTTTTTTTGTGCAAAATTATATCACGCACCGAAATTTGGCGACGCGTGACAACATGCCCATGCCCGTTCGACCAGTCTAGCGAGCGGGTCTGGCAAGCGCAAGGAGAGATGGGCGGAAAGTCGAATCGCGGCAGACGCGTGATGACAATCGTGAGTTGTCGTCGGTTGCAATTTCGCGTTACGCAACCCGACGGTGGGCAAAATGGCAATGCATCCGACGCGCTGAGTGATGTGCAGCGCCACACCGTGCGCGTGTGTGTGTGTGTGTGTGTTAGAACATTTTGCCCGCTTGAAGTTGAGCCTCGACTTGCCGACGGTGGTAGGATGAGATCATCATCACTGGGATCAGCTGCTTGGGAGGGTGAATCTCGGGGGTTTTAAGCAGAGGCAATTTTTATTAGCTGACAAGATGTGGATTAAGTTACAGTGTCATCCAGCTATTTTTAATGGGCCACGTTTTAAACGTTTTATTTAAAAACGCTTGTTTACACCTTACAATTTTCATACATGCTGTGCATTTTAGCCCATATCTGTAGAAGTGACACGCGAGGCACATAAAAATGCTGCAAATTATCACGTTGTTACTTAAAGGAAATCAACAATTAAGACATAATTGGTAGATATGGCACAGCATTTATTGGACTTTTTGCGTGGCGATTCCGAAGCGTGGTTCATAGTGGTACGGCAAGCAATCGGATCTTCACAGTACAGGTCTAGTGTTCGGATCTAATTCGAATCAAATTGGAATTGCCACTAGTTAGGCTAATTATAGAGGAATATTTGACGACTTTATGAAATAGCGACTCTACAAAGAATATAAAAAATGCTGGAATTCATCACAAAGTTGAATCTGACTAAAATATAACAGTATTTGCAGTAATATTACCAATAAAAATTTGAATGAACTTAAACTCACAATCCTAAACGATACATTCAAACATATGTGATGTTTATAGGTTTAGCGTTTTCTCCCGAGACTGTCTTCCTTTCAAGAATGGTGTATATACATACATCAATGTTTTTGACATTTTTAAACAACTACTCAATCCTCGTAACTCATCGGTACGCTCATCCCCTTGCGATCAAACCGTCATGAACCGTGACACTCTAGCGTGTATCCATTTGGGAGAAGCTGAAGTAAAGCGCAACAATGTAGTGAACCCCAGTCCGTTCTCGCAACGGTCCAGAAAACGGTCCTGGTTCTTGAGGAACACAAAAACAACAAAAACTCCTATCCAGAAAAGCAGCCTACTTCAAAATCCAGTGAACCATGAGACGACGTACGTGTGTGTGTGTGTGTGTGCTTCATTCGTTGCCCCTTGCGGGAAACAGGGAAACGACTGCAACCAACATCGCGATGGTTTTTATCTTTCATCATGATCGCGCGACGCGTAATGTAAATGTGCATTAGAGGAGGATGCGCCTCCGCGTGCGGGAGTGGCGGTGTGAAGCGAGCCATTTGCCTTTGACCTTAACCCAGCCCAAAAAGGTCACCTGCCGCCGCACTGCTGCACGTCCTTTTCGTTCGTTTTACCCCCCCCCCCCCTCCCCCACTCACTCACATTTCATCACTTGAAGTTAACTCGCACGTTTTGTTTGCCCTTCTTTCCGATGCGTGTTAATGTTGTTACTTTCATTTGCTTCCTGTTGCCGATGCCACCGGGGGAATCCGGCATCCGGCAGAAGGTGCAGGGAAAAAGGACGCGCAACAAGAGGACGGAGTCGGTCGACGACGCGTTCCCTTCTGCGTGCGGTTTGTGTGAACGGTTACAAGCGCCCGGAGGAAACCCCGGGGGCCATCATTTTAGGTTGCTAATAGGGCATGAAACAGCTTGTTTTTTTATTTTCTTTTTACATAATCTTTTAATGTCTCGGCGGTTCGGTACAAGATGTTTTAGGGCACATTAGCTGCACATTTGTTCAGGACAGGGAATTAGAATTGTACATGATGATCGTGATGAGCGTGAGGGAACCAAGTTTCTTTGCAATATTCCAGAGAATTGTGTAATTTTTGGGTGCAATGTGATTCTTAGCAGAAATTCATAAAATTTGAATTCATGAAGAAATATATTTTCTTACGTCCGAGTCCCAGAAAAGGACTCCTATGCCCAACAGCGATCCTCTCTTTCATGTGCTGCTAGAATATAATAATCTTCTCTATGATCTCTAAATTTGGCACCACAAAGCATGCCTGCACACTGCGAAAACGTGCGTAACGGGTCACGTATTACATGCGGCTTGACGATTATGGACTGCACAAAATGGTAATGGCCAAGCGCAGTTCCCATCGTCGCACAATTGCTGCCATCGTTCCGCTTCCACTCCGACGCAGTTTTCACAGCCGGTGGTGTACCCGCTCCCCGCGCTCCTACCCTAATGAGTTCCATTTTGGACGAGCAAATTTTAAATTACGACGTGAAAAGTTGTTGCCGTAGTACGGTCGCCCGCCCGCAATGCAGCGACTGAACGTGGGAAAACTTACGCCAACGCGGTGCAGCCACCTGGCAAAGACAAAGCGCAACACAAACAACGGCAGCAGCAGGAGTAGCAGCAGCAGCAGCAGCAAAAAAAAAAAGATGGTATATTAATGCAGCCCTGCCACCGCGATCGATCTATTTTTAAACGGTTTGAACTCTCGCAGCATCTAAGACCGGGGCCGCCGAACCACACCGGAGGATTTTCCCGAACCGAAAGGGCTTCGGCATGCCTATTTGACTAGTGAATGCGCATTGTTTTGTCACACTGTAAAAGGAACCCCCGTCCATATGGCAGGGCCGGCCAGCACCGGCACCAATGTAGATTGGCCAATTAGACGCGTCCGTAAGCTATTGATCGCAATTGACTCATCTTTTTATTATGGCTTGAGAGGCATTATTTTTTTTTCTTTCATTTTGTGTTCGTTGGTTTGGAATCGAAATGATTTCATTGCTTCTGGATTTTTCTACAATTTAACGAAGCCCATAAATTAGTATGAGTAATGAGCAGGTTAGAAGAAATAAAATTACCTAAAAATCATAGAAAAATGATTTAGCGAAAGACGATGCCTAATAGCCCATCAACTAACGGCAACATGGTAAAAGTAATAGAGAAACTTGTAAATCGCTAAATTTGTGGGGCAGTCAAAGCTAAGGCAAAGTAAATAAGGGAGAGAAAAAAGCGGCAGCGAATAAAGAGAAAGAGAAACGAAAGGGGAGATACAAAACAAAAACAACGAACATGAACACACAACAACGAAATGAAAAAAAAAACAAAAACAACAACAACAACAAGCAAAATAGATATAGAAGGTTCGAAGCGGGTCGAAAAGGGAATCTCCCCACATCAACGATCTGCAATTTCCTTTTCGGTCGATTCCGGCTACCGGATCCCAGCTGGATCGTATCAAATCGCACCCTCGTTCCTGGTCAGCCTCATTGCACCCTCTCTCTCTCTCTCTCGCTCTCTCTCTCATTCCTCGATCCCAATGCTCTCCCTTTCTTTGCCGCGCTCCCTTTAACTGGAGGGGAGAGGGAGCAGGTTGTCTGCCGCGCACCACATTGGGCGACGAAATTGTCTTCGACATCTTAAGTGCTACCTCTACGTACTTGATGCGACAGAAGCGTGCAAGAAAGAGAGAGCAGGAGAGCAGGAGAGCGACTCGCACTTGTTCCGTTGGCCCTTCGGGTTGTGATGGAACCCACGGGCCCCGCGTCATGTTGTGGGTCACATGTATGCGCGCCCAACACTTTTCGTCTAACCCTTTGCGCCGCTGCTCTCGGCTTCTCATAAATGCTCGCGTAAAGCGGTATCCCTCGCTTTCCGCACACTGCCCTCAGGCACCACTACTGCATCGGGCAAACTGCGAAGAAGGATCCCGGGGGAGGGAAGGGCTCACAATCAGCTTGGCGTGATCGTGGGATCCCAGCGCGCCCAGCAGTCACAACTTCTGCCGCAGCCGTTTCGCAGCCGCAAGTTTCGCAAGTTGCATAAACAATTAAGACAGAAGACACACATCATCATTTTTGCCAGGCCATTTGCCGACCATTCCCGATGGGTCTCTCCCCCCCCCCCTGTGCGACACACACACACACACACACACACACACCGTGGTCGATGTGTGTGCGTGTACCTTCGAATGTGTCCGTGTGTGGCTCCGTGTGTATGCGTTTTTATAGGCACAATTTCACTCACTAAACTGATTATCTTTAAAAGGAAACTTGCAGCACTCCACGAACGTGCTGTTGCCCTTTTCCTCCTTCTCGATGTCGTTGTATGCGTGTATGTCTGCATGTGCCTTGGCCGTGGTTGCAATTGCGCACGGTTCGAGAGTCACGGGATTTTGACTCCGAAGGCTTTGGTGCTGTCTGTGTCGCGCAGCTGTTCATCGCTCTAAACTGTTGGGTCCATCCTCGCATACATCCAACTCCAATGTTGCTCCGGCAAGGCAGCTGCGTTCCCAAAAAACTAGCGAACTAACGGAACAGATGGTTAGAAATTGAAGTACACAGGACTCTGGTATTAGAGATCTAGATTAATCATAGAAAAAGAGCCTCAAAATCGCGCCCTTTTGCCACAATTGATCTAAACTTAATGCATAGCATGTAACATAAAGATTAAGTTCAATAGAACGTATTTCCCAACAAAAACAAGGCTTCAAAACAGTCACGGAGTACCTTCTTGATGAGCAGATCATGGTGATTGGAGCTCGAAGGTCTATTGGTTAGACGTACCGATTCCGTCAAAGTTAAATCGGTTTAAATTCCCAGCTGAACTGTTCCTCTAAAGCAAGAGTTGACTATCCGTAGTCTAAGAAGCCTATAAAGTAAAGCATGACATTACGCAAAGAAACAAAAAAGATCATAATGATTGCTGTAAGGTCCCGTATGATCAATTCCAGTTCATCTTTCAATGTGTTACCATTTCTGAGCTAACTTGTTGTCGTTCGCACCCCTCATCTTTCGCACTGTGTGAACGTTCAGACCATCTCCACGGACATGTGTGTGGCATTCCAGCTTATTTCGGCATTGCTTGAAACCCTTCGGCTAACAGTATGCTTTCAGTGGCAAGCAAACAAGTGCAAGACGACACGTTCGCCTTTTTGGAGCCAACGCTTTATAAAGACTCTCCGTTGGTGGCTCCCTAAAGGGTTTAATTCGACACGAACGCCCCAAAACAGACACATCTTTCACTTTCCGATCGTACCGACTGCGCCAAGTGTGAGTGCACCCGGGTTTTTACCTTTTTTTGTTTGTAGTTGGTTGCTTTCTGATCCCGTTTTGTTCTTATTTTCATTCCATTCGTTCCCGGCTCAGCTGTTGCACCAGTTGCACCATTTGCATTGCAATCGTCACCGGTCGAGCGGACGAGAAGTGTCTTTGTGTCAGTGAGTGCATCCATCATAGACTAAAAGCTTCTCAGCGAGGGGATCCAATCAATCCACACTCCACGAAACGGACTGTGATTGCTCGCGTAGATGTTATTTCCCGACTGCTTGGCAGAAAGGAATGCCCTTGCATCGGTTTTATAATCTTTAATTAATTCAACACTATTAATTAGCGTGTTGGATGATCATCGTTGCCAGTGGCAAGTCGTGCTGTTTGGCGACGGCAAGTCTCCCCCGAGGGGTGTAGGTTTAATTAAAATTATTGGAGCATTACACGAGCGCCAAACAATCCGACCAGGTCAACTCACTCACTCCCCTAGAGCCCAATTGACGAATGTTGATGATGGAGAAGACAGAGAAAGAGAGAGAGAGACAGGATTTAGGATGTCTTGGAGACAGTTTTTGTTTGCAGACGTTCTTCCCGAATGTCCCGCCAATAAGGGAATGCTCCTACATTCTGAAGAATTTATTGGAGAAGTTATCTTATGGCATGGAACGATTGATCTTAGCATTAACGACTACATCTTGCAGTAGAATGACTCGCTTGGTCGCAGAGGTTGTGGTGGTAGTTTATATTGGTCCTCCCCCTCCACGTGTCCTAAACATAGCGCATTTATTTTTGGACCTTTATTTCGTACCATTACCGGGAATTGCATTTCCCCTCCCCGAACCGGTGAAATTGGTTTTTGCTCGTCGGCAATTCCTAAATTTTACGATCACCGCGCGTAATTAGCTAGGCCCAAAGTTCTTCCGCCCAACCGAGTTCAGTTCCATTTTTGGCCCAGTTTAGTCATCCGTGTAGCGTCCTGCTATGGTTTGTCATTATGTAGGCGACTGAAGGCGAGACTTTGGGGTAGGAACGATTTTCGCACACACCAGTGAAGCAACCAGTGGTCAAATTTGAGTCATGACGAATCCGCATTCGTTCCAAACGCGTGGAAAGCGTGCGAGTGTTAGGGCTAACTATTTATTTGTGCATTCTTAGCCCACCCACCGCTCCGTGCGCTGTGTATGTTATTAGCAAAAGGTGGGCTGAAAGACGGACCGCTTAATGATAAACACTGACGCAGAAACATGTGGTAGGTGTTATACGAGCGGACAGGAATCGGAACTGGAATGTTTGGCTTTGGTCATGTCCTGAAATACCAAAACGCATCAACTGAGAGGAGAGTATGATGCAACCGATTCAGGGTCGGTAATTTTAGAAACCCAAAAGATGACTCGATGGCTATTGTTGGTCTTAGATGCGAAAGTAATGTTCCAAGTGTAAAAAATAAATACTTGCAGCCTTAAGTATGAATAAAAATGTCACATTCCTAATATTTCAATGAAAATTGTGACATCTATTCGCTTTCCCTGCAAACGGCCAATGCAGTCGTGCAATTAAAATGGCCCCCAGTGTGGGTGGGCTCCCTGCAAGCACGTCCAAAGTTTCTTATCTTGTCTGCGCAGCTTAATTTCAATTTAGAACATTTTGTCGCGCCGAATGTTTGGCGGGGGCGATGGTAGATCATCATGGACGCGACGCCTCAACCTCAACCTTTGTGCACGGCCATGCCCAACGCAACCGAAAACCCAACCGAACCGAAACGATCGCCGTCGGCCTGTGCGCGTTCAAATAGAACCCGGCGCGTAATTCTTTTTCACGTTCCTTCTTTGCTCGCTCCATCCTTTCTACTTCCCTTTCCACTGCTGCTGCTACTGCTGCAATGTACGGTTTTAAAACATGCTGTCTAGTGACGCATGATGAATGGTGATGATAATCATAATAACGAGTGTGAAAAACATGAAACAGCAACACACACACACAAGGGGTATCCTTTTGGCCGGTACCGTCGTGCTCTCCCGTGTGTGTCTGCTTAATTTTACACCCCTGCTACCCGGTTTCCCTTGTCCTCGTGTCACTTCCGCACCGTACTCCCGGCGTTTCCAAAAGTGTCCATCGGAAATTAACCCCTCTCGCTGTCTGTCTCTTGCTCATCCCTTCGCCTAACTTCTCTTCCGTTGTGAGAAGTCGCTTCTTTTTCGTCGCTTGCGATCGTCACGCAACGCATCGCCCGTGCCGACACGACACGGCCGGAAAAAAGGGAAATCTTCCGCTGGTCTCGGTCGTCGGCTTGACGGTCCTAGGCTTTTCTTCGCCCGACGAAGTTGTTCAACCAAAAATGCAGCCCATTGGGGGTTTTGTGAGGCAATGGTGTAACGGGCGTTCTTGAGCTCCCGGCTAGATTTTACTACCGCGTTACCATCCTTCTTCTACTTCTTCCTACGCGTCACGCAGCTGTAACGTGAATGTTAATCCGATGAGAGGGACTGTGTGTGTGTTGGTGTGCAATGAATGCACTGCACTGTGTGTAATGCGTTGCAGCTGCACAAGTGCAATGAAATCATCGCCGTACGCCTCCTCTGTCGCGTTGCGTTGTCTGCTCCTCTCTCATCAGCAAGCAGTAACGGTGCAACGAAATTGAAGACGAAAAGGGCAAACAGAAGAAAATGGGAGAAAGACGAGCAGCAGTGTATATGTGTGGGTGTGCGTTTAGCCAAAACGGTTTTCGATATCAATTGCTTAAAAATAACTCAAAGTCGAAGAACAAATGGCAAACGGATTTTAGCCACCCGCAAACCCATCCCAGGTGGTGCTGATGGTGGTTCGATCTAAATTGCAATCCACCAGACTACCGCTAATGCAAGTGGTCTGTTTTGTCTGTCTCTGTGAATGTGTTTGAGCAAAGCGTAGGTGATCTTCCCCCCTATTTTTCTCTCGCCTGGGTGCTGATGCGTGATGATGATGATGATGATCGTCGATCAATCAGCCCGACAGGGTCCGATCTTCAAGGAGACGGATCGTCTGCGCAATGAGGGGTTGCTGTTGTTGTTGTATGTCTGTCTGTTTGCCTTTATGCTGCTGAACTTTATTTTTGCCCGCACACCGCAACAGAAGAAACTCGGCCACTCGGCCGCGGTGGCAGCGAACAGTAGTAACGCATGAAAAAAGTTCTATTTTCACCACCGATCGAGAGAATAGTTTTTAATGCACTTTTACTCACGCGCTCCTTTGCCTTTCCTACTTTGGCGGGAGCTGTGGCGGGAAGCGAGAAAGGATGGATGCAAAGGGCGCAAGTAACAGAGAGAAATTGATTTCTTGCTAGATTATGTTTAACCTATTACAAGAATCTTTTACAATGCAAATGTTATGCTAGCCGTTGTTTGGGTGATAACTTACGTTTGCTTTATTTTCACGGTGTTGTTTCCACCGGTAGCTCCACTTGGATCGCTTCTAAAGGGTTGTTGGATGGGATCGGAGGATCGTCAGGTGGCTCGAGATTCACACTGGCGCACTTGATACAATTCACAACTTCTCGTCGGAACTCGGTCGGTCGATCAATTCTAAAGCACAATCATAATTCTCTTCGCTTTCTCAAACTAAACGTCACTTGACAGACTGTCATTCTATTAGAATTATCAACTGTAAGGAAAATATGGAGAACAAATTAGGATTTTTTTTAACAGAGAGTCTCTCAGTCACTGGCAATCAATTCTTGGGATGTCAATTGCTTATAAAATCACACTAAATAATGTTTTCTTGATTAAACACTTAACAGATATCCCACAACAGTACATCACTTGTCCTTGTACTACGGTCTTGTTAAAAAAAACTCACTGTCACTCTATCGCTCCCTTTCTCTTGCTGTCAACTGCACAAATCCCCACCAAACATCGTTTGACACTTGAGTCTAATGCACTGGCGTTTCTTTCCATCATTTCATTTGCTCGCGCCCACTGCCTTCTCGTCCTTTCTTCCTATCTCTATGTATGCGCGCGCGTGTGTGTGAGTGTGTGTATTTTAATGCTTTTCTTTTCAATGCGATGAAATCGCTAATCACGCACGCACCAACACTTTCTGCTTTACGCGCGCGGCGTGTTCTCGTTCACTTGCGCGAGGTGGTAGTGACAGCTTCGTGGCTGCGCGTTGATTTGACGTTTATTTTTATTTCCACCAACGAGGACGAGCAAACGAGAGACGCGAACATCCCACTCACACACAGACACACAGACACACACACATACATACATACACACAAACATTGAATCACATTAATGCAGCGGTTTTGCGGTAGACTATACGACGAGCTGTGAAAACCTTCACCAATGCAACCTTTAAAGGATCACGATTTAGGGACGCATCACAAGAAGAAGGAAATGGACAGTCAAATCAACGTAAGATAGTGCTGAAGAGGTGAAATGTTAAGAAGATAACTTTCATACAACCGATTGACTTTGAGTAAGCAAAAAACCTGATGATCGCTCTCGAAGCTTCTTCCTGTTCCTGCACACCCCTGTTTTTGAGTGATTTATTGCAATTTGTGGTGCAAAAACCAAACAAACGAACAGCTCCAACAGTTCGAAAAAAACACTTGTTCCGTACCGCACAGTGCACGACTCTTGCACACTCTCCGCGAACGATCGTCCGAAAGATAAATCATTGCCCCAAAAGCGCAGCACCTTGCCACGAACTCGTCGGTGAGGGAGAGCACCCGAATCTTCGGCTGAGAGATGACGAAGAGACAGTACATTTTTACATGTTTTTTTTTTGCTGCCCGATTTGTTCGCGTATTGGCTTCCCTCGCTTTGGCGTACGCAGCGGGCACCGGGCAACGAAGGGGCACGGCACGCAACATGAAGGCTTACACGCGCGCGCGCGCACGCGTTTCAGATTCGCGAGCTCCTCAGCGTAACCCCCGACGGCGGGTTGATTTGCCTTTGGAGTTGGACGGTTTGTTTTTTGGACGGATGGTACTTTTTTTCGAATTTTAGATCTCTCACTCTTTCTCTGACCCTCTGGTTGGACAAACGGGGATGCTGGGGGAGTGATCATCGCAACCACACGGTGGTCGGTGATGAAAATTTGAAGGCCAGCAACCGGCCAGCAACCAAACGAAGAGTTACCTGTCTCGTCAGTATACAGCTCGATTCGACTACGTCCACTCACTACAGGTGAATGGATGAGGATGGCTGGTAACTCACATCGGCACTTCTCGTTATGTAAAATAGAAGCAAGCAGTGCTTTGCAGGAGATATCTTCGCTCTTTAGTTTCTTTACATCCATCAGCTCAAATATACATGTTTCAAGTAACTTCTTATTGAAGGAAAGTTATCGATTGATGAAATATCGTTGAATGTTGTCTATTTTCATCCCATGTTTCCATCATTTTGGCCGATTCTTTGCTTTCCTATGTTTAATTTCCAACCTTGCAACGACACGTTAGAGCCTTGATCGTTCTCACGGTGTGATCCAACGCAGCACCTCAGGCACATTGTAAACGTACGCCGTTCCTCCGGGTGGTTCTTGTCGAACGCTTGCATGCCGAACCCAGGTAGCAGTAGGGTGATGAATAATTAATGCGCTTAAGGCCAGTGGAGGGAGTTGGCTAGGCACTCTACCACCACGTGTAAGTTATGATCCCTCTCGGCCGCTTGTTTATTTCCCTTAATTTCCACGAAGTGTATATAACTTTCAAGGCTGATTGATTGGTATATTACACGGACGTAAGCCGTCCGATGTGTCCAGTCGGAGTGAGTGGTCGCATAAAACAAGTCAATTTAAATTGCTTCACAATAATGCGCGTGCTTTCCGCGCTGCGAATGTCCATTGGGTTCGCTCCGGTCCAAATTATCATTAATTATAACCTGACAAACAAGGCACACCCGAACGTTTCGCGTCCGTTCGGACAAATTGAAATGACAAACTGCGACTTTTAACTATTGGGGGGCGGGGGGGAGGAAAGGGACAAGGAACATTTCCCAGTTGTGATTCCTCCAACTGCCCGATGAAAAAACCGCAACACTAAAAGCAAAAAAATAAACGAATTACCCAAAATCTCAATCTCAGACACACATTTTCCTCACTCCGTTAGCTCGTTCTTCGTGTCGATCGCCCCCCCCCCTTGGGAGTGTCTTTTTCACGCTGCCATCGCTGTGATGGAAATGTGTTGCAGGCCGCTGAACCGCTCCGGGAAAAATGCTTTACGGGGCGCATCGGCCAGAGATGATTTTTCTCCCGCTTTTCGCCGTGCACCCGCGATCTATATTTACATTTCTCAGACATCACGGAGTTCAGCATCTTTCGCCTTATGCTAGTGCGTCCTGCCACCACCAGCACCACTAGCACCACCCTTTCCTTATGATCCTCCCTCCCAGGGGATGCGTCTCAGGGCATATCGCCGCCAGTGAGACACACAGACACAGCCCGAACGTGTGCTGTCTTGCCCCTTCAACACGCGACCGCCGATGTGTGTGGAGTTTTGGGGTGGCGTTTCGGTCGCGCATAATCCTCATGATTGTATGTGTGTATGCGCACTACAGTTGGAGCACTAGTTCCTGCTCCTCCCCAGCGTGGCAGCGCATCATCGGGCATACACACACACACACACAACGGCGCGCACGCACGCACGAATGCGCGAACCGTGTGGCGCTGCCCGTAAGGCGTGAAATTATTAGAAGCCGGCGAGTGAACGTGTGCGCGCTCTAACACACATCAACCCTCAGTCTAATTCTTCGTGTGTGTGTGTGCATTCACCCCCTTTTCCTCCTTTTTTGCACACACACACTAGTACACACACTGGTTGTAGTTCCTTTCGCGAATCTTCACACGTTGATCTCGCGAAATCGTCTTTCCCAGCAGCAGCAGCAGGATGGCTTTGGCTGCTTGCACTGTGGCGGAGTAGGGCGAAAAGGAAGCAAATAAATCAATTTGCCAGACGAAAGCAAACACGGATAATTGTAACCGAAAATAGACTCCTCGGGTGTGCGAGTTTTTTGGCTTGTGTAAGTGTGTGTGTGGTGGCGCGTCTAGGTGATTCGCGCTTTCCGCGGCTTTTATGCGGCGCGCACTGCCCCCGGAACACGAACCCGCGCGCGCGAAATGCTTTATTGAATAATTATCGCCGGTGGGCTTGGCCCCCCTATACAACCCTCCCTCTCCTCCCCATCAACTCTCCATCAACTCCCAACAAGCATACGTCATGTTAGCGTCCAAATTTGATGGCCAATAACGACTGGATGGAGGTGAAAGAAGAAGAGGACGCAACTCAACCGATCGATAGTGATCGGTCCGTGTGGAGCCGCCGGTGGTGTAAAATAAAAGGAAACGAACCCAAATTGGTTTGGCTAGGAGAAGGAGGGAGAGAGGGTAGAGCGAAATAGGAGAGCAGAAAAATAGAACTGCCCGGAACTGCCCAGATCAGCCGGATTGATATCGATATATTGGCAAATGGGTAATGTGAGTAGAGTATGAATTACCGAGCAGTAGTTACCGGGCGCGTTGTTTGCGTGCTCGTTCAATGATATCTGCACCCAATAATTAATTGAAACACATGAGCATAGTTTCAAGCAAAAAACTGATGATAAAATTTTGTGCCTAATTGAATGCTTGTGCTTTTTTGAAGAGGAAATGAACGATAATAAATAAGTAATGGATCTGCCAATAACGTTTAAAGAGCTACAAGGATATATAATTTGCACAATTTTCAAAGCCGAATTTACATGCTCTTGCTGTCATTAATATCCCAAACAAATTTGTACTTGCTTAAACTTAAAGCAAGTTTTAAATATTATATATTTACATGAAATCAATCAAACATGCAATCGAAACATGTATATATTATTCAGTACATTGCAAAACTGTGCACTCTACGTCATACGAACAAACAGTTCATCCAACAAACGGTTCAACAGCATACACACACACACATTTCTTGATCAAGATCGTTTCACACCACACAATAAGCATATCTGTTTTAGAACGCTCGCTGCTGCGTTGACCTTACAGTACAGCGGTTAACGTACGATGCAGCGACACGGTAGGTTTGTGGTAAAATCTCTACCAGAGCCGGAGGAGATACATTTGTAATATTTGCTCTCTCAAACACGGCTTTTTAAGGAAATAATAAAAAGATTGTTATGTGACCATTAAAAACAGCCACAACTTTGTCAACATATGCTCGTTCCCCTTATTTATGATCACTCTTTCAAAGACGGTGAGCAAACACTTAAGACAATTATGGATATAGAACATTAGTGAAATTTGATTGTATTTTCTATTATTTAGGAATCGCAGAAATTAAAATTAGAAATGCTTTTTACTTCAGTTATTTGCTATAATAATGCAGTATTCGATCAATGTAAGGCCAAACGAAGATAGAGCGATCTTAAATTTAAAACTAAAACTTAATCCATACAAGAGATTAGCCGTTCAACATATAAAAGAGAAATCGTGTACCATTACACCATAGAACCAATTTTTTTCGACATAGAAAAGCGAGAAGCAAGGTCAAAGCTCGTCATCCGCTAGCCAGTGTTTCTTCACATCTCCCTACCGAGAATTTATGGAAAATCTCTTACAACGCACGATCTTGTGTGTTCAAACTCTTACAGATCGTGAATTTTGCGGCCAGCGGGGTTTTCATTAGCTTTATGCAGCAAGCAACCGTCGCCCGAAACACCAGGAAAAAGAACGGTGGTTCTTTCGAACGCACATGATGCAGAGAGAAGCAGCCGTATCAACGAGAGCCTCTAAGAATTGGTGTAAGCATACGTAGCACCGGCGTGCGTTAGGTTACGGTTTAGATAGATGAACTTGAAAATTATATAATTACCCTTACGCTCTCGCGAGGCAGATCGATCCACACACACACACAGTTCCGGAACGGCTACCGGAAAGAAAAGAACCGAACAGCCATGAACGGAGCATGTACGGGAAATAAACGGGAAAGTAATCCACAGCGATCGGAGAATCGTCCACTGATTAAGGAGCGTACAAGCAAGAATTAAGTACCACGCACACACAATACACCCACACCTGCAACGCACACCTGTATGTGCGGAAAAGATGCGCGCAAGACGGACGGGCAGTGAAGTAAGTGAATAATTAAATAAATAATCACAAGGCATCAAAGGCGCCCACCACCCGCCGCCGCAAAGGTTTCCGTGCCCGTGGGTGTGTGTGTGTGTGTGTGTGTGTGTGTGTGTGCTCACGCGGTTCCTTTATTTTTTATGTATGTCTGCTCCCTCCCCCCTTCCGTTTCCGATGATCGGTGCGAGTTGTTCCGCTCCCGGGAAGCGCCAACCCGGAAACGATCACTTTTACTGGAGGCATCGAAACTTCGGAAACCCACAGTCCGTCCCACGGTGTGTCGATGCAAGAGTTTAATATGGTTGGGGAAGAAAGGGGCAAAAGGGATATGAAAAAAGGGTGAGATATTAAAATTATGTTTAACACTTACTTCGCACACATATACACACACACACAGACACAGACAGCATGTAATAACTAGAGCAAACGTACGATCGAGTGAGAAAGGAAGCGCGTTATTGTTTGATAGGAAGTACATTAGCTCCAAACTAATGCTCTGTCCATCGGGTTATTATCGGGTTCGGTTGGACCTAGACACTCTTCACACACATACACACACACACACACACACACACACACACACACACACACACATACATGCACACATACACACAACGCACTGCTGGACAGATATAAATTCGGCAAACCATTTCCCGAAACGCAACGTACTGCTACAGTGTGGCCTCGATCTCGATCTGTCATAAACCGCCTTTCGTTTTCATTACTTCATTCCACGTTTTGCAACGGCCACACAGACACACACACATGTACACATACACATGCACACTAACGCGCGCGCGGCCCCCCGTTTCGTATGATCACTCAATTTACACTCGTATTTTATTTTTCTGTAAATAGATTACTTCTTTTCATTTTCTGTTTTGACACGTTTTACGTTTTTTTTCGGGGGCAACCTCATGAAACAGCCAGAGGGGGTGAAACGTGTGCCAGCTTCTGGTCGTTATAGTGAAGAGCGTGTGCTGCACGCACGATTTTGAAGCCGATTTTTCACATGCTCCACTTGGTTCACACACTCAGACACAAAGAAGAAAAAAAAAACCCAATCAAAACCACACAATATGCGAAACTTTAATTTACCGTAGAAACATATATGTGTAGGTACTGTTTTTTTGTGTATTTTGTGTTTGCTTCTTTTCACTTCTAAATCACTTCTCTCAAACTGTCACTTGTGCTTGTCCGGCAGGTACAACACACGCTGCCCGGCGGTGGAACTCGAACGATTCGCTGCTCCTTGCCGTTTTCCGTTTGCTTCTACTTTTCACGAACGAGACGAACGAGGGAGGGCTACCACATGGGGGGTAACGAGAGGACACGGTTTTGCGGTACCACTTGCGGTGTGTGCTTGCATCCGCGTGTTCCACGGGACCTGCGAGCAGCTCGGCGCACAAAATGAAACTGAATCGGAAAAACTCGAATTCGCAGAAAACTGTGCTGCTGCTGCTGCTGCTGTCGGGCCGAGTTTTTGGGCACCCGCGACGCCTCCCTCCCCACAAGGGCTAAGCGCGCGCGCGAGCAGCGCACTCACTCGGAAGCGCTCTCCATCCGAGCAAAACCCCCGTCGTGGAAGGGTGCGCTGAGCGACCGCTCATCGCTCATATAGCGGGTGAGGAAAATTCGAGAGAGCGTCAAAGAGAAGGAGAGTTACTAATTGAGAGTAAAACAACAACAAAAAAAAACACACACACACACTCTTAGACGACTGTGAAGAGGAAGAGAAGGAAAGGAACTTTTCTTTTTTTCGCTTCTGAGTCCCATTTTTCTTCTGCGGGAGAATAGTTTTCCGCTGAGTTCCCTGGTGGGTCAATCTTTGCTCTCTTCGCTGGCGATGATGATCCACGCGCTCACACTTGCTCACCGAGCGCTTACCGATGGCATGATCTGTCCCAGGGCCTCGGTGGAGACGGTGAAGCACGCGCCGCATTCCACATGTTCCGCTTCGGCTGGTGTACCGCGGTGGTGGCGGTGGGTAAGGAAAATCTTAAGAATTCGCTTCGTTTTTGCTTCTTCTACTAAAAAAATTAACATTTGCTCTTGAGCAAGCAAATAAGCGGCGTTCTGCCTCGATTTGTGCGCTGCGGATAGTTTACTAATAGAAGAAAAACAATCTTTTAAAAACCAAGCCTAATTAGGCTAATTAGCCGTTTAAAAGTTTGAACGCAACAAATGTATTTGTCTCATTTTGTATGAATTATGTATGAATGTAAACCACACTTTGGTAGCCATCCATCCGTGGACGTATAATTCATCGAACTTACTAACCATGCGGACGCTTTAGATGCTTTCCCACATCAATCAAACATTGAGATATTTTTATGTACTTTGATAATTATTAAGAATTATTTCAGAGCGGAGAGTATTGCTCCCGAGCAACAATTAACCCCTAAATCCGTCAGAAACCATCACCATTTGGTTGCCATCCATCCTTAGCAGTTTCCCAGCACACTTCTAATCGTGGTCGACCGGTTAGATGCACATTGTCTGTGTATTTGCGTGCTTGGGCGGTTTTTTTTTCTATTTGGCCTTTTTTTCTATCTCTTCGCACCAGTCTTTCTTTTCTTATTCCACGCCGGGTCATCCATCAGCGGCTTCCGAAAAGCGGCCAATTCGAGCGCGGACATACAAACTGCCGGGCAGCAAACAAAACGCGACCGAAACGAACACAAGGTGAAGCGTGCCCGGCCAGCTGGAACGGAGAGCTGGAGCACGCGCTCCTGTGCGCCACCGACGAGACTGGCGGGGTCCCTCCCCCCCCCCCCCACTTCGCCAGTGACTCGCCAGTTTTGATGTGAGGAAAGCGAAGTAAAGCGCTTCACGCGCGCGCGCTCGCTCGCGCCTATGTGTATGTTTGTGTGTCCTGTAGCCCATGACACCGGGCGTCCAAACCACCAAACTACTAATGCCCCACCTGGCCCTGTGCCTTCCCTTCCCCCGGTCTCCTTTCTGCACTCTGTTTCTACACTTCAGAAGAAAATAGAGCTAGAAGTTTTGCGCGACGGCGCATACGCATGCAGCCCCGTGCCCGATCATCGAGGCGGAAACAGACCACAGCGTGGACGACGACCACACAATTTGAACGGAACGGAACGATCTGGTGGCAAACGAAGCAGAGGAGCGCGAGCAGAGGAGTAGAGGAGTTGAGGATATCGGAAACATCGAAAATGCGCTGAAAGGAGGAATGAAATGAACGGCTACTCTTGGTGTTGAAGTGGCAAATCGGAACAAATTGATAACACGTTAGAGGGCTGCTTGTCCAATCCGCAGAGAAAGCGAGAAAGAGATAAAAGAGGCGAGTTGATGATTGGGTTCAAGAGTGTGATAATCCAGAGCGGGACTTATCGCCGTTAAGCGTCAAGTGGTTCAAGTGGCCTTCAAGAACAGATTTGAGGTTTCGTGCTGTTGTTGGATAGCGCTCGAAGCTAAGCATAAGCGATTGGGTGTTGATTCTAATCGTTTTTTGCTCTTTACTTTAATATTGGTCTAATAGGTTTGGCTTTTACTATATCGTAGCTGCAAGAGATTACTTTCTAGAAACAGCTGTACCTATTTCCAGAGGCGTTAAGTTGTATCTATTAACCTAAAAAACTGATCTTGCGACCATCACCGTATGTTCCAACTGTATGTTTCAAACAAATCTAATGCCTGGTGTCTCTCCATGCTCTCCATTTCTTGTAGTTATTTACATGTCAGACTGTACTGTGAGCCTGACCTGCTGAAGAAGTCCACCGATTGAATCCCTGCACAATAGTAGCAAGATCATATGCTTCTACCCGAAAAAAAAAATCGATCATACTCATTAAGCGAGAAGATAGAGGAATACATCGCAGCTAACGAATTCCACAAACTTTGGTAATTATGAAACATGAATACTTATTTAGATATATTCCTGGCATACTTATTTAGAGTAAAAGAGATACCATTTGCCATTTGAATTTTTCCAGTAAGAATGCCATAGAATACGGAGGAATAAGATCTTGCAATGATACAAACTAGTGATGAGTCAAGTTAGCAAAATTCGATTCCGGAATCGTCAAGGGTTGGAGTCCTTCGGAGTTGGAGTCGGCCAGAGTTGGAGTTGTCCGGATTAGGAGTCTTCCGGAATCGTCCGAAGTCAAAGTCGAAGTCATCCGAAGTCGGAGTCTCCGCAAGCAAATTCGATTTCGGACGGAAACTCCGACTCCGATTTCGGACGGAGACTCCAACTCCTGACGAATCCGACTCGGGGTGCTACTAGTGGTTCCGATTTGGCCGAGGCCAGAATCGGACTACCAATAATCGTAGTCGAATCAGAGTCGTAGGTACGCTCCAGAGAGCTCATCACTAATACAAATACATAAACGTATTATCTTCAGTATTATTAAGAGACTTATAATTACACCTGATCATATATAAGTTGGGCTAGTGTCAAGGAAGTTCACATAATTTGGTGCATCTATTCCGTCCCCACTCTAATTGAATTGAATATTTCATTTTCTATCTACCATCAGCTCTGTTCAAAGATACCTTTCGCTGTATGCATGCACAAATATTGCAACGATTCACTGACTTAAATGGTTATGACCTTGTTTAGCCCCCGTTTTTTGTAAGAACACATTGCTGCATCATAAATCCTCCAAATTTGCGTCTCATCCACTCCAATCTGCACTTCATGCTGCTCGTCCAGGCAAAACCTGCCTTCCCAGAACGAATGACCATTTGTGCAAGTGCGGGAGGTGCTTTTCTTTTTCCCAGGATTGCAGACGGCCGCCGTTAAGTTTGTGAAAAACAGTCTTCTTTTAAGTCATGCTGCTTTAAGATTTTTGCTGCAGACCATTTTCCATTAGCGCATTTTAATGCGCCCCCCCCGGGTCGGTAGGAAGCCGCAGCCGAATTAGTTAATCTAGTTAAGCTGGCCTGCTCACTAAAGCGTGGACCGTAGCGGGCACCACTTACGAATTCACGGTTGCACTCGCCGTTGCACTCCATCCATCCGTCGTGTCCATATCTCCAGCTCCATTCTTCGGTTCGTGACGCCGGCACAGAATCCCACGGACGGTGCACGGCGCATGCACCTGATTTGGAGCGCGCTTGCAATAAATTTCTCGCTGAATTATAAGCGTCATAAGTTTGTCCTCGAGTGGTGTGCGAGATAGCGAGAAAGAGACAAGGGCGGGGAGAAGGGGGGGTTAGAGGATCTGATGCAGCTCTGTGTAGTGGGGCGGGGGCGATCTCCGAGCGGGCCAGTCTGGCGGTCGCACCGATGCGCACATGCAATGCGTGCAGACGCTGTTCTTTTTTAATATTCTTATTCTCTGCAATCCACCACCATCTTCCCCTGCTCCTACTGACCATCGTTTTGCTTTGCGCTAACCGTGTGCCGCCAGCAAGGCATTGAATGAGCAATATATAAGCGGCAGTCGGCAGTGTTTTCGGACCTGCGCGACTCCACCGTTTGCAAATCTTAACGATTTCATTATTTTTGTGTGTGCCTCTCGTTTGCGTTTCGTAACATCGGCGATGCGCGCTGAGCTGAGCTGCGTGTGTTCTTCTTTCCCATCATCATCATCATCATCATCGGCTGCCACCCACACTTGTGGTCGGGTGGTTTTGTAATTTGAGAATTTTTCATTCAGAAAACGTCCAAACCGGACCGATCAAGACGGCCCTGATCGGCCGGTGACTCAGGCGGCGATACTGCGATACACAACTAACCTGTCGTCGTAGTTTGGCAGCATTTGGAGGAGTTTTTAGTGGGGGTAGAGAGAGAGAGAAAGGACAGGACATTATTAAGGCACTAAAATGGTAACTAAGGCAGTGGAGAGTTTTTAAGTGATTGTTTGAGTATGCTTAGGGTACGGTTGGAACAGAACAAAACGTGAAGAAGTGTTTGGTGTCATTAGTTGTTAGTCTTATTTGCTGTTTGCTGTTCGACCGATGGGACCGTTGTTTTGGGATTTTGTTCTCCATTTTTGTGTTACAATTATCACATTTTTTATAAATATTTATTTTTAATGGTTAATATTCATATTCCATTATGTGTGTGTTTTTCAAAAAAGATGATTTACTAACATCTTATTACTTGAAGCCTCTTTTCGCTTTTATTTTCATAATTTCCTTTCTTCCATCTGTCTGTGTATGCAATTCTCATCGCCCTTCTTGTTGTGTTGTGCTCTTCTTCATTTCCCCATCCCCATTCTTACCCCGTGTGTCCCCTCCACCGTGCTGCTGTTTTGAAATTCTGAATTTGCAGCCAAAGACAGCTTAATGACAAATTTATTTTGACGAAATATTTACGATCCCACCATTTCTCTCGGTAACGCTTCGCTTGCAACAGATTTTTCCTACCTGTTCGTGTGCGTGCTCGTACACAAACGAGATGTCTGTGTGTGTTTATGTGTATTTGTATTTCTCTTTTGCTCTCTTTGTCTCTCACACCCTTCTCCCGTCACTGTTTTGTTTGCTGTCTCGCCGTGACTCTGTCCCACCGTGCCTTAATCGCTTCATTTTCCGATCCGCTCTCGGGTTTAAGTTGTTGCCCATTTTTCCGCCCCGTAATGATGGCCATGGTACTGGCTGTGCTCCCGTTCTTAATGTTCGTTTACCTCTGGGGATGTTGAGTTTTGCGAATCATCCACCGCATGACTTGCCCATCCGGGCAAACCGTAGCCGGGGGAACGGGCACGACGAGCAGCAGCAGTAGAAAAGAAAGGCGCACAAACCGTTCATATGTTTACATTTTGCTCGGCCGAACTTTACTGACTCACTGTCATGTCTAGTGCGGTTTTAAGAAGGGAAAAGTAGATCGCGCGCGCCACCGGCTTAAACGGACCCGCGGTAGGTCAAACGGTATGGTGGTGAATTGGTGTAGGGAACAACAGTGCACGGGTCATCTTCTCTGTCCCGCAAGGGAAAGACAGGTAAAAAGGGGGCCTCTCTCGAAAGGGGCCGCAGACTATTTCTAGTTCAACCGTGCAAAGATCGCATTACGCAGCGCATCCTGCCAGCAATTTCTGGCCGCTAGAGTTTACTGCTTCTTTTAAGATCTCGGACATCATACACAGAATCTCTGTCTGCATTGTTTGTGCGAAAGTTAGTAGGTTCGTGTGAAAGATGACTCCGTTCCTAATAGCTTTGTGTTGAGCTTTGTAAGCAAACGACAACAGTTAGTTGTTTGCATAATGCATGGTTAAAATTTGAGCAACTGAAATGAGTGTTAAACTCAAATTTAATTGCCTATTAATACGACTAACATTTGTGAAGAAAATGCATCAAATAATTCCCAATGTCTTCTTTCGATAGCTTCCCAATATGCTTCCCACATCTACCTACCCCTCAATGCTTTGCAAACCGACAACAGTAAGGTTGCAAAATTTTATTGCTATTCTAAGCAATATGCGTATAAACACGCAGACAACAGGGGGTGGTGAAACAGCAGCATAAAGAGGCGCTAATGTTTGCCCCGAAAGGCGCCACCGGCACACGCTTGATAATGGACAGGACTGGGAATTGCAAACACTATTGCTTTCGTTTCCCGATATTCCCTTCTAGTCCCCCTCTCCGTTAGCATGGCGCATAAACCGCAAACGAGATCGTTTTGATGTTGGCTTGATGGGAGAGATGGTAGACGTTTTCTTAGCTTCCCCCACACAATCCAACGCCTCTTCTTCTCACCGGTCGGTCGGTTTGTTTTGATTTCCTCGCCGCGAATTTATCGCTCTATCCTTCCTTTTTTTGCACACACGCACACGAATCCGCTAACCGACCTGCGATGAGTGCGTGCGGAATTTTCCCGCACTCCCCAGCCCGCCGGGAGACGCCAGCGATTCCGGTTTGGCACCGTTGGCGCCAGTGCGCGAACCGTGGAATGACCCGAGCGAACCGGGCGGCATTTGTTTACACTTTCCGCCGCGTGCGCGATCGATACTCTACGCCAGCGGGCGTAAAACGGTGCGTTCTCGTGCCCGTTGCAAAGATCTGCTCCTAGACCTGGGGAGTATATAATTTTGCAGCGGGAAGCGGGAGTAAAAGGCTGTGCGTGTGTGTGTTTTTGCATCCCTTTCGGATGGGCCTTACATGCCCTGCGGAACCGATCGACACTGGATCCGGATGGCGTGCCAAAACGCTGCGCCGATTGGGGTAAAAGCGCAAAATAAGGGGTAACATTTGCGGAAATAATGGCTCAACAAGATGCTGGCGTTGAAGCAAAAAAAAACGCAAAATGGGGTAGAAAGGTAAATAAATACCTATTTGCCTACTTATCCTTCCGCTGCGTCCACCCGACTTCTTGCCGTGCTTTATTTATTACGTGCGTGGAGAGATTTCGCAAGAGGTTGTGCCGAAACTTGCTGGAGTATGGTGCTTGATTTCGGCTGAAATCGTTACTATTTCCAAGCCAAGCGTTTGGCAGTAGTGCGATGAGCCTGTTGGCACACTGCTCGTGTGTTGTTTAAAGGTGTGATGGTGATCGTTGATCGAGGGGTAGTAACCCTGTGATGAACGAATTTATTGACCGAAATTCGAAGTTCGTAGAAATCGTTCCCAATCTGCTGTAGAAGGAAAATAATTATTCGATTTTGAGGAAATGTAGGAATAGAAACGTTGTATTTACACAGTTCTAACGCTTCTATCGCACTGATTTTAAATGCCAACGACATGACGTCCATGTTCGTTCCCCTCATGGAGGCGCTAGGTGTTTGACGGGTTGGTTTGAAGAAGAGGGCACTTTGGAGGGATTATATTTTCCGGCTCTATTTAATGAGGAAGGAAAATGTCCACTATTTGGAAGAAAGCGATTTTATCTGCTTCAAACGAACCAGCCTGTAACGGGCAGTTAACATTAACGCCTCTTCCCATCGTTACACCTTTTGCTGGTGGGCCGAAATCTAAACAGCTTCCATCTATTCCGGCTCCCATGAGCAATTGCATTCCAATGTTCTGCCACCAAAAGCGCCCTTCTTCGGCAGTATGTCTCGGTCAATGATGATTCATCGACTATTAATCACGGCTAATTACGTGGGTACCGGGTGGGTTTAGCGCCGCCGGGGTGACTAAGCCCGCAGACGTTCCAAAAATATAGGCTCAGTACAGCTGAGTACCGAGCAGGTCCAGTGCGACGTACGTGAGCGAATGGAATGCGTGATTCATGAGCTATTTTGCATGTGTTTGATGCAACCTTTGGCGCACTAACAGTGATTACTCTTTGTACGTTTATCCTTTGCGCCCTTAGGCGCGTTCGCTATACTCTATCAGTTGCAACCGACTCGAACGCACTCGATGCTCACATTTTGTAATGCAAATAATCTGCTGCCCGGTGCCTTCGGGCTGCAAACGAGATGCTCCGAAATGCACACAGTGGTGGAGACAGTGGACGGTGGCGGCGGTACCATTGCCAAATTCGGCTAGAACGAACCCCCCCAGCGGAGCGATTTGAACACAGTGTCTTGGCAAACAAACAAAAAAATGGGAGGATTTAAGCGCAAACGTACGCGCACGGGACGCGCTTGTCAGTTTGTGCGGCGCACGTTTATGCGCTTATGCAAAACGGGCTGCAAAGATCAAAGCCCTCGGCCGGCAGGGCCCCGTACTGAGGACCCGTAGTCACCAAATTTAGATCACGATGCTCCGGCAACGCACAACGCTGATCGTGCACGACCGTGCACAATGTTTGGTCCGGGTCCAGTACCGGCAGGCAGAAAAAGGCCTGTTTTCGATTGCGTAGCTTGCCGATGTACACACACACACACACAAGTGCGCGCGTAGCAGGCGCCAAGTAGTGGCCACCATTACCTGTAAAGTGGTCTAGAGGAGACTGATGTGGAGAGTTGGCGATGGGCGAGATGGTCAACAAGTGGAAGCGGGTTTAGGCGTGTTCACTTGCGATGCTGTGAATGCATTTGATGATCTTTTTGTGTTGTAGGGCTAGACTTACTTAAACTTATATTACGTTATATTTCAATGTCTATTAATACAGGGTCTTCCAAGTCACTTTCGAATGTGAACGTTGTTACAGGGGTTTTCCGAGTCAATTTCCAATGTCAACAAAAAATTTAACCGTTTGAGAGATGTTTTTCAACAGATGTCAAATGTTGTATTTTCATCACAAACATTTTTCAGTTCTTTCACATTATTTTCAACACATCACAAGCTGGTTTGACAGTTGAAACAGACAGACTGAGTTTGACAGTTCTCTGTAATATGTTGAAAATCATGTGGAAGAATTAAAATTGCATTGTGATGCAAATATAGCACGCGACAGCTGTCGAAAAACATCATGGAAGCGATAAATAATGATGTACACATTGGAGGTTGGCTTAGAAAACCATGCATTTGCCGCTTGCAGGAAGTTCCTGATGTTTCAATTTGATCATAATAATTTTGAGTTTCTTCAGCATGATTTTCAACACTTCATGGGTCTATTTCATCATTTTTTCTACCGGAGTATTGCAGCCGCATCTCATCGCCCGTTGACCATTGAAGTGTTGAAAATCATGCTGAAGAAATTAAAAATTAGTGTTGTGATGGAAATGAAATATCAGATTGATGATTGAGAAACTCTGTGAGAAATTTTCGACACGAACAAATACCTTCAAAGCTATGTTTTTGTTTATTACTATTGAGAAAATGTCAACCAAATAGAGTTGATTTGCAGCACATTCGTTAAATAATATGACGTAGAATGCTCGAGAACTCAAGCCACCATATTTAATGTCCTAACTGTGATAAAATTAAGATGTCATTATGATGTTAGCTGTCAAACTTCAGTATAAAATATACAACAATTATAACTCTAAGCAAATCTGATTAAGCCTATGAAATCAATTGCTAAATTGCAGCACACAAAGCGCTATTTTCAGACACTTACTACAATTTAAATGTCATAAAACACCATCAAACACGATTGAAATGATCTTCAGAGGGTGATAAGTAATAATACAAAATACACACATAATATTTCCGCCCGAAAACGAAACCGATTGTTCTCTAGTTGGTCAAATTCACGACGGCCCGATGCTAACAACATTGACCACCAATGCCGTCCGTATTGTTTCAGAAAGCGAGTGGAACATGAACCCACGTACGCACAAGGAGCATCCAAGCTCGCGTAAAACAGGTCGCAACTGTCCGTGTGCTGCGGTAGCGTTCGCGTTGCAACATTGGCTCCGTTGAGTGCCGTTAGCACAGAGGGTAAACCACAACAACAACACCCACAAGCCGGTTGAGGAGGTACGGGAACCGAAACAGGGTTCGCGGAAGAACCTAAACTATGCTATGCGCCACAGCATCAAAACAACCATGCACATGTAGCCGTTGTCCCACCCTTTTAAATCTCCCCCACTGCCGCTTGGTAGGAAACCGGGCGGCGTACAAAATCTCGAGTGCGCGAAACAAACCCGTGTCGGCGCGTTTACCAATTTTGGCGCACGCTACAAAAGGATAAATATTTTATTCCATCCTCTCATCGTTCCTTTCCCTCTCCCTACATCACGTGTCCAATGTGTGTGTGTTTGTGTGCATGTGCGTACGCAGTAACGCAGTCGATGCACCCGCACGATCGCTACGCAATGCACGGTACGCCACGTGGTGTGTTGCTGCAGGCAGGCGTAGTAAAACCCAATCCGCAAAGGAAGAAAGTAATAGCGAAACAGCCAAGCCAGCCAAGTAAAATCAGTAGTTGGACAGACGGGAGCGAAGGGGGCGAGCGAACATTTTCGACATCTTATGATACAATGTTGTGGTGGAGAGGTTGCAGAAAAAATATTTATAGCTGCACGGGGAAACATATCAACACCCGCCAACACAAGCCACATGATGTGTGTGTGTGTGAATGTGCGCCAGAGCCGCGAACGAGTGCGTTTTCGAGTCCACAATGTGTGTGAGTACGCCTGTCTGTTTGTGGATGAAGCAGCGCCAACTTACTGTTTCCATATGGGAAGGTTCAGTTTTACGCTCCCACGATTTGGCGCTGATAATTGCTGCCAGTGCCCACTGGCAGGAGACAGCGAAGACAGGGGGCAGCGATCGCGACGGAGGTTTGTAGGGATCTTCGGTTATTTTTAATGAAAAATCATAAACAGTTAATTTCAAGCGTACGGCGTATATGTTTATGCTAAATAGTTGAGTGGATAGCATGTGGTTTAGGGCGCCATAACTCTTCTGGTAATTATGTTGAACATGCTGGAAGGCATTGAACTATGTTTTGATAGGAACTGGATTAAGTGTACGTATCGTCATAGATCAAACTCCATAAGCAGTATTAGTAATAATCATAAAATATCGATCCACTAACTTTAGCCTTTGAGCGTCCTAAGTGGTCTTTGTTAGGAATAATGCGAGAGTTTAGGATTGCAATTAGTTTTTGCTTTATAATGTTTTCCATTTGTCTTAGCTTAAGCTAAGTCAACGCTCCATAGCTCAGCTAAATGTCAGAGCTAAATGGCCAGAAATTTGCAGCTTTAACATATTCTCTGAAACATGTAAATAAATGAGGATTACTTGCGATAACTAGGAAGTTGAAGAATAGTTCAAAACTGCTTCATAAGATGTTTCACGATGTATTAAAACTAGTTTTTGAGCAAAAATCAAACATAAACAAACGAATTGTTTCAACACAATCAATAAGACCGACAACGATCAAAAACGATCAGTTGTGTATGGAAAATTATGGTTTAATTATTTCATTGGCTTTCACAAATGGCTAACATATCTCTCATATCTAATATAAGCCCATTGATTGAAATTAGAATGTTGTCTATACCCAATTTGCGTTCCGCAATGTTGGATGATTTCGACAATAGAACGCACACAAAGATACATTAAGAATACTCATTTGAAATGAGTTACAATACTTTTCATGCATTTTAAAACATTGATTCAAACTGTTCTTAAACATCCTCGACAAAGTATATTTCCTTCAGAGAAGCAAAAATCAATCGTACTTGAGCTGAGTTGTAAAAACCTAATTAGGACTGCGACAAACCGACGTTTGTTTACCTTTTTTTCTGACTGAAAACATGTGCCTAGTTTTACGTGTGGTTTTGTATCGATTGTTGACATCTTTCAGTCGCCAACTGTCAAACTGTATACATAATATAACGTGATGAAATCGTTAAAAACTTCATAAATACGTCAAACGTGCCAATATCAAAATGTAAAATCCAGTCTAGTTGCGCCAACACATCTTGGATTGTGTTGTCATGATGATTTTCTACTGGTAAAAATACAATTCGCTTACAGTCTGGTCTCATGATCATGAAGAAATCAATCATAAAACAACATGAAGAAAATTACGCTATTGGTACATCGATACATTGATAAAATAAATAATAAGAAATTTCTATTTATCTTCAACAGTTCCGGTAGCAACAGTGAACCAATAGCGCTCTGTACCTTTTCCGTTCGTACCACTGCCTGGATATCCTGGACCGTTTTCGAAAGCTCCGTTTCGCGGCCCAAGACGCACCATCACTATGGGACCTGGAGGAGGAGGAAGAGGAGAGGGGAAGGCCGGTACACCTATATCTCTCGGGCATGAGAATTATCGACAATAGCCTTGGATCTTGACCATGGGAATGCCTTCCCGGCCACTCCCGCCCTTCCCGCCCATTCCCCCAAGCAACCCGTCCTCGCCGAGCTGTGGCCACCCGCGACCTAATGCGGTCATCTGGATCGAGCGATTGAGAAAACAGGTTTCCCGTTCGCACGCCCGAAAGGTGGGACACCCCCTTGCCCGGGCACTCGCCCCCGGTTTCCCCTTTCCCCATCGACACAGGCGACAGAAGTGTGAGAACAGAAGCTCCGTGGCATGCAGACGAAGGTCAAATATGGAATACGGAAACTTCGGCGCACGGGAAGCGGCAAAAAGGGGGTGTGCGCGTGTGAGTGCGCACAAGACGGCACCAAACTTCCCAAAAGGCTACAACTGCTGCTGCTGCAGCTCGCCTTCGCAACTAACGCAACTGCGTTAGTGCGCTGCAGACCCATTCGTGCGCTCCCACTTTTCCCTCCCCCCGCCTCATCTCCATTGGTCTGGCGTGTTGGCGGCGACAAGGCTCCGATGCTTTCGGGCGGCATCGCGGGTTTTTGATGTGATAATTTATTCATTCCGTACGTATGGTCATGGTGTCCAAAAATTTGGCCTGAATGCGTTCGCTTTCCTCCTCCTCCACCTCCTCCACGTCGTCGCTCCGCCTCTACTGGGGCGGGTGTGCGATTGTTGCTGCTGCTTCTCTTCGGGGTGGGTGTGGGCGCACAGAAGCAACGCGACTGCAACCGGCCCGGGCGTATTGCCGCATTGCATTTGTGTTTTTATTTTCATCAGTTTTGCTTTATTACTTTCGGTTAGTTTGGTTCGTGGAATTTCCGCAAAGTCGTGAAGTTTGGTTTTGGGATGTATTTTTTTCCTTTATTTATTTTTTTTTTATTCATTTGTGTCCATGTGTGTGCTCTTTTTTACCCCTCTCGTATACACTCTTCTCGATGGCGACAACTCCCGCAACTGCGATCGTAACATAACTGTTCACCTGAACGATGGAATGCTGTGCAGTCTGTGCTGGGTCCGTTTCCTGGTGGGACGGGGCGAGCAATGGCAAAAAGGGGGAGAAATGGCCAGCGAACCGGGGACGGCGAAGTGAAATGAACAATCGTACCAGGACACTGGAATTGATTGGAATGGAAATGTGCATTTTTGTGAGACAAAAGATTATGGTAATTTCCAGCGTGGATGTGGATGCATAATTTTTCTTAGAGGCTCCTTTTCGCTGGTGTGGTTTCTGTTGTTGGAATGTTGGATAGAAGCTGCACAATAGGGAAGCTTAGAAGAAGGGAATCTTCATCAGCAAAGAAACATGAAAGTAGTTTACTTTTGTGTTCACAAAATTCCACACAAGCGTCTAGCTACGATTGGTATATAATTCCTCCGTTTGGTGCCGTGACCAGGAAAGCGATAAAACAATCAAAATCGCTTGCGCGGCACAGACGGCGCTATGCTTTTTTGCGTTAAATGGCTGATTTAGTGATAGTTTAGGTCCTATAAAAGCTTTTCAGTCCACTTTTTCTGATTGTGTGTGTGTGTGTGTGTGTGTGTGTGTGTGTGTGTGTGTGTGTGTGTGGTAGCGAAGCATAATTTCGATGCCATTGTTAAACAATTCATTGCCCGGGCAATGGAGGCATTAGACCGATCAGCGGGAAGGAGGGTGTATGATTAATATGGCGTCGCTCGATGTGATTATTGCCGCAGCCGCCTTTGTCCACGATGTCGGCCCCGACCCACAACCAATTCATCAAATCGATGCCGAAAGCCGCGATTGACACTCAATCTCAATAAAACCATTCTCCGTTGTCCATGGTTGCCGATCGACCGTCATAGTCATAGCCATGCAATGGAATTTAGGGATCCTAAAACTCCGTGCTACGAGAAAATGGGGCTCGCCCTTTGCCTTGCCGGGCGGTTGGGAAAAGGGAGGATAACAGCGACGAACGGCCCACTTCCGCCGAACGACCGCGCGTTGATGCTAGACAACAATCGCTCCATCCATCGCCGCAGCATCTCGTGCCTTGGCAGACTTCCTTCGCGCTACACATCTCACACAAACACACACACCAACAGCAGCCGGTTGTCAAGCCGACCGAGCGAGACGGGGCGCGAGCAGGGCTAAATGCTAAACATCAACCCTTAGCAGAAATCTAGCGGTGTCGAAGAAAATCTAATGAAAATATAGCCGCGTAAGCGGAAACTGTCAGGCAACGGTTGCAACGGGGAGACCAACACAAAACAAAGTATTCCCGCCATGCCACGGCACACACACCCCGCCGGGTTGTATGCCTTCTGCTTTTTTCACATTTTTTCCCGCCCCACTCTTTGGCGGCCCTCGCTGATCCAACACACCCCAATATAATGTTCCATCCCCGCCAGCGACGCCGTCGCAAGCATCGTACGATATTTTGTACAATACACGCATTTTGGCGCCAAAAATCCTCCGGCCAGTGTTGATGTCGGACTTGGCTCGCTTTCCCCACCCCTTGGCGTGCGAACCCCTTTCGTCCTCGGCGCTCGCTTCTCTCGCCGCGGGGCGAGAGCGCTTTCCGTAGTTTGTCGGAAGCGTGGGAGATCCCACCCAAGCGGGGGGATGCGAACCTGTCTCGACGGTTTAGTCGCTGTATGTGCGAGCGATAGTTTTTATCTGCCCGCGTAAGTTGTGTCTGTGTGTGTGTGTGTGCTCTGATTCCGTTCCTTCACTTTCGCACGCAGCTTTTTTCGCTCGCGATTCGACGAAAAATGACGCGCCAGTCATGGCAGGTGGAAGGGGGTAGATTTTTCCCTCTTCCCTCTTGGTTTTCCATTTCCTTCCGGATAGTTTCGCAGACAGTTTCGGTGGAGTTTGTTGTTCGGTTTGGGTCCCGGTTTCCCAAACACCCATCCCGCGCGATGGTCGTCGTAGGGTTACAAGTTTTTGTGTAATTCCGGAGTGGTTTCCTTCTTCTTTTTTTCGTTTGCCACTGCCTCGATTGGATGAATGTTGATGAAGTTTGATTTTATGTTTTCGTTCGAGTTGTGGGTGTGTGTGTGTGTTTGCCCGGGCAGACGGCATTAAAGGACTGCTGCAACAGGGACGCGGTTGGGCATTGCAAGGAGCGGGTTGCGGGTGCTGCTACTGGGTTACACCAGCGAGCTCAAATTACTGCTGGAGCGTGTATGGGGCGATGATTAAATGTGATAATCATTTGCGTCTGTCGTACAAGTCCTTTTGTAAGCGAAAATGAAATTCCAATAGATTTGTCAAATTTTGGATTAAAAGATTTGGATTATTTCGATGCAGTAAAACAGTTTCAGGGTATAACAAAAGCTGCGGAATATTCAACAACCAACAATTGTACAACAAAAAGCATATAATTCATAAGTTTGGCTTTTTTATCGTAGCTTATGTCCATTAAATATAAAAAAATATTAAAATATATCTCATGAAACTCTTAAGCTTGGCTATCAACATAAATGCGTAGTTCAGTTGAGCTGGCGACATTGTAACATTGAAATTTTCACAAAGTAATCACGACGCACAAGTGATAGAGCTTCTTGACGCCAAGTGAAATAGCAAAACTGGCTGCGATTGTCATTATGCATTTGCAAACCGCACTGCAAACGCAACGCTTTTTATTGCGCAAAACTTCTTTCGTTCCCGCTCTGGTTCGTCCGATTGTTGCATGTCCACCATGGGGCTGTGCACTTTCTCACCAATAGCACAAGTTCGAGTTTGGAATAATTTGTCAAATCACTCCGGCGAAGATAACCGAGCCGAGCTAGCTGGCTCATGTCGTTTCACTTACATTGTCACCAGTACGAAAATGCGCACCGAAGGTCGCTTTGTTCTCTACTTTCTTGCAAAGTTGGGTAAGAGAAAGCGCGAAAAGGAGCCAAGGGTTGGTGCACAAAGCGCATGAACTCTTTCCAGACTCCAGCTCCGTAACGTAACTGGCTGCTGGCGAGCCGATTATTCGACCCCACGACCTCCATCAGCATCCATTTCATGCTTCCTCTACCCCACCACCGGCAACCGTTTCTCAGTTGCTGCTTTCGGTTTTACTATGATCAGGAAGCGCTGGTGCCATCGGTACGCTGGTTTATGGCACGCTTCCGCCGAGCCAAAACTATTTATTGCTTTGAAACCATTCTGCGCCGCTTTTTTTGTTGTTATTCTTTGTGTCCTTGTGTTTATCGTTCCAGCTGCAGAGACGTTGATCTAAGATACAAATATGAACAAACACACACGCACACACATACACATTCACCAACACTCTCTCGGATAGATAAACTCGGTCTGTATGCCCGTCATCCAGAGGAAAAGTCAACGAGAGTTGATTGCGAGGATGATAGAAAACTTTGGTGCCCAACGAAGAAACGCTCACGGTGAAGGGGATGTGTGGGGGATGGCGGAGGAAGCCAAGGAAGTGAGAATATCCCTTGCGAAGAAATCGTTCCCCCGAGCCGGCAATGATGATGGTAGCAGTTTTTGGCAAGAAAACTACTGCCCCCGTCCCAGGCCTCGCCCGCCCATTCCCATCGAGGATAGGAGCCATCCACCGCCAGCAACAGTATTATGTAAGCCGAGTTCAACAACCTACCCATAAACTGGCAGACGGAATGGTTGCACGCACACACACGTAGCACAAGCGTACACAATAAGTTTGCTGGCATCATTGGGGGGTGTGATCGCGCGGTCGTCGAGTCCTTTCCAGTTGATCATTTTTATTGCTACCGTCGAATTATATTACACGGTCGATGTAACGATGGGGAGGGGCGGGGCGCTTCACAGTGGAAAATGGCAGTAACTTTGTCTGCTTTTTTCTGTGCTGAGTGAATTGCACAATCTTTTTGTAAGTAAATGGATAACAATCTTGTTATTGCAAGGAAAATCATACTTGTTACGAGAAGAAAAAAAAACTTCCCAAATTTAGTTCTCTACTAGACCCGCAGAACTTTTTTTCTATTCCGATTTTCTATCATATATGTTTTGAGTCTATGTATCTGGTGAGTTGTTGATTTTTCGGGTTAGATACTAAACTGGGACTGTGGTATGATGTTGTTAATGTCTCTATGAGAACGTATATTGCGTGCAATTACTTTCTCATATAGTTTACCTATGCAGCTCAGGAAGGAAATTGGTCCATAGTTTCCAAGATAAGAGTGATCGTTTCCATTGCAAATGAAAAGCAACCTACTTTAAGACATAAATCGAACAAATTTTAAGGTAAAATATTGCCTTTTTAGGAAGCATTTTAATCTCTCGGTTGTTGATTTGGTCTCAACCTGATGGACTGTTGTTTTGAAGATTTTCGATTATGTTCAAGAATATATTTAGTTTTACTAAATGAGCTGATTTTTACTAAGCGAGCTGGTGAGCATGTCTTGCGCTCAAGAAGTTTGCGACTAAGAAGTTTGCGACCAAGAAGTTTGCGGCCAGGAAGTTTGCGACCAAGAAGTATGTTTTTACTTTAGAAATCATCACAGATAAAATATTTATTGGTAATTGTACTACATGTATCCCACACACTTGAAATAGGATGTGAGTTAATAAATAACTTAGATTACTTCTAAAGCGTATCTTGACATCATTTTTAGGTACGAAGTTGTTTTTGATGTGTAAAGGCCGGGCTACATTGATCGTACTCCTGAGTGTAATTTCGATTTTCACTAGCGCACCTGGCGGCGGCTGGCGGAAGCTTTTTTTGGTCATCAAGGGAATGGTCGTGCCGGATCTCAAATTTAAGTTGTTTTTTCACCGTTTTTTGATGCAAAAACGGCTGAAATACTTGCACAATATATTCATCTATTAATTACTAAGCTTTTCCAGTCCAGTTAAGGTAAAAAACATGGAAAAATAACATATTTTCTGGAGCGGCTCCAAATTGTTTGGCAAAATGCTTCGGTCAGCCGCCGCCAGGTGCGCTAGTGAAAATCGAAATTACACTTGCGAGTACGATCAATGTAGCCCGGCCTTAAGGAATGAAATCAGGATGCTCTTGTAAATTACAGTTGGTTTTGAAACTATCAACAACAATCCTTTCAAAATATTGAAAAATTCAGCGTAGCCTGAATCCTTTCATCGCTGCTCGAAATGTCCTTAGCTTTGAGGAAGCTTTAAGGAGAAAAGCGCTTACCCAGAGCTTGCTCTACTCGCCGCTAGGTGGCAGCGTTGTTTCAATTACACGTTTTCATTGCTGTTGCTAATTTTTTATTTTTGAATTCATAAATGCAGTAATTATTTTGACCAGAAAAATTTAATGTGGTTGTCCCTAGCAAACAATTTACACTCTGTTTTATGATTTATTAGAAATCGATTGATTAGATTCTTTTAGATGGTATCTAAGTCAGTTTCATTGAAAAAACTAAACAAGAAACTTCATTTCTGCCTCGACTTTTACAAAAGTTTTACATCCTATGGATAACAAGTAAAAGTACAAATATTCACTGTAAATGTAAATATTACACATTGATTTCATAAAAGGTTTGCATTAAATTTTGATTTGCTAACACATACGTATGATGTATCTAGCGTGTGATTCTTCCAAGCGTATCCTCAAACCAGATCTGCCGGCATGTGCGTAGCAAGATCCAAGTGTACGTTTCACAGAAGGATACAGATTTGATTACAACGCAAACAACGTAAGTTCGGAAACGATTAGGGAAAATATTATTACGCCAACACTAACAGACACCTGCCGAAGGGTTCTAATGTTTTCCAATTTGTGTCTATGAATACGTAATGAGAACAGTGTCGCTACGTAGCCGTAGGCCGCAATGCTGGTGAAGCAATTTGACTAGCAAGTGGGGAACATTTTTTTTTATTTCTCGTTATTTTTTCAGCCAAAGGACTGCAGAAAAAAGGTTTTTTTTTATCCTGGATTATTTTATCTCTTTCATTTTAGAGATATCCTACATGTTGGTTGATAATAAAATTCAATGGCATTTATTAATCTAACATAATTATTTTCTAAGCTAAATTTTGACAATAACGTAGGTTGATTTGTCAAAAAAAAATTAATTAAATCAAAAAAAGTACAACCAAACACAAAGATATCTACAGAATTGGTTATTGTTCTTCTCCATGTAGTATGGAACAGAGCATCCAAATGTATGCAAATTTTGCTCTACCATACCATCAACATAACAACATTTTCGCTTCCATGCCCTTACGTTCCCCATTCCTGCACGGTAGCAGGTGATGACAACAAGCTCAGTCCAATACACTAGACGCGCCCGACAGCAGGCAAGTGCGGTGGGAAAATTATTCATCAAAAACTGTCCCCTCCGTGGTTGTGAGCTGCTGCCTGGTGTGTTCACATACCTGAAGAGCACGTGGAAAATATCCCGCCTAACCGGCGCAAACATCCTTCCGAGGGGTTTGCGGACACTTTGGAACCGCAAAACCGGCGGCATAATGTTTACGCCGCCCCGAACAAACAGCACCGAGGGAGTGACAGTTTATTAAATATTCATTCCAGCCGCTGCAACGGCCCGTGTAAACAGCAATCAAATCCCAAAACACCGGCTATTTAGTGTATTATCGTGTTTTAGCATAAACAAATTGTCAGTTTATTGAGTTTCGACCTTTTCCCCCATCGGTAGCTGTGTGTGTGTGTGTTGGGGAGGGTTTCGCTGGTTTGGAGTGATGTTGATGGTTTGTGGAATGGAGAATACTTGTTTGGTGCTACATCATGCTGCAAAGAGACGCCTCATGGACGCTGTCAATAATCTTACTTTGAACGATGTTGAGCTTGTTCGGGACAGGACTGGTGCATAGCATAGAGTACTCTCATAGGTTGACCTAGTTGTACGACAATGGGGATGTATTGTTAGAAAGGAATAGCAGCAGAAATTGGCAGTGGGAATAATCTAAGCTGTCAATTTGATCCAATGTTTGTGTTAGTGGATCAAATTGACAGCTTAGATCTTGTATCTTTCGGGAAGTTTTAAATCATTGGAGATGAGACAGACATTGAGAGGTTCAAAGACTACAGATTAAGGTTATTCATCACAACAAGGGCAAGTATTTCGTGCAAGACAGGAAACTGATATATCAGAACAGGTAATAATAGATGATGAGACAATTTCTATGTATAGTAGTATCAATTTTCTCACAGTATTATTGATGTATGTACACCTCCTAATCGGACCGTATCCTTTAATTTCAGAATCGTGCCAAGATATCACTCCATTCATTAGACCTTATTAGCAAAAGTCATGCATTTTGACTTAATCTGATTACAACAATGGCTAACAACACTCATAAAACATAACTTCCTTTAGCACACGCACCGAAAAAAAACCTCGTATTGTGTCTCGCGACTATCTCTACAGTCACTCGGGGACCGTGAAATTCAATCACGTGTTCCCCAGGAGAGGCAACATATTCGTGTACGCAAATCGATTCGTCTTGAGATATCTTTTCACAACGCACTATCAATGTGTCAAACGAGCATCGGGCCGAAATTTGCATCGCATGAGTGCCTAATCCTGGGAAACGGCTTCCTACTTGAACCTGGGGAACGGCAGGCTCATCTGCCAACCTCGTTATCAGCGTTGCAAGAGCATACCACATCTAATTCAATTGGTGACGAATTGTTCACTACACCCCATTCCGGACGGGACGGCGGAATCAGTACATGATCCCTAAAATGGCAGGCAAGACCAAAATCCCGTACCTACTATAGCGGGGTCCAGCGATTGACACTCGTCCGGAACCCTCCCGAGTTTGCTGCTGGCTCGTCGGGGTAACAACACAGATGACATCTTTCAACTGACTGTCCGCGGGGACGGGGTGCGGGGTTCAAAAAACATAATTTAGATTATTACGCGTGACCAGGCGCCGACAACAGCTCACATATTTTGACACCGTGCTGTTTCTGTGTACCTTTTTGCAGCAACTAACCCTTGAAGGGTTGATGGATTTCATGGATTGTATGTTGTGGTTAGTGAATAAAAACTAGATAAATTAATGAATTGTGGAAAACTGTATCTCTCTGCCACTCACTTTTAACATCAAAAATAGAAATATTGAGTATACTTTTAGGCGTATTCATATGTTTTTTAATCATTGGTTGTGCATTGCGCCCTAAATTATGCAAACTTCTTTACTCGGTTTGCTTAAAACACACCAAAGCAGCTTTTTTTGTTAGTTGGCTAACGATATTCTTCGCTTATGTGTTATTTAACTTGAATATTTGATGCTAATACTGATAATAGTAAGTAACACCTACGAAAAACGTCTGAAAAATCTTTAAAGAACTATCTAACTAAGGGTTAAAATGTCAAGTGTTATTAACGCAACCAAAGATGGCAAGTATCACATGACATCGCCCTGCTGGCGACGATCAGCGTGTCTCATCCATCTGTTAGGATCGTCGCTTCATCCATCAGCACAGCGAGCCACTTTTCCCAGTAGCTTTGCCGCAATCGCGCGAAAATCCCGCCAAATCCCAAACTACCACTAACCAACCGCCCGCTCCGATTGCTCCGCACAATCTCAACAGCAGCAAGCGCCTCCCCCACTCTAAAACACGACATCCTGCACATCCACCGCATACCACAGAGGACAATGAAATTATAACAAGATCATTTAAAAACATAAAATCCGTGACGGAATAAATTTCATCCAACAATCGCCGCCGGCCGTAACGCTTCGTTGTTGCGGCGTTCATGCACCGCTAGCAGTGGAAAAGGGATCGAGCGTCCCTTCCGGTTGGAAAGCGAAACAGACACGCATTACGGACCGCCGGACCTAAACTCAAACCGGATTTGCTTTGAACCGTGCAAAATTCCAACCCAACGTTGTGCTGAACAACACATTTGCCCAAGCAGGGGGGTGAGAAAAAACACCGCAAGAGTGTCCTTTCCTCGATTACTGCGAGCGAACGGGAAGAAGGGAAGGAGCAACTTTTGCCTGCAAGCTCGCGAGTTCCGTCCCCAGCTCCCAGGAAGTTCCAGCTCGGTAATTGAATTAGCCTTACACCCAGCTTCCGGTGGGGTGGTCGCTGACATTGCTACGCGCGCGGGATGGGGCGAATTTGTTTCGGAATTGGATTACAGTTTCCGCATCCTGCGACAGCCGTAATGCGGGGAGCCGTTCTTGAAATCGGACAGTAAAAATCACACAAAGTCAAATTCAAGCGTCCGGAAATGCAACCGGCAGCCGCGTGGGTGTAAATTTGAATGCTAATGTTTACGCAAAATTTCACTCGCGTGTAAATGGCGCCCGCAAGCTTCGGTTTGATGTTTTACCAGTTAACACTGTGTGTCTAGGGCAGCCATGGGAAGTTTTCGCACCCATGACGGTAGCTGCCATCGTAAAATGGAACATTTAACTCTCCCCCGCCCGCTCACATAATGTGGTTTCCTGCGCGGGTGTGGAAAGAACGTGGCAATTTCTCTGTGTGGTCGTTTGCGGAAGAAATTAGCGTTCGTTATCGATTGGACTATTGGCGGTCGAAGGTGACTTTGTAGTGTACGATTGAACAATTGAACCATTTTTCCTGTTTATTTACATGTTTATTATTACCATTAGCGTTCGTTATGCATTTTTTTTACTTATTGGTGGTAAGTAACCATGGGAAATAGGCCACAAAAATCTGCAACAGCCCATTCCTTTCATGGCGTCAATTATGGTAATCAAGGCACGAGGTTAAACGAGCTAATTTTTTATTTATTGTGGCACTTCAAATTTATATTGAATTGCTTATAATTCAATGATTTGAAGCACATTTCAACTGTTTCTATTAATACTTCATCTACTTTCTAATTGTAGCTTGAATAAGGAGTAGTTTGTAACTTTTCCAAAATATAAACAGTCCCACATCACCTGGCAATTCAACAATGGGTGCTACATTTAGGTTTTTTTGATTGATATTTAATGTAGCAATTCGTTGAAATCCCTTTCAGTTTCAACAACTCAAAAACTGATGCAGAATAATACCAATTACTTCCAACGATTTCGCTATGTTGTTGTGAAAAAGTAAAAAAAATCAAGCTCTATAACTTACAATCAACGCAAATAGCCCAACATTTGTGCCAAACGCTGCTGTCGCTGCGCCAGAAACACTTAATGTCCTCTCAATCAGCTTTCCACTTGCTGGCGGTAACGATTCGATCGGAGTTAATCACATACTAACGTGCATCTTGACATCATGTAACTCATTTTTGTTTAGATTGGCCTCACATCAAAGTCTAGTTAACGCTCGGCTACACTGCATTTCCGGCCCTACCGGAACTGACTCTCAGCACACCGCGTCGGGCTGCTCATCGAGACAAGAAATATGACTCTTTTATTGCATTATACCCAAAGGTGGTAGTAGCATTCCGTACCGCCGGTACGGTTTAAAACGCACATTCGCCTTCCACCACACTGCCGGGATATCACGGGACAACAAAGGCAGGGGTCGAAAGTTAAAGTGTCCATAAATGTTTACCCCTTGTGGTAGCGGTAAATAAAACACTTCATCAGGTGGCAGTTACCGCTGTTTGCTAAATCGAAGGGGATTGTTTTACCGAACAGGGTGGAAGGGTGCCGGGATTGAAGAGTGCCATATCGTACCACCTCTGTTGGGCTTTCCGGAGCGACAGACGGGGAAAAGTGTGTGTGTTTTTTAAAGGGGTGCCGAGGATGCTGTTTACGGAAGGTTAAACGTGCTGACATGCGTGTACAAGAGCTGGGCTGGTCGAATTGAAGTGATTTTGGAAACATTATAGCCGAGTGAGGGTCTACTGCAGGAGGAACGGTGTTACTGTAGAAATTACTTGAGTAAATAAATTTAAAATTTTATTTGATACAGTTGGAAGAGATTCGGAGAGGGTTTTAGAACATTTAAAGTTTGAGATGTAGATTTTGAATGATATAGTGTCTGTTGCTGTTTTGCTTAGCAATGTCAATAAGTTTATGATTTCTTTAGAGTATGTTCTGTACTGCAGTCGTATAAATGCTAAACTTCCGCAGATTACATTTATTAATTTGATCCTAAGATCAGAATATCTTTCGATGGTTCTAAAATACTAAAGATAAAAGATTGGTTACATATTGTAGCCAAGTAACCTGTAGCTGGATCATAATAAGCAGAGTATCTATTTAAGGACAGGAACAGATTTATGATTCGTTTCTTGACTGATCCAGGACAAGTCCAAGTAAAATTCTTAAAAGGTAATATGTTCGGTAATAGTTCTAAACCACGTCAGTCTAAATCAGTCCAAGCTAGTATGAATTAGGGATTCGTTCCAGGATCAGTATGGGTTGTGTGTTCGTCTCAGGTCCTCCATGGTTTAACATCAGGTCCTTTACCAGCATGAGTTGAAAATCAGGTTCAGGAACATTAAGCGTTCTGGACCAATTTTGAAGACCGATATGGGGGCGAGATCAGTTTGGCAGTCAAAGTACCTACACAGGTTCTGAACCAGTCCCTAGACCGGTTATGGATCACGATCAGCAACTGGGGTAGGTGTCAGTTTCAAAACCACTAAGATTCTGGATCAGTTCCAAGACCGCTAAAGGTTCTGAAAATGTTCAAGGATTGACAAAGACTCGGTATAAATTCTAGGACCGATATAGGTAATGAATCAGTTTCTGTTGACATTTTACCGCTAGACAAATCAAAGAACATTTTTGTTTTTTTTTTTTAAATGGAATTATAACAATGATAAAGTTAACTCTAAACTTAAATCGTTTAAAAATCTTAATTAAAAAGTAAAAACAATCCCTAATTGGGTTTCAGACTGACTCCAATATTTGTTTTGCATATTGTTTGATGTAAGAGTCTTGATCGCTTTATTGATTTTAGACGTTCATGAAATCACCAATATTAACCTGGTTTTGGTTGGTGCTGCGTGCTTCACGTCTCATCAACTTTTAAAACTCAATCTCAAATCGTAAACCATAATTCACGCCACGCCGGATGAGACCAAACCTTATCCCACACATCGTAGAATTGTGATTTAAATCCCAACCTTCTTGACAGCCACCAGACAGCGACCGCACGGAGAGATCGCGTCGTACGTGGGTAACATCTGTTCCCACTTCCTTCGCGAGCATCTTTCAAACTCGCGAATCGAACCATATGCTACTTGCTCGACCCGCAACATCCGTTCGCGTACTGTCGCCGCGCTAAACCTCTGCATCCCATTTCCAAACCACCAACACATTGGAACACATCGGAAAATGACGGGGAAAGATAATATTTGTGCAACCTCTCACGTGAAGCGAACCAACAACAAAAAAAAAGGTGAAAGTTTCGGCAAAAACCTGTCACAGGCCGAAAGGTCTCGGTCCCAACGCCTATGCCTATCCGATGAACTGACAATCCCTTTAACCCCATTCGCTAGGAAACGCATTATCATCCCTTCTCTTGCGGTTTTTTTTTGCTTGCCTGCACCGCACCAAACTCGTCCCATAATTGCACCGGCTGCGGTGGTCAATGGCACACATGTTACACTCTGTTAACACATATGTAATCTGTAGCCATGAATTAGAGGGAAATCGCTTATAAAAGCATTTATTTTATCATTTCCCTCCCGTCGGCACCGACCCCGCACAAAGTGGGAAGGATCTCGCCGAAACGCTGCTAAGCATCGCACCCCTTCGCACTTCCCTGCGACGGTCATTAACGATGCGCTGCTCGGCAAACCACTTTACCCATTCGGCAGTCACTACTACACCGGCCGACCCTTCGCTCGCTTTATCATCCTCCCTGCGGTAGTTTAATTGTGATTAACCCACCGCACTACCAGCATCAGCGCTGCGAGCAAGCGAAGCAGGCGGGAAACTCACGATGCGCTCACGGAGTTAAATCCTAGCATATGCGCTAGTGGTTGCGCGCCTGAGCCTTCGATAATCGTCCCGGGGGTCCGAGCGTCGAGATCCGAGATCCGTATATTGCACTGCCTTGCCCGCTGGGCTGATGGTTGGGTAGGCAAAATCTGTCACATTTTACCAAGACCGTGCTCATATATGCGATGAGGTTTTTTTTTTTTCAGCTTCAACAGGAATAAAAAACCGGAGCTTCTTTGGCCAAGGTTTTTTGTTTGTTTCCCCGATTTGGGAGGGTTTTGTGCGTACGAGGGTTTGATTTACTATCTCTCGGTTTGATAGGAGAACCTGGGAATAGCCGACCTTGCCACATCAAGTGCCAGAGATTTCCGGCAACCATATGGACTCGGTTTTACGGATGTTCCTTGTTAAATAGTGCATTAATTGAGTACGCCTCCTGCAGGCAATTATCAGACACTTGTGTGGTACATGAAAAATCGATTTGAACAAGAACGTTCATTATTTGAAATATTTGATTTTGAATAATCATTTTAGGAAATTTTTAACACAATACAAAAACTGCATTAATATACGCCTAAATGTATGCAGCATTGTGTTTTTGAATGCTTTCCTGTTTTATTTAGAATGAATAATGATCTTTAATAATATGATAAGGATTTCACATTGTCATTTCGACACAAAAATGTTCATAAGCTCAACAGAATCGAAATTGTTTAATAAAAACATTTGTGACATAAAAATAATATTAAAAATAAAAGGAAAAGACATTATTTTCACCTTCTTTTTCGAAGCAATCATAACGTAACAACCTTTTCAGTGCATATTCTCCGTGATTTTATCATCCAGCTCGGGCACATGTTACTCACGAACACAAGGCTAGCAATCATCTACACCACCCAAGAAAACCAGCATTTTCAGCACTAAAGTTCGTCTCCACATGGTCGAGAGGCGATGCAAGCAAGCAAGCAAAAAACAAGCAATCTCCCCATTTCTAATTGCTATTAGATTATGGTTGGAAAAAGCTGTGCATGTCTCGTTAGTGACACTTCCCTCCGTCTTCCCACCGAAGCTGCCAGCAAACAAAAAACAAAATGGAGTACCCCATTTTCTTATGCACAAGATGTGCTGAATCTACCCACCACACGTGCTCGGGCGTTATTTTATGTCCTCATACGCGAAGCAACTACGACAAAAAATGGAGCAGTTCCCTCAATCTTTCTTATCACTTCATATGCCAGCAGCATCCTTCCGGAATATGTGTGTGCCTGGGTGTGTGTGTGTTTGTGACATGCCCCATGATGACATGCCCCACCAAACGGGGTACATAGGTGAGCAAACAAATAAATACGCGCCCTTCATCCACCGTACAGCGCCGTACAGCATCATCTTACCACACTTGACCGCGGCTGTGCAAACGAAACGCAACACATTCTCGACATTCTTCCCCCTTTTCCTTCCCAACCCTCTTCCCCAAACCTAACATCCAAAACCCAGCACGCTGCTTCTGGTTGATGTATCGAAACAACATGTTTTCCACCGATTTGCCACATTTTCACTACCAGCGAAACAGATCTAGAACATAAAGTAGCGTCCCACACCGCGTCCTCCTCCTTTGGCACACACACACACATGCGAGCACGATTGACGACCGCCCAATAAGCGCCATCGTTGCGGTGCTTAAAAGCGGCAGCTTTTCCGCCAACAACTAAATCCACCATTCTTGCAAGAGGAGAGGGAGGGGGGGGGCTCTCTTTTCGCTGTGAAAAACCTCCACACGTTTTACAACGCAAATATGCTCGCGCACTCCCCCCCCCTGTTTTCGGGGGCTGCACCGATATGCTCCACCCTTTTATTTTACGAACGCAATGAAAGCGCACCTTTGGTGCAAGCGAGAAGAGAACGATGGCAAGAGCGAGAGAAAGAGCCTTTTCGATGCGTTGTAGTGAACCAAGGGACCAAGGGAAACACTAAAATGTCGTCCATGTTCTCTTATCAGCAGCTTGCCACGCCAGCAGCAGTGCGGAGGGAATATATTGTACATAAAAGCTGCTCAACATCGCACCCACTGCTCACCAATACCACCTTCGGCTTTGTTGTGCGCTGGAATGCTCCGGTACGTTCGGAGGACTCAAAAATATGCTGACGTTAGAAGAAAGCAAAGAAAAAAAAATGCACCAAAAGCTTCTTCTATTGCTATTTCATGGGTCTTGCCTGGGACTCTCTTTTACCCAAAGGTCCCCCCCAATCCCTCTCCTTTTTGGGGAAGAAAATTCCCTTCAGCCTGTGTTGTGTAGGAAAAGCGAACACATGCGCTTGCGTGCTGGAGGACGAATTCCTAGCCCTAAACCGCGTTTTCCATTAATCCGTGCCCTTGTGTTGGTTGATGTGTACTCTTCTCTCTCTCTCGCTCTCGCCCACACTCACTGCTCATCGCTTTCCCGTTCGCGCGAGAACCATATTTTGAAACAAGTGAAACAAAGCAGCCGGAGGGCAAAAGGAACGAACAACATCATACCCACCCAGCGGGAAGTAAAAAAAAAGGCTACGAATAGGGAAAAACTCCCTTTTTCTACCGCCGAGAAAGCCGAGCAAATGATGAGGGACAATATTTTCCAACCCTATGCTGCGCAAAAGGGAGTGCGGGGTAGTGGCGTGCCCTATGTTTATGTACATTACGCTCTCGCTCTCTCTCTGTCTCTCTCGCTCGTTCACAGCGTCGCAGACCGCCGACAACAGAAACCATGCGCTTCGATGAAAAACCGGACGCAAGGATTCACCATTTTATGTGAGCGTGTGGCTCAGGAACGATATGTTTCTGATTTTATGATCGCTCCCTCTCTGTTGCTCCCTTTGCACCAATCGTGGCCAAACACATGCTCCGCTGGGTTGAGTGTATGTGTGTGTGTGCTGGTGTGGCACTTGCAAAAACTCGACGAGTTGACGAGCGGACAGGACACAGCGCGCGGCCAGGATCGATGATGGTTCAGTTCTTCGGTAGCGCTCGTAGAAGAAGCAAGCGATTTTAGTGACCCGTCTTGTGAGGTTTGTGTTTGAACGAAATACTTGCAAAGAGTGAAGAGTGTGCGTGTGTGTGTGGGTGTGTGTGTCTGTGACACGTGTTGAACTGTGGAACCGCACAAAACGTGGAACGGTGACATTTACAGATTGTAGTGATTACAAGTGTACGTGTTGTGAACATTGTTGGACTTTTACTTTGTTGCCGCCCAAACGATGACGATGGACGTCAAGCAGTCACGGATGAACGTGAAGATAGCACCACCCCTACCGGACCATCACCAGGACCATCAGCACCTGCACCAGCACGTGGCCGTCGCCAGCAAACTAACCAACGACCGCAAAACCACTACGAAGCGCTCCTTCGACGTGGCGTTTCTGATGCTGCCGGACGAGAAGCTGACGCGCAATGCAAAGCCCGCCAAACGGCCACTCCCACCTGCCCCGCCATCGCCCACCATCGATGTGGAGAGTGACTCGACCCAGTCGGAGGATCTGTCCGTGAAGGGTGGCTTCAGTCCGATCCGTTCGCCCGAAGTCGAGCGCCACTTTCCGCTGGACATGCTGAGCGCGGGCCGCCAGCGAGCGCTGCTAGTGGCCGATGGGTTGGCCGTGGAGCGCCATACAGGTGCTCTCATCCACCACCATCCTCAGCAGCACCCGCAGCACCATCATCCCCATCACCAGCCACTGCAGCCGCCGGCGGGCAGTGAGGAGCGGCTAGCGTACCTGTTCAACACCGGCGCACGGTTCTACGAGCATCCGTTCGGGGCGTTCGGGCGCAGCGACACGGACGCAGTGCAGCGCAGCGCCTTCCAGAAGGTGTCCAGCGCGGTGCCGACGGGATCGCCTCTGCCCCCGCTCAGCCCGGACCGGCACAGCTGCCCCTCGACCAGTCCACCCATCTCGATCAGCCCGTCCAGCTCGCAGACCGGCTCGGTCGGTGGTGGCTTCCGATCGTACGAGTATGGCCCGTTCCTGTCGCCCAGCCCGGGCAGTAGCCCGTCAGCCCCGGCCGCCGGTTCCCCGTCCGCGAAAGCGAACGGTTGCGGTCCCGTGGCGGCCACTGGCTCACCCCTTCCCATGCTGTACCGTCCGGCGGATCCGTCCGATACGCCGATGCCCGGCGCAGGCTACTTCCCGGGCGTTCCACCGTTCGCACTGCCCCCGTTTGCTGGCGGTGGGCCGGCCGCTGCTCCGCCCATCCCGGAGGCGGTGGACGGCATCATCCGCAATCCGGCGGCCGCCGCCATCCTGTCCACGCTGCTGCCCTCCGCCATGAGCACCTTCACGCTGTCGGCGCAGAACGTGTGTGCCAAGTGTAACATCAGCTTCCGGATGACGAGCGATCTGGTGTACCATATGCGGTCGCACCACAAGAGCGAGCACGTGCACGACCATGCCCGGCGCAAGCGGGAGGACAAGCTGAAGTGTCCGGTGTGCAACGAGAGCTTCCGGGAGCGGCACCACCTGACCCGGCACATGACCGCCCACCAGGACAAGGCGGGCGATCTGCTCGAGAAGGCACCGCCGGGCGCGAACGGGAAGGGTGCAGCAGCTTCACGCCACCAACAACAACAGCAGCAGCAGCAGCAGCAGCACCATCATCACCACCAGCCGCACCTTCACATCGCTTCCCCGGGACGGCTTGCATAACGCGAGCAGTGGGATGAACATCTGTTGCGATTTTTGGCACACAAAGGCGCCTGATCGAGCCCCGCGTCGCGCCGGGTGGTGATTAAAATATGTTTTAATCAGCAACTGCTCGTGCTCTCGCTCCCTCACAAGGAAGGAGAGCTGGCAGGCGAAAGCCGCCACCCTACTACCAGATCATTGTGGTCTCTTTTCTGCCCTGCTGGGAGGGAGTTTTCTTTCGGCATGTGCAGCATGTGCCATGGAATAATGGGTATTGTTCGCGTAGCTGGTGCGCGCGACATGCATTTGCACTCGCGGAATGATTGAAAGGAGAGAATATGTTAAATTAAATGCAAAAATATGTATTAATTATTAAAATGTGATATTAAATGTATTTCACCGAGCGAATGTGTGTGTACCGAGTAGGTATGTGTGTTTTTGCGCCACGGTAACAATAATGGTGCGCGCAATAAGATTTCCCGACATGGGAGGGAAAATGTTAGAATAAATAGTACAAGCGACGAACTCTTCACTCGATGTATAGCCAAAAGCAAAGCAATCTTTGTAAAAAAAGCACACAAACACACATTAGTGCACATACACAAACTCACCCAAAAGGTATTTAATAAATGTTGTCTTATCGTACTCGAGTGCTGGATAATTTTTATTAATGATCGCCGCTTTTCGCGGACATTGGCTTCCGTGTTCCACCCCCCCAGGAACAAGCACTTATCGAGCCATCCGAAATTCGATTATAAAGCGCAGCTTTGCAGAAAAAGGCGACTGTGTGCATACCCTGAGCCCTGGCTGGGAGGTTCATAAATCATTTGTTCTGTGCTGTTTTGGTCCTATCTTGCCCCTCTACTGTACGCCGCCGTGTTCATTTGGTTCCATTTGAATCCCTACCGTGTACTTGCCTATTAATTCCTTTTCAATGAGTAGTTACATCGGAGTGTTGCTCCAGAGTGTGGTGTTGGATTGTAGACTGTGATGGTAAAGCGTGATGGTATTAATCTATTTTCTATTCGCTCATTTATCAACTTCACGCGTTCCTTGGCGAATGGTTGGAATTTATCCTGCAAGGGGTGATTTTTACTGTTGTATTTTAATGTATTGTAAACGTTTTCTTTTTTTATTTTCTTTTTAAATTTAATGAGTTTCGCTATTATGTATGTAAAGTATATATATTTTTAAGTTTTATTTTATTATTTTATCGGGATTGTTAATGTTTAATGTTTTTAATCACACATTAATGTTTTCAAAATAGATTTATCAATTATTTATTTAGTTCAATTTATTCATTTATTTTCCGTTTTTACTGTTTTTTTTATTTTCTTTTAAGCTTCTTTTTTGTATTTAATGTGTTATTCAATCTTCAATTGATATTTATTACATTTTTGACATGATTTTTCGTAATTTTTGTGTATCATTCCACCATCGAATGAGTCTAAAATCCTATCCATATTTACCTTTCAATTAAAGCACACACACTACATTAAATCACCCTTTTCCTGGCAGCTAATTTTATCACCCGGATCAGTCTTCGATTAGTGCCATATGAGTAAACTTTCCCTTCTTCGCTGGTCACAGTGAGTGCAGCACAGTTTCTGCCGTATTGACATTACCGCTGTTTGCTGCCAGAATTAACATCTTCTCCTGCATCGCAACAACCAAACCATCGGCTCTCGATCGGTGTTGTAAGCAACCTGTTCGGCGCTCGGCGAGCCTTTGTGCAAACAGTGAGCACATTGTCGAGATAGATGCGGTCCCCTCGCGCTTGCCGCCACACTCTATTACCCGTCAATCATGCTCGCCTCAGCCCGGCACACAAGCCAGATCCTATTAGCACTTCATATTTTCCCGCTCGGCACAGCACACCAAATGGGGTTAACGTATCCCTCTCTCCCTTTTCTATGTTTCATCCTTCATCGCCCATCGCCACGACGTTTATCATCCGCACACAGTGGAATATCTTCGGCCAAGCATTGAAATTTTCATTCGCTAAATGCTTCCGCTTATCTTACCACCCCCTTCGCGCGCTTTTCGCTCCTCCCGGATCTAAACGCTTTCCCGGAAAATTGCCCTCCAAGTGAACCGTTTTGTGCAAATATTGACATTGGCGGGGCGCCACCATTTCGGCGTTTGTGTTGTTTTTTTTTTTTTTGTTGCTCGCTGGTACAGAGTATGTGCGAATTAACACAACAGAGAAGGAAATCGGTATACAAAGGAAAAAAAGGCAGCAAGATGGGGAAAAGAAACGTTTCCCTGCTCACCATGTGTGTATGTATGTGTCGGGGGCTGCCAATTTTCCTGATGGAGAATATGCTTTCTTGTTTACCATTTGGTGCGATAAAAACCGATGCCACCGCGCTACCAGCGCTCTTCCCTTTCGTTCCGCAAACGTCGCAAAATGTCCGCTTGACACACACGCACACACCATACCCTCACACTGCTTCCCCGTACTCCTCTCACTCGACCCATCCATGCGTTTGATGGCAGATTTCATATATCAAAATTATAGTTTATCATATGTGTGGTCGGGCGGGCGGGTTTGTCATGCTAAAATCTGTGCATTCTGCCCCTTTGCCGGCCTCGATGACAACGAGCCCTTCCTCCCGGTTCGATAGTGTCGATGAACGATGGTGCACTTAAAATTATTAAAAACCGAATTTCAATTTCCAAATCGATGCAAACCGCGCACCGTCCGAGTGAGTTGCAAACGGATGGGGCCTTGTTGCCAACAGCTTCTGTCGGTTTTTCGAGCGGTTTTGCAAACGTATGTGACGTGAGGATCGATGCCATTGTCGGACACTGTCGGAAGTCTCTGCTTGTCGTCTGCTGGTTTGCATTGGCGGTATCACTTGACGACATATGTCGTCTCGGGGGCTTTGGTTTTTGGCATCGGCTCGTGCAGCGTGTTGCTTTTTTCTTTTCTTACACACATCCCTGTATGGATGGTTATTGCGTTGGCTCCGTCTGTTTTGGTTGTGGGTACCAGATTTTCCACTCGAACAGCTTTTGTTTTGCCACATTTAAATGCTGTTTGCTCTTTGGATTTAAGTTGAAAATTAAACGCAGGAAAAGCATTCAGCTATGATTTTTATATCGTTTGTTTGCTCTATGTATCGTGTGGCTAAGTTCTTTGTGATTCTCTATGCGCCCAAATGTCTTGCCAAGCGCCTAAAGGTAGACAATATGGCAATAAAATACATTTTTATATCAATTGTGATCCAAAAATCATCGCATTTTTCATTTTAATTGTTGCTAATATCCCCTTCATGGACTTTTTCGTACATAATAGCCACAAACAAAGAGCAAAAGTTTATTAGGTTGCAACAAACTCGTTGACAAAAGCACTGGAAACAAACACGTCGCACATCACTGCGACAGATTTTCACTCACATCATGAACGATGACACATTTTCACATCACTTTTTCGTTCTTGCTGGCCCATAAAACATGGAGCATTTTCGTTTTTCTTTCCCCAACTTTTATATGCACTGGCTTGCCTTTACTCCCTACCCCTCTGCCAACACAAAAGTGTCCGTGTATCAAAAGACGCTGAAAAATTCCTTTGTTTACTCAAACAATCATCCATAGCTACACGATCCACTTGTTCAAGTGAATCTTCCGCTGGGAAAGAAGTATCATATCGAAAGCAACAATTGTCCTGCCCAACGTTTCGGCGCGTTCGTAAGCCGAGGGGAAAGCAGAAGCGTAACTCATCGGCCTTATCCCCCCCGACAACCGGTCCTCCGGTACGGTGGCAGATTTATTAAGTAAAGTTTTCCCAACAACGAGCAGATTATGCTAGGAGGACCCTTGTAACTTTTCGAGTCTTTATCATTTCACCGCCTCCCAAATTCAGTGCTATTCTCCCCCATAATACCCACCACTGTACACATCTACACAACTCAAACTTATACAGTGCTGCGCACTGACCCTTTAGCAACCGTGCAACCACCACCGGGAGCCGTTCAAATCAACCACCCGGGAAAATGACGAATTTTCCCCGACGGCCGAAACCGAACAACCACTCCACTGGGGGATTTATGAAAATCCCGTTCGTCGCCACACACCCAAAACGGTGTGGAACATCTCTTGGAGGGTGCACAAAATTCATTTCCTCCACCGGCCAGCGTGATGTGTTTGCGTTTCTAATTAACAAATTAAATCACTGCGGATGCGTACGGGTGACAGCGACTGGACCGGGCCGAGTCTGACGTTGCCAGTGTGCGTGTCTGTGTGTGTGTGGTGAGATGGCCCGCACTTCAAGTGCGCACCAGCTCCCGTCGATGGGAACCGCAGGTTGGGAAACAAAGTTTGTTTTTCCCGGACAGTTGTTTCCGGTAGGCAGCAGCAACAGCAGCATAAGCCTCACGCAAGACTCGGTGCTCGATAAATTAAATTAAAGCTTTTAATTTATTGAACGACCAGATTAGCTGCTACTTACGGGAATTATTTAATAAATACATAAAATATGCTTCTGTTCCCAAACTCGTACAGCGAACTGGACTTGTTCATTGTTTAAGTGATTTGTTACCTTTGCAGGAGTTTCAAAACCGATTAGAGGATACTAATGTTTGTGAACACTGTCCTTTGCAGCACTGCTTATAGGCGCTAGATGTGTTGTGAAATGTTAGAGGAGTAAATATAAACAGGTCATTTATAAACAAATCCTAAACCGATTTTCTAGTATATGATAAATTAAGTATTAGCTACCGTATTCGTTGAATAACAATATATCGTTTCACTTAACTGGTACTTAGCAGATTTGATACAAATAATAGTTAATATGGTTCTCGGTCCTCGTACCACATTTCCTAATCCGATTTGAACCTAGAGCTAAATGAATTGTTACATAGAACGAATGGAAAGCAAATAAAAAGTGCGCCTAAATGTATGCAAAATTACAAGCACAAATGGTAAATTCCGTCATAATAAAGTTAAATTTGTGCTTGAAATTACATACATTTAGGCGCAATCACAAAAAAATCAGATTAACCTGCCGCACAATTAGCTTTGGAAAATTGAAATGGTCAGCTTTGGTGGTTAAATTTGAATTGATACTTATGAATATTTTAGCCCAAGATAATTCAAATTCTTTGTGAAAAGATAATTTTTAGCGCAAGAAATTGCATACATTTTCTTATCAGTCATTATTGTAATGACGTAACGTTCGCTTTGATATCGTACTTGTAACATTTGCAGAAAGCAAATCGATGCTCAAAGATCGCCATTTGAATAAATCTCTCCCGCCAGTACATATGACAGTACCAATGACATCACAGCACATTTCTACCACCGATGCCGTCTGTTCATTGTTCCCCATTGTTGCTGGCCCACAGTACAGACACACGCGACGGACGGGCGACAATTTCTAGCCATAAAACATAATTTAACGTTTTATTTGCATACTGTCCCCGTTTATGGGCCGCCGCACAAATGCAAGCAATAAGGTAATAAATTTTACGGTGTACGCTCTCAAATTTCACCGTACCCCCCAAACTGTGTTTGTTTGTGTAGTGTGTTTGTGTTTGATGATATTTCTTGCTTGCTCCTGTAAACGAAGAAAATGAGTGCGGCTACAAATTCCATTGGACGTAAAAATTCTGATGCAAATCTCTCCATGCAAGACTGTCTCGGCCAAAGACGCTGTCTCGTACAGTGCAGATTGGTTGATTGTTATTTGAGGAGTACGGGCTTCACAACTTAACATAAAACTCGTGTTAAGAAAATTATTTTTTTACCAATTCTCCTCCCTAAACTTAAGATACAAAAAAACTTCACAATATATTCAAAACAAATACAATCACTTGTCGTGGTTTTGTGCGTGCAAAAAGTTTGTCCGCCAATAATTCGATACGATACGCTTCTTTATTCCAGCATCTAGCCAACGTCTTGAACGATCAGCGTCGCTAAAACTTATTGCTGCGTGTCGGAGGAAATATTTAAATTCAGACCAAAATCGTTTCCAAAATCTTTCTAACCAGATTTGCGGCGGCCAAAGAATTCTGTATTTGCCAAAGTTTTAGCCAACCTCCCCCTTCCCACCAGTCCCAAAAATCAATCGCTACTCAACACTTCCGGTGCCAACACAGTACGGGAGCGCGTTTTGGTCGATTAAAGTTTTGAAGCGCATTTTTCGCACCACCACCAAAACGAAGTTATGTTTCTGGGTCCATGTTGTATCTTGTTCCATCTTTCTGGTTCCACTTTGGCTTCGCAATTTAATAAAGCAATACTTTGCCAATGAAACCGATCAACGAGCGAGTTTTGCGTTTGGGACGAAGGGTGAGATAGAGCAGCAACGCGCGAAATGTTATAGATTTTCTTATGCTTCTTTTATTCCATATTCTTCGGCTAGCGTCGTAGTGTAATTTACGGGCAATCAATAGCGAATCGACAGCCAAAACGATGAATAATGTTTTTTTTTATGTTGCATCCAGGATATAACGCTTGAGAAGCTGATTCTCATTACCAATGGGTGGCGAAATTTGATTAGTGTTGCACTGTCATTTTAACGACGTGCTTGCGGAGCGGTTGGAAAACATATCCCCTTCGTGCATTGTGGCTGTGTGAAGACTTGGGGTGGTTACATTTATGTTTTAAGCTGTGATCTTATTAAGTTTCCACAAATTAAATTAAAAAAAAAAACATATAAAAATCATAGAATGTTGGCAAATGGAAATGTAGACAAAAAAAAAACTCTAAACGACTAAAAACTGGATATTGTTTTACAAATTGCATATCTTTAGGCGTTTTTTTAAGTTAAATCTAAGCCGTCATAGAGTTGGATCATTCAGCCAGAAATGCAGTTCAAATATATTTTTGATCACTATTCACCCATTCTATACACCCCCTCTTTCTCCCTTTCCCTCCTCATCATCATTTCATTCACTGATTGTAATTCCCAAAACAGAATAGTATTATCGCACTCAGAAAGTCATTCGCTGCCGAATCCGGACGCCGAACCCACTTAAATCATTTCTTTGCATCACTTCCCTCACAGATGGTCACTTTTGTGTGAGGCTCTCGAGACAAGCTGACGATACTGCTTGAGATTGAGAAACGCACCCACGCCCAACTATTAAAGCCAACTGGCTTCTTAGTATTCTTCACACACTCCACTCACACACACACACAGCACCGATCAATTCTCGGTTACTTTTCCATCGCTAGACGCCCGCGGCCCGTTGGCCCGGTGGGCGACAGTTTGATTAATGTCTTTTCGATTGACTTGTCCACCTCGGCGCACTCAAACTGAAGCCTGTCGGCGGCGGTGGCGGCTTCAGTCCCGCGTCAAGGGTATAACTACTATTCCTTGCGCGCGCACTCACACACATACATCCGTTACCCTTGGGGGCAAAAACTATTTTCATGCTGCTTGACGATGCTCCCGTTCGGCTGAAGCAATGCAGGGAACGGAATAAATCGGAACATAATTTTCCAACTCCATCACATACCGTCATCATTCTTTACTCGAATGGGAGTTCCGGCGGCAGAGTTGGCATGTAATAAGACACTGAAATTCATTGGTAAAAATAACGCCACGTTTACGCAAGGGTATAGAGTATAATGGTAGCATTCCTTTGCAAGGAGAAGAAGCACACAAACAAATACAAAAAAAAAAAAACAATTAAACATTTCCAATTGGCAAATCGTAACGAGCAAAGTGTCCCACGAGACTTGAATCTTTCTCCTGTCAGTTCCAGACAACTGGAACGTGATTACTCAATCAAAGATGCCATTGAGACATAGTCGAAGGGTAGTTCTTGTCATTCTAGCTTATCTTTACAGTTTCAACATAACTATGAGCGCTATAGAATGTATTTGTTTTTGACTGTTGGCTATACAAACATATAAAAGTGTTGTTTGGTATCATTCAAATGACGTAAAAAACGCTACTACGAAGGGTTTGTCAGAGGTCAATTTGTGAATTCTTAATGTCTCTTCTTATATCATCGTTTTTTTAATATATTCACAGATAAAACAAGAAATCAATTTTTGTGAAATATAATTAATACTTGCAATAAAGCAACACATAGCTTAAATTAAACATTAAGAAGCAACCCAACGCCCACACTACTTCCAAAGCTGATGTTGTAAATCAATAAACCGCTGCATCGGTTCGATTGATCCCATCGATGATCCATCAATTTGCCCAAACAATCTTACTTGTATTTACAAAACACAGCCCTCATCACACATCAACAACGAGACGCTCGTGCTTCAAATAACGCCCGCTCCAGCCGAGCATCGATTACAAATCACCCACAACATGCAATCCCATCCCCACCCCCATCGCGTGCCGTTGTTTGATCCTGTTTTCACACTTCCCAACGACCTGAAAACTACCGAAAAAAAAACAAAACGGCGGCGGCTATCGATTATCACACACGCTAACCGTGTGTGTGTGTGTTGCCTATTTATCGAATTACAATAAAACGGCTAATCTGTTTATCGGACCCAAACCCGACCAGACCTCGACGATCTCCCGCCGTTCGGGCGCGCGCGCGCGCGTTCCCAAACATAAGCCAAGGTGTCAAGCCGCGCGCATAACGCACGCATTATGTGCTGCTGGGAGCGCACACAAACCCTCCCTCGGGAGGCCCTTGTTTTCCCGTTGTTTTGAGGTCGATATTGAGACATCACTTCACGCGCGCACGGGTACGGCCGGAGCGGAGCACGCCATCATAAATTACTCAATCTGGTACTTCCGGTTGAGCTCAAGCACGTGTCCTTTTCGGCGGTGCGCAGACAAAGCGCAAAGAACTGACCCGCCGTTCCCGTCGCTGTCCCTCGGTCCCCGCCCTTCGACCCCGGTTATAGGGAACGGTCACGTGCCGTCAATTTACGGTGGATTATAAACCGACACTTCCGCTGGCTGTGTGATTCGATTTGCTCCTCGTAAACCCCCGCGCACAGGACGACACCGACTGTCGGCGGCAACGCTTGGCCTGCCTGGCCGTGCCGGATGATTATGCTTCATTAATATCAATAAACGGGAAGATGTGAACATCCTCGAGGTGATGATAGCGACGGTGGTGATGATGGCGGTGCTGTTTGGATTTCCCAAACGTGTGCACACACTAGTAACAGCAGAAGGAACCTTCGGTGCAAGGAAATGTCCGATGACCCTTGGACCGAACAGGCTTTGGGCACCGACCGGGGACGTACGGCATTAATATGTTCGTGCTATTATTTATGCTAATTTGATTACGCCACTACGTGCACACCCCCTTTACACCTCGATTACCCCATCGTCACCCATCGCCGCCGGAAAGGGGGAATCGAAATATGGCAAAAGGAAAAGAATTGTATTAACAGTTTCAGAACAGAAGTTTCCTCCAACGATTGGTGCGAATGTGCTGCTAACTTTACAGATAAATCTCTTCCGAAACAATAACACAGAGTTTTTGTGAGTGTGTGTGTGTGTATGTTGTTCCTTTTTTAGATGTTGCTTCGTTACAGTTACAGCAGAAAGGAAATCTTTCCCAGGATGGTGGATGGCAATGGTAGAAAAAAAAATCCCAAGTACTTGAATTACATACAACGAAAAAAGGAAACGGTTGCCTGCTGTGGGGGATGATGTAAGATGGTTCCGGAAGATTCGAAACGCGCACCACCGTTCTCACCGGTCCCCATCGGTTGGCAGTGTGGTTGGGTTGCGATTGCGAGCTTCCTGGCACGCCGGATGTCACGGTACACATATACTGAAAATTCACGGTACCAAACCATCCGGTCGGCTTCCGGGATGGTGTTTTAATTATCTTACACTGGAGTAATGAAATAAAATGATAAAAATCGGTTTTGCAGCAGAAAGTATCGGAACAGTTTTCATAACTAGTCTTGAACAAATTGTGGAATGATTTAATTGTTTTATTACTGTAGGAAAGCATGGAAAAATTAAAATACAATCTTAAGTAATGTAAGCGATAAAATGTAGGGTTAACGTAACATTTAAAAAAAGCTTCCTTCAATGAGAAAACATTAAACAAGTATTTTAAAAACTAGTAACGAATATTGATGTAAACAATCATGTATATAATACATAAATAATAAAAAGTAGAAACCAATACTTCAATACTCATTGAAAAGCTGCATAACAGATAAACAGTAGTAATAGTACAAGTGTACAGATAAAAAGTAACAGTGTAAATGTAACTACACAACGTAACTTTCAACTCTATGACATTTCGAGAGTCTCATGATGTCCAGTCACAGCCCCGGCTGTCGATTGTGTTGAACAAAACTCGCAATTGAATTAAAATTGAACTGATAAATTTAAGCGTTTCAAAAAGTTTAAAAGTATAGTTGGTGCCGTGACCAGGATCATATTGCTATCGCATGAATGCTTCAGATAATCATCCAGATCGCGGGACCTGAACGGCAGTTCGATGAACGTTTGATTAACTTTTTTAACCTTTGAAACTGTCCAACACGCAGAAAAATTTAAAAAAAAAATCAAGTCTTCTTGGTTGAATCTTAGTTCACATTTTAGTGTCAAACTTGCCGTTCGACTTGCTGTTCGAGTACTGTGATCATGCTGAATGTTGTATTTTCGTTGATAATAATTACCGGACTGGTTACGTTGATTTTCACTAGATGAAGAGAGTTTATTTTGCGTATTACAGTTACACTTATTACGCTTATACTCATAACATTATCGATTGAGTCGAACGCTCCATCTTAACGAATAATCTCTGTGTTTTACTCAACCACGTTATCATGCAATTCAAAATTTGATTAAAGCATAAATAAATGAACAGACAAATATAAGATGAATATCCTCATTAGACTTATTAAGTTTTTATATGAATAAATAGCTTAAGTAATTATTAGTATTTTCAGCACATGTTATAAACTAATCATTACCAACAAGCTTTTCCGAAAATGCAAATCCGAGTGTATATTGGGTTAGTTTTCTTGCTCCGTTGTTTAAAAGGACAAACGTTGCGTTTCGTACTATCAAACACATTTTACATTCTTGCCCAGCAGTAGCGTTCTCGCCCATTGTACGCGCAACCACACGGCGGAAACCAGCCGATGCCGACTTCTGGTGCTGTGTCCCGTACGGAAGTTGGCCGCTTGCATCCTTTACATTATTATTTAAATGTCCATTCACCATACCAGTGGCTCACTAGCGGCCTATTCTACTAGTGCTAGCGATGAGCGCATCCGGTGAGAGTAGTACGGCGAAAGCTTCTTCCCCCCTCCAGCAGCTTGAACCACAACCGAGTCGCCAAGCAACGGCGGGAATCGGCAAACTGGCCCCAAATGTAAAACCGGCAAAGAAGAGCGGGTCGGATAAATTTGCCGGAAAACTCTCCACCGCTCGATGTCGTGTGTGTGTGTCTGTGTGTGCGCCATTTTCCACCCATAACAATGAGAGCGCACGGAAAACATTTTCAATTTAATTTTACTACACAAATGTATTACCAGCCAACACAGCCAGTGATAATGGGGCCCGGAACGGATGGGCGCACAATGCGAAGCAACATGCATTGCAAATGCTCGAACCACAGCTCACCCCACCGCCATCAACCCATGGACCCGTCTCACGACCAGTGCCACCAGTTCCCGTTCCGTACACACACGCTGCTTCCTTCCCGGTCCATATTGTCGCCTGGGTCGGTATCTCGCGGGCAACGGTAAAACAAGTGGCAACGGACTGCGGTGTATGATTTATGAGCCCTCGGTTGGCTGTACCGAAGCTGACGTACCCAGCCAGAGGCCTGCTTTCGTTTGTGCGCCCAGTGCCTGCACGCGTACCGGCATACTGATATCGAACGGATAAGGTCAACGGGATGTCCCGGGCTCTGGGCGAGGGAGTAGGCGAGGATTAAAATTTGAATGAGGATTACTGTCAATGTCTCCGCGTCCTGCACTTCCGGGCAGGGCAGCCGGTTCGGAACCGGTACCAGATTTATGAAACATTCTCTAAGCTTTCGGTTCGAGAGTTCGGGCATGCTAGTTTTTCCCGACCATTGTTTTGCTGAGCTGGTGGAAAAAATGTTCCACCGAACGAGTGTAACAAATGCTGAGGATGGAATATTTGTGCTGCTGTTGTTGTCATAGTTAATCTGAGAGATCTTTTGGTCAGCTGAAACTTCATCTGTTCCAATTGAAGAGAAAAATGGAGTTTGGTTGAATGTATTTTTCCTTTTTTTGTGAATTACCCCTCGAGTCAATTCGAACATGTCGAAATTCTTCAACTAAACGCTGTTTCTGAGGATTCTTTAAGGTATGGTGTTACACCGTAAGTATCACTTTCAGTTAGAGTTTGGTCCTCGTATAGTCAATTATTCAACATTTCCTACCACGTGCTGCATCCTTCAGGTTTCAAATTGGATATCGAAACTCCAAGTTCAAAAAGTCGAGTTTTGCTTGTGCATTCAACGACGCCATCTGGTTTCTCGAGAAACAAAACATTCGTTCTTGGCATTAAGAGTTCGAACGTTATTTTGACAGCTTGAAGAGAAATATTTCGGTTTACAACAAGGGAAGTATGTTCAGTGCTGCAAAATGTCACTGTCAATGTCATTAATAATCTGACTGAAACAAAATCCATATCAGCGTCACGTACTCACAATTGTGATAATCAGAGGAGAAACTCAAAACGATTAGTGTGATCAATGACATTTTTGCGACCATCGCTTTGTCAGTCACTATGTCATGATTTTTTTTACTGTGATCAGTTTTGCAAAATGTCTGACTGACATAGTCATGACAAATTCCGGCAGAAAAAAAAAATCATTTCAGCGTCACGGTATGATCAGAGCTGTGACTCAAACAGTTGGTGCGACCATCACATGCTTGATGACATTGTGTACAACCATCTCTTAGTCAGTCACTTGGTTGCGACATTTTTTTGTTCTACAATACTAATGGTTAAAGTGTAAGAAACATCATGAAATGTTCAGTTTTAACTACAATAACGGAGCCACATAAAGTATCATTGATAAACAATGCAACCTATGAATGCAATCAATTATCAAAACGTTTGCATCTTCAATGCCATAGATACGGGGTAGTGGAACGTTCTAAAAATGTGTGCCTATTTTATATAAATCAAGAAAGCCTTACACCAAAAGAAATAATATTTAGCAGAACAATGATTTTGAACTTGAAAAAGTTATTGTTCCGATTGTTTGTATGATCTTTTGGATGAATATGATTATTTTATTTTTGTTGAAAAGATATTCCTACCAAATGTGATTCAAATATTGAAGTAGCGGAACTTGGGGCAAGTGAGCCACCTTAAGCATTTCAAGTTATAACTCACTAAAACGTGTTTTTCAAAAGCCGATTTAAATCTCATAACCATTTTACATCTATTTCCTCACTTATAAATGAGTTTCGCTTGAAAAAAGTGCAAACAAAACAGTTTTTGAAGCGTTTTAAAAAGGGTCCAAAAAGACGTTCTTTTTTGGGCTATGGGGCAAGAGTGCCACTCGTATGGGGCAAGACGGCCACCTGGTTAAAATAACCGTATTTCTTAGATAATAGGAAATAATTACGTTTGTACCACTAGTGTACGTATTCCTACATGTATTTAGTCACCAATGCACCCTTTTTGACCACCAATTGTACCACAATATGGTTTGTTACTGTTCTGTTTTTCTGGCGTGGAATCCGCTCACAATAGCGCACCATTCCGCAGCACGCTACAACAATGTTTACATTTTTGACAGCTCGCGCCTATGAAAGATGGTGGCACACTTGCCCCAAACAGAGATGGCACACTTGCCCCAAAAGTTGTAACTTTTTTGAAATTGAATTTTTCAGTGACAAAAAGAAAGTTTTTTTCAACTAACCCCACAAAAAATTTCACGTTTTCTCAGCTATACGGTGGTGTAAATATTTTCTCGGTTGATTGTTCGCATGATTTTTGAGAGCTTATTTGATTGGATTCAAAAATTATAATATTCTGCTCAATTTTGAAACTCAATATAAATCAGTTCAAAACAATGGGGAATATCGATTGGTCTATATGAAATTCGGCTCAGTATACCTAGTAATTGGAAAGGAACCAACTGTATACACAATTGATCATTAAACTAAAGTTTTTAAGGAAAAATGCTTGGTGGCACTCTTGCCCCGTATGGCACACTTGCCCCAAATTCCGCTACCTTAGCTTAAACAAAACATCCATCGTGCAACAGAAGTACTCGAGCTTCAACAGAATCATCCACACATCTACATACGAAAGCAAGTTTTTCATCCAACCAAGTTTTACTCAATCACAGCCCTTGGATGGGTCTCCCACCATAATGTCTATTTGATAGCAGACCCGCAAGGCAAACCCATTATTACCCGTCCAAAAATAAGACAAACTGCAGTTTTCATAGCAGCAGCAACCGACAAAAAACAAACAAACAGAAGCCCGCACAAAACAAGAAACATACATTCAGAAACATACTGACCAGCGGATGGTATGAAATCCATCCTTTTTATGCTAATACAGCCGGGGGCATGGTGGGCAAGTCCTCCCCGGGCCGCATAGTTCAATTATTATTCATTCGCTTGATTTCGGCCCTTGCTCGGGCAGGGACAATCATGGACGCGCGACTCGCACGGAACGGTTCTTCTCCATTGCCCCGGACCCAAAGCCCGCGGCCGGGAAAGGCCCAACCCAGCACCAGCACCAGCAAACCGCACTGTAGCGCATAAAGTTATGTAAATAACAATATGATTCTCGCCACGGTGCTGCCATCACGATCGTGCGGTTGCCCATGCTCGCCCAACGCCAGTGCGAGAGATGGAGGTTTAATCATGCACAAAGAGGAACACTCCCGAACTCCGAATGGGGGAGGCTCCGGAAAATGCGTTTTCTTCTATGTACTACGGTCGGGAAAATATAATGGGCGGAGCTTAGCACAGCACCAGGATGATAACACGGGCACGGAAAAAGGGACAACGGCACGGTGAAGCGCACGGTTTGATAACACACAGGCGCACTCGCTGCTCTTACGCAACACACCAACACCACTGAAAAGCCTGTGTGAGGCATGGGCGATGTGGCAGGAACCGAACCGCTTCCACCGCTTCATCGGACTGGCAGGGGGACGCAGCGTACAATTTAACGTGTCCATATTTGCACGCTCACAGCCACAGCAACTCAGCAACAGCAGAAGCATATCGAATAGCATAAGTTGCGGGAAAATATTGGCGAAACGCTGTGGCCAAGATCGAGCCGCACACACAAAAAGCGCACTCACACTCTCGCGCGCGAGAGGACCACAATAGCGGCGCTTGTCGCCGGGGGGAGGGACCCTCCCGGGGAGGGATGGAAAATATAAGGGCGGAGGCAGTTTTATGTCATGTTTCATATTTTTCGCTCACCCAGACACAAAGGGACCTCATCTTCCAGGCGCAGCGAGCTGAAGTAGGAGAGTTTTCCTCGATCGCTATGGAAATTCGAGCTGCTCCATAAACGCCACCCACGTGAAGATGGCTTTTTTGTCGGTTGCTTTTTATTATTAAGGTGTGGGCGGATGGGGGGAAGGTTTTCGACACATTTTACTGGGTGGTTGCACAGACTTTCGGGCAAAGCTTGATGCTTTTTTGTTCTGCTGCATGAGCATGGCCGTCCCAGGATCGTTTGCATTGCAGGGGAATGTGTAAGAAACAGACGGAAGAAATCATGACGGGGTGGAAATGAAAGGGCTTCAAACGCACGGGACTCACGAAACCGTTTGCGGTTGCTTGCGGTGGGTGTTATTATTTTTTACGACGGTTTATGGAAATTGAGAATATTGCGGTGCGATGTTATTTCTTCTGCCAGTTTGTCTTTTCTTTTTTTTCGTTCAGCTTGCTGCAAATCCTTTGAAGGGATGATATGGCCAGAAACACCGAGAGCTCATACATAAATCGGGTCAAGCTGGAAACGGTCTCGTCCCTACGTTAGGGAAGATGGTGCTTGGTGGATGTGTATCAGTTTTTTGTTTAAATCTTTAGATAAGCGTCAGACCAGAAGCGAATATGGTAACGAAGCTCAAAAAAGTAGAGGAATAATCTTCGATTTTATTGTACAGTCCTCATCGTGTACTGTGCACCTTGAAATCATTATTCGAAAATAAGCACTATTTAGTATACATTTAGGCGCAATACACTTCATGTGAAGACACTTCAACACTTTTATTTGTACGAACTGTATCGGCTTTGATTTTATAGGGAAGTGTATTGGCCAAGTATATTTAGTAGCTAGTTCTGACTTACACGTTAAAAAGAACATCAAAATGTAAGCAAAGTAAGACTAATAATAAAAATTGTTGTATGTTTCTATTGAGCTTATCAATCATCATTTAATCTCTCTAGTCGCCAGATGAAAATTGTGAACTTAACTTCATACCCGATTAACATTTAAAAGCTTCATTTTTCCTGTTGAAACGGTCCAATATGGTCTGTATTGCTTAAAAGTGAGCTTTGAATTCATACCGAAAGAAAGATTCCGCCTGAATTGCTGCAATTAAGTGCCACCAAAATTGCTCCTACATTTAGATTTTGTTTGTAGCACTTACAAACCAAAAGCAAGCAAGTTTACAACTATTTAAGTTGTGGAATGATTGTTTTTCTACAAATCTACAGCTGTGGAATGTGTGGAATGATTACAAAACAAATCTACAGCTAAATAAATCAGAACTATTAACCTGATGCTGGAGCGACTCTTAAAACCAAATTTGCTTGTTTTTGGCTCTGCTATACATAGTGTAAATTGTCTTCATCATAACTGCCGGATGCAAGTTGATCTTAGGTAAAAATATCCTGCACCTCAACACCACACGTACTCGCATGTGATACACTTTGCAAAAGTTGATCTTTATGACCCGTTCAGTTTTCTCCCCGTAGTCGTACAATAAACTTGGCCTACCTCTTGGCAACCTTTGGCAAGAAATCGATCATACAATACGGCCAGCTGCCAGCTGCTAGTGCTGCTGCTGCTGCTGCTGCTGCTGCTGCCGCTGGAAACAAAAACCCAGACAAGAAATGACACCCGCTCCGTATGCCCTGCCGAATGCATTTCCATACATTTAAAAGCTTCCCGCTGGACAGGGGTGGCCTAAGGTTAGACGGCCCACTTCCCTTTCTTATCAGCCTGCAAAAAGGACCAACTTTTCGATGCAGTTTTCCCTGTGCCGCACCCTAAGAAAGCCGGGCCCGCTCATATACACTACCGCTCGAGCATATTTCTTTCTCCATTTTCTCCATGCCGATGCGGAGTAAAATCTGTTCCCGCTGTTTTTGTGTTTGGAACTTTTGCCTGTGGTCATTTAAATATCAAAACAAACGGGCCCCATAAATAAGTGTGTGTGTGTGTGTGTGTGTGTGTGTGTGTGTGTGTGCTCTGTGTACACGGCAGGTCCTGTGCGGCTGAGCATATTGTTTTGCGTTGCGCATAGGTTTTCTGTTTACAGTTTCTGTCTCACTTGCTCTCTCTCTTTTTTGTGTTGCTTTTTGTTCTAGTCCATTGTGGGTCTAGTTTGTATTTTCCACAGCCAGCCCTCGAGTCCACCCTACCTCCTCTGGTCTATATTTGTACAGTGCTCATTATTTTCCCTTCTCTACTACCGCACACACACACACACTCACACGTACGGTGAAATGGGGGAAATGCTCATAGCATACGCAGCACAGAGCAGAATGCAGCAAATTTATGTGCATAATCAGAAGGACTGTGTCAGTGCAGTTGGAGCAGTATGGCTCCACTTCCACAGTCCACAGAGGTTTTTCCCGGGCCTAATGGAGGTCCATTCGTTTTTCCGCCGTGCATATGCATTCCGCACATTCCGGAATGCAGCCATATGGGATGAGCAGAGTCTTTTTTTGCCTTAGCTATTTGAATGTTCCATTCGCATTAAATGCATGCTTAATTTTATCGCTCGCTTTCAGCATGTGCAATCTATTATCTATTGCAGCAATTTAGGCGCAGCGTAGGTTATATTCTCCTAGCAATCATTTTATTCACTATAGGAAAAAATATATCGATAGCACGATAGCATTTTTCGTGTAATCAACAGCACAATCTTAGATACAACTTTAGACAAATTCAATTCAACATATTCAATTGCATATCAAGAGTTAATTATTCTATGCAGCGCCTAAAGGTAGACAAGATATTTACATTTTGCCCTTTTCTAACGACAGTACGCCTAAAAGCAGTCAAACATAAGAATCAATAAGTAAAATTCCATTTTACTTGTGTCTTTTTTGTGTCATTTTTGTAAGCCTTTAAAACGCTCGATAATATTGCAAAGAAACCAAATACACCCTCAATTCTGATACTTGTCGAAAATGTTGTCCAATTTTCAGAAACGTCCAACTCTCATAAGCCCACTCTTGTTCCTAGCTCATTAACGTATGCTTCTAGCACCACCATCGCCACCAATCCAATTCTAAAACCGGCGAGACCAACATTATGTTAGCATTTTTATGCTCTGCTTATCAGGTTTCCCCCCTCCCCTGCCCTTCCAACGCGCATTTCCCTTCCATACACGCCCGTCGCGACAAGTGAAAAACACACGCACGCACACGCACTGGACCCTAGATCGCAGGACGAACAGCTTGCTCTCCCGGGTTGGTGCATATAACCCATGTAACCCCTGTCTGTCCTGTGTTTGGCACATTGTTTGCGATTATCCCCGAACGCACAGCATCTCATTTAGCAAACAATAGCGCACCGAAATATGCTGACATATGTGCACCGTAGACAGTGAAAGAGCGTGAGAGAGGGACAGAGTACCCTGGGACAAGAGGTAAACAGAAAAAAGAACACACCCAGGACACTCTCTCGCCCTCCGGACGTACCCGCCAGCAGTACAGAAAAACCAGAGAGAGAGAGAAGGAGAAAGGTTATCATTCTAGGGGTTTTGTGCAAATCTACCAGCAAGGACGCATGAGAGGGACCGCCTGGTGACCCCGCGCGAAGGGTATGAAACGATCCGGAATGGCTAAGCGGAGGGATGCTGCCACATGCAGGTTGATTTTGAGTTAGATTTTTATAGCATTGTAATAGACTCACGGCGGCAACACTCATGATGGTTGTACCACCATCGCCTTCCCCACCCCCTGGAACGATGATTACTGTTATTACTGCTTTTAAGGGTGGCATATGGTACCGAAACCGCGGCGCTACATTAAAAGGATCTCTTCATCAGTGCGCGCCCGGTGTCTTGGCCGGAGGGGAAATGTGAAACGGCCCTACCGAGGGGACATCTACGGCGAGGTGAAATCGGAACCACCAGCAACATGATGATGAGAATGATGACCCGTGGGCATAGCGTCGAAGATCGTCGGTGTGGATTGTAAAGTTACTGGAGTTTCGTTGTACTTTGCAATTCCATTTAGGTAAAAAGCTTGAGTTGAGATCAATTTCGGTTGATTTTGTTGAGACAAAATGAAGTTATCACATACAAATTTAACCCCAGATATCATCTCTATCCAAAGAGCTATTCCCAACACTTATCTAACTTATCCTCCTAGCTCTCGTTAAGCCAGCATCGACGACCGATTGACAGAGAGGTGCACTGTTTGAACACTTGTTACTCATGCAATCGCCTTGCGACTATCCCGCCAGGTCCTCTCTTAGCCTTAGCAAGCAAGTGCCCCTTTCGGAACTTCCCGCCCAGCTCAAACGACCGCCATAATGATGAAGTCATGCCAGTATGAAGAGCGCCTGAAGGAAACCCGTGTACCGCACACCATCATCTGTCACATTTCATTACGCTGTGTCGGCGTAAACACTAAGGGTGAGCGGGTGGTGGGTGGTGGTATCGCTTCAAGGCAACATATTTTTTCCACCACCGACGACTGCCGCCTGACGGGACGAGAGGTCATCCTACCGTTACCAATGCGATCGGTCCCGGCGGGATTCTCCGCGTTTCTCCCTCCCGACGTAAGGTTGGATATGTTTGTTAATTGGTTTTATACGATTGCGACAATCGTAAAGTGTGTGCGTGTGGCTGTGCGGTTTTCGGAAAACATATTCACAGGCAACTAGTAAAAGAGCGCTGAAACAAGAAGTAGTGCGTGGAGCGTCAAGGGACTGGTTTAAATGTCACGGCAGGGACAGGATATCAATCATAGGCAAGGGATTTGCCTTGATCGATGTTCCAGTTATGTCTAGTGATGTGTGGAGAGCGTAAACTTCCTGTCAAAAGATCATAGGGTTGTTATCAGCCATACAACCAGTGTATGCCAAAGTTTACGCTTCTTGTGACGTCCCTAATATAAAGGAAATGTTCAATATTCAGATATATGAAATACACAAAAATTAATTCAAAATGTGGGTTCCTTTAAAATTAATGCGATCTGTGCAAGCGAACAGAGAAAGTGAGAAGTTGTATAGCCTAATAACCAAGCTAGAAGACGTGTTTAATCGCATGCTTCCAACAAACACGAAAAGCTTGAAAAATAGCTCTGATAGAGTTAAGTGTAGAGAAGGCACCACTATCGGAAAAGAACGAACGCCGAAAAAGGGTACTGCTAAAGCTCATCGTACGCCAGGTGAGAAATCGCCAACGCCCCAGCAGAAGCCGTTGGCCCGGAATAGCAAGATAGCAGCACCAAGCTCCAAACACTCCAAAACTCGCCACCAACACACAGACACGCAGGTGAATCGTTAAACTTAAAAATCGATCGCCTGAACGTGAGCTCTAACAAAGGCGCTCGAAATCTCGGCAAGGAGCGACGATACCCTGCAGTGCCTCTGTTACACAGTATCCTACTTGAAAATATCGTCTTGTACCAGTGCAGATGGGGACATTCGGTGGAAATAATTTGGGTCCCCCCGGAGAACTGGAAAAACCCCTTTTGGAATGCCCCACCCATTCCCCAAGCTCGTTGGTTCGTGGTCGCAAAATTCAATCAGAAAATGTTTTACAGATTTCTACGCGTCCTGCTCCTTCTTCTCCCCCGCAGAGGAACATTCTGGTTCTCTTATCTGTTGCCTCACGGCTGACTTAACTCGCTTCATTGTTTAACGCTGTGAAATATCGAAATAATATTTTCTCCCCCAACAGTGCGCGCACCTACAACCCTATCCTATCCGTTTTTGGGGTGATGGTAGTGTTGGGTAGATGTCGGGAAAGAATAGTAACTCTTTCGGTAGTGGGCCGGAACGGAATATGGCTCGATTGGAATCGAAATTTTTGCGTCGAACGGTAAAAGAGAAGGGTAAGTAGCAGAGTAGCATGTTAAAGAGGGCTGTGTTAATCGTTGGATGTAGACACAACTTAACGACAGTTGTGTGGTATGGACTCGATTAGTCAGAAGCTAAAAAGTCGTTTGGCTGATGCTCTATATCTTCCAAAAATACTTAGTTATATGTTAGAAAATACGGGGACGTTGAAGGTCGAAATGAGGATTTCACATATCTTATTCATCTCTTTTCTGGCTGTTTTAAAGTATACTCCTTCTTCTTCTTATTTGTTTTATCATGGAATATTTATTAAGTATCTCTGGACTCATTTACTACTACGTATATGAGTATTCATAGTCGTCGCTTCGGAGAGACAACGGTCCAGATGGGAATAAATTCAGTCCGGCTTTGTGGAAGACCAGCGCGTGTATTGAATAGACCACCGGGCAGCTAACGCTCATTGACACTAATTTCCTATAAGAATCGCTATGCTTTTTACTGCGACTTTATACATTTGAACGCAATTGTATCAAATCGTCACACTAACCGAGTAAACTATTATTAATTCTGAGACCAAAATGACTTCCCTCTCTTGCACCCTTCTCATCCTTATCCGAAAGCAAGAAAAGCTAACCTTCCCAAAAACCAACGGCCCTGCCTGCCGGCACGTTTGCACGATTGATAAGGGCTGTAAAACCCGGCCAACGGTACCACGCTCATTAGCATAATTTGATCGTAATCCGGCAAAACAGCATCGGGTGATTTTTACACTTTCTGTCCTACCCCCTCCCCCTACCTTGTAGCAAACCCTTGTCACCTTGCCACCGAAAGGAAACGCGTCTCCTGTGTTTCGTGCAAATTGATAAAACCGTCGTAAATCACGAGCATCCCGAACACGGGCAAAAGGCTCCGGTTGATAAGAATCGTTTACGACCAGAAAGCTCACAAGGGTAGGCGCAATCGTCGTCCTTTCGCCACAAACGGGCCCCGCAGAACGATCGACAAGCAGCAGGTTATGCAGATTTCTGTAGCTACTCTCTGTCCCACCTCCTTCTGCGGGAAATTTCTCACCGTGGAATCTTTTTCGCGAGCATGAACCCGAATCAGCAGAACGTGACGTCGAGCTGTGGAACACAACCACCCGCAAGTTCGCTTTCAGAGTTCAGAACACACACACACAATGTGAGACTACTTGGTGGTGGTTGTTCCTTCCCTCCTCACTGGTGGCAGACAGCAAAAACATCAAACCTCACCTTAAATGGGATCATTTTACGCTACTCAAAAATCACTTTGAAGCTACCGAAAAACCTCGGGAACGGTTTGGCAGGGAACGGGGAAGGCCACGCGAAAGCACACTTGCGAAACCGCGTAAACGAAGAACATGGGGCCGCGGCGGTTCAGCTCGCGCTCTGCGGGTACGTATGTACGTCATAATTTATTATGCTAATTTCCCACCGAATACAAATGACTGCTCTTTTATCAACTGGTGCTTATCTGCGCGCCGCGGAGTTAATTCTTCTTTCCCGCCTGTTGGGTACGGGGTGACGCACGTTGACGTTGGGATGGTGGTGGTGTTTGCTGCTATTGTTCCAACGCTTCTCTCGCACAATGTTTGTGCTACAAATTGAGCCCACTTTTTCTCGTCTTTCTTCTGTGTAATCAGTACCAATGCTCGATTCGATTCGTTTTGGGGTAGAGGAAAAGGTAGTTTTTTTTTAAACTAGAATTTGCCTATCTTTTGTTCTGTCTTTTTATTTTAAACGATTTATCATTCCAAGTATTCATCGTTAGAGGTTTTAAATTTGATTTTTTTGTACTTTTATTTAATGTGCACATTTCATATTTTTTTAAATCTAGTTTGATCATCTGGTTTAGTTGTGCAGATTATCTTAAATTTTGATAATTTTTTAAAGCATCTAAGCGCATCTCGACGAAAAATAAATTAACAAAAAATATATTTCTTAAGACTTAATTGTTTTATCTCCTTCTGTTCCGTTCTTGTTTAAATAATTTAAACAATTACCACCCAACGGTGCCCGGAAGGGCCCCATTAAGCGACAAACCAAAAACACAAAAATATGCAAAACACTTTCCCAACTCCGGCTCAGCACAGCGACTGTTCAAAAATTAAACATTTACATTTCTCCGACAGAAACAACCTTTTGTGTGCGAGACACTAAAACCAGCAACATTACTACACGCAGCCCTACTACCCGGCCCGACACACTCTCTTCCCCCACGATAAAGTCCTTACGCGAAGAAGTTTTTCCACAGCCGGAGAGGAACGATGGGGTGGGGTGGGGGGACCTGTGGGGCAAAGTTCCCCCCCCCCCCCCCCCCCCCCAGGAGCGAAATTGAGAGATCGCTATCGTTAGCGGCGGGTGTGTATCGCGCGCGCATCACCGCAAACGCGTTCGCGGCCCTGGGGTTGGAAATTTAATTTGTAATCAACTCCTCAAATGATGCCGAACTGGGAAAATGGGAAATCACTGTCGTCGGCTGTTTGTCTTCGCCTGGGTGTCGCGAGCGGGTAAAGTCGCTTGTTGTTTGCCGCTCGATGAGCCTCGCGGGAGAATGTTTCGCCCCAGCAGCACAGTAGGAAGAACTCATTACGGTTATATGATTATGGCAACAATAAAAGCGGCATCATATTTTCCGAGCCGAGCGCCAAGCTCGCGCTTTTTTTGGGTGGGGTGGTGGGTTATTGTTTTTCCTCCGTCAGGGAAATGAGCAATTTCCGATTGCTGTCTTCTGTGGCAGTGGCTAAATCGCGGGCCCGCGGCTGCGTGAAAATGTTTGACAAAACCACACAACAATCCATCGGTTGGTGTTTGCGTCGGCTGTAAAGCCATTAGAATGACCGTAGATTGCCGATGAGTTTTCATAGGAAAATTGCTTTATGGCAGCGCGTAATGGTTAGGGCGGAAGGTACACCATTTTTGGGTGGTTTTGAATTTCACTGCCCGATAGCAATCGCTCGCGGATTGGATGATGCTTGTAGGATGATAAATGGAGCGAGTGCTACATTTGATTGTCTTTTTTGTGTTGTAGTACTAGCTTCTTTGTCTTTACTGTATAATTACTACATCGGGGTTAAGCACTAATTTGAACGGGTGTTTTCACTGTTAGCGTTATCTTCTTTTCGGATATGAAGCGATGCAATTGAGAGATTATGGACAGAGAAAAAAAAGAATCATTAAGCAAGTTTTGGGTAGAGGGTTGAAGATGGTACATTGACCATGATACACCATTAAATCTGAGCCATTTTGTTTTTTTTTCTGTTTGCTTTCTATTTGATTTAATTCAATTTAAAAAAAAGTATTCACAACGAAAATAAGCGTATCGTTTTCTTTTGCTTATACTTTAGAAATTATGAAAGTTATACAGTACCATGAGTTTTATCTAAACTGCCATTGGTTTAAAAAATAACAGACTAATTTGTAATAGAAGTTACAAATCTGTAAATAGCAAAGATAAATAAAACAAATATAAAGCAAATCTAACTCAATATGATTTGATCAAACTGAAACCTGAACTTAGAGGAAACAATAAACAATAAAAAAATCCGAAAAAATGAGAAAATGTGAACAGCACATAAAATAAATTTAATCCTTTTATTATAAAAAAAAATTAAACAAGAATTGAAAGGAACAGATTTAAATGTGAGAGATAAAAATTCAGAAATCTAACATCGTTACTCCAAAACGTTTGAACGTGTGAAATACATCAACGGTAATGGTTTTACGGTGACACTCGTAATAGGTTATGTCCCCTTGGTCAATTCCTCGCGGGAAAAATTATCCCTCTGTCCCGCCATATGGGAACGTTTCCAGCAAGCCTCCGATTCAATATCTCTCTCTCTCTCTCTATCCCGACGATAATTATTAACTTCAATCTCATATTGTCGGATTAGGCGGTGCAATCAGCGGAAGAATATTATTTATATTTTTAGCAAACCACACACAGGCACACCAACTAAGAAAAAGGGGAAGCTTCAGCTGGTAAGAAAAATGATGGGCAACAATCCTTGTCTTCCAAGCACCGTGCGACGGCTGGAAGTTAAAAATCGGCTTTACTTGATTGCCGTCGGAAGGGATGGCCTCGGCTAGTACCATTTTCGGCTAAGTCCTCACCAACGGAAACCATACTGCCCCTTTCGGATCCCTTTCGTCCACGTTCCCTTATGCACTCTGTGTGTGTGTGTGAAATCCCACCGGGGGGTCACATCACTGCCGCCCCAGGTTCGCTACACCGGCAGTTTGTGTGCCGACGGATGAAAGGATGATAAATTTTATTGGCCTAATTTGGTGTACCCGTTGTACCAGGGCAACTCCAGCGCTCGGTCCTTTGATCCCTCCATCACGAGTAGTTTCGGTGACGGTGGACATAGTTATTGTCGCCAACGCTTACTCACGAGCATCGCAGTAAGCCGTCGGGAAAAACGGAAGGTTCCCAATATTCTACGAGTCGGCGTCGGCAGGAAAGATCTCATAACACTGCTCAACAACCGATGCAAATCGGCTTATTTTCCTATTTCCTGTTGTTGGTGATTATGGGTTTTTTTTGTTGTTGTTTGGTTTGGTTCACCCGGGAAATCCTGCACGAATTATGGTGTGTGCGATATCTGGCAAGTAGGAGAGATACTCTGGCGAAGGTATGCACACAGTTGATAGTGCTAAGGACCAATCAAGTTGATGAGGATGTTGCAAGGTACGGTGGTGGAAGGGATTCATATTTTTTATTCGTTTGTAACGAACCAATAGCCAACCTTTCGATAAGCTGTCTTTCGTTCGATTTTGTCCCCTCGAGATATGGACAGAGCTCATCAACCGTCTTCTTCCGTCACCGGTCAATGATGTGTTGTGCCCAGGGCCCTTTTATTGTGCTTTGTGTTTTTGTCCTCTGTGTTAAACAATTTTCCAGTGATCGTTAGGTCATCTGGCCAAGAGAGACTGAGGCAAAAATTGGTAACTTTATATGAGCATTAGAATCAGAGAATCTCAGGTGCGTGAAAGGATCCTATTATTGGTTTAATCCCGTTTAACAGTTATGCAACGTTCTTGACCAAAACCACAACATTTACAGGTTTGTTTTGTTAACCGTTTGGCTCTCCAATTCATCTAAATTTGTTGAAACATCTCGGTGCTATCAAAAAAGAGCTGTATTGTTCGGTGTATTTCTAGTGATTATACATTTCTACTGGAACATAAGCACGAAGAGGTAATTCATAATACAGATCGTGACATCTTCTCGTCAAAACTTAACGAATTCAATGAAAATATTGAGAATTATCGTCTTCAAACCAAATGTAAGAGGAAATCATCAACTTTGGAGATCCTGAATTCTCACTTAAGAAATTCGTTTTTATTGAGAATCAAAATTTTTAGACATCTAAAAAGGTCGGACATCCTGGTGCCAGACACATCGACACAGTTGGTGGTATAAAATGAAAATTAAACCAAAATACTAATAAAAAGGATAAATACTTTTGATTTATCTGTACGCCTTCAGATACGACCTAAAGCACCTGCAATTCTTTACAAACTTCTCACACTTTCTGCTCCTCGAACGAATGCAACCAATCTACTGCCTTCATCTGTCACCCAATTCAATAATCGCAAGTGAGTTAAGGGTCAATCACTTTTCAGGTTCTTAGTTTTTGTTACAAATTTTCCCCAAGGACATAATACCCAATTTCTTCGGAACTTTCGCTACCGTATATTATACGGACTGCGTCGAGGTGTTGGAAAAATAAATTGCACATCAAAAAACGCGCGTTGTAAAAACCGATCAGCTTTATTACCAGCCTTCCCCCTCGTATGAGCATCGGACGATGGCGATAGCTTCCCGATTGGTCAACAGAGCAACTAGGGTGACTAAAGATTCCCTGGTCTCGTTTTTTATTACTTGCCTTCCCAGCATAAGTGTGAGATTCTCAGGCAAAGTGCACGGAGATAGGGGATATCATAAAAAATCATAAATATTGAATTACTGCCAGCTGACCCGCACCGGGCAAAGGAGAACAGCAGCTATGGAAGACGCATTTTGCAACGCGCACTAGAATTCAATTTCGGTAATTTCGTAAACTTTGCCCAATACTTTTGGAGGCGCTTACTTTGATTCGTGTTGGAACACCCTCTTCGGCGTGAGTGAAGGGCTACACAGTATTAGTGCAATTGATATGTGGGATAAAAGGAAAAGCTATCGTAAGATATGGCAATTTTTTTAAATCTTTTTTATAAAGTGCAAAATATGACGCTAAAACCCATACTCATTTATTCCGATTTGTAGAAGTCCTAGAAATTCTTCTACAAAATATCTTTTCTATTCCTACTTTGTGTACATGGCCATCCAAGCAGACCAGTTGTTCAGTATGATTAATAGCTGAAGACTAACCCTGTTGCACTTCGCTAATCCCTATTGGTTCGTTCTCGTCGTTACAGTTAATCGTCAAATGAACGATCAGATGGCCGTCAGGAGTTCCATCTTCTTATGCACTGAAACCTCCACATGCAGAGCTGACCATCCCTTACAACGACTATGCGTTGAGCCTAGGATTAAGTTTACCGCAAAGACCCTACACGCTATATATCATACAATGGTGAGTAAAAAACCACACTTACCACACAGATGTTTGTTTATTAGACGGGAAAATCACACCACTCCAGAAGGAAACTTTTCACCAAACCCGTACACACTGTTATCGTTTCACTTCGGTGCAGCACAACACACCACCGGCCACACATAATTATCTATCCCGAACACTCCGAAACTGAAAGCACTCCACCGTACCAAACCATCCAGACGCAGACTACTTGTACACAGCAGCCCGCACACTGGTCACGGACAACCGACTAGCGCGCACTGCGAATCTTCTACCCTGCACAGCCTGCTTAGATAAGAAGCGATCAGAATTAGTGGCAGAATCAACTCACCTGCGCTGCGGCTGTAAACTGATTCATCACGGTGTGCTCCCTTTTTACGCTGCTGACGTGATTCACGGTGTCCAGATGCACGTTGGTAGTACGGTAGTAAACTAGCCAAACCCCTTATCTGATGACCGTCTGTCTAGGGTAGGTCGAGGTGCGAAGAAGATTGCCGTGCCGTGTGGTGGACATTGGGCGTGCAACTTAGTAACACCAGCAGGTCACTGAATTATGGGCCGGTAGTGGTAGTTGATCGATGGCAGCTCTTGACACGCTTATCGAAACGTCATTTGTGCGAACGACTAAGAACAATGTTAGGCATAAACGTCACTTAATGCAGAAGAGGAGTTTGACAGATATGATTGACAGTTAATTTGAAGGGCAAGAAATATTGCCACGAGTTTGGTGGGTCATTTTTGTTTCCATTTTGAGACAAATTTATTAAACTTCAATATCATATACACATCCACGTTCAATCAATATATATATATTATATAAAATACATTTATATATCTGTTCAACTGCTTAAACTAAACCTTGTGATGGAATGTACTAGACAACGGTGATAAATATCTGCAATCTTGCTCTCGTGCTCTGTTTCTGGTTTCCTCTGGTTGCCCATCCATCGCTACTGCTTAGTAATCTTCAATCTTTCAATTGTTCAACAAATACTTAAAAAAAACACACACACATTTCCTTTCGCTTTACAACAGCTCTTGGCCGCTATCTTCCAGCATCCTTTCCTGCTAGGGGAACAGACGTGTGACATAACCGAGGCGGAACAGATTAGATAACAGAATCATGGGAGAGGTGACGATATTATCTCGGTATGCTACTGCTGCCTGGGTACTAAATAGTAGAGAAGATACACTTGCACTTCCCGATTCGTAAGGTCTCGGCGATGATCGTTGGTGTTATTTCTTGGATTTTTATCACGGACTACGGACCCTGTGGATTAAGTACTCTTCAGTTCATTAGACGGAAAGTTAGCGGGATATAAAGAGAGTTTTTGGGTTTTAGTTAAATTAATTAAGTATCATGTTGGGACCGTAATTACAGGTTGAGAAGCTCCAAAGCTGGTCTCGCAAATACTGATCAACGTTTCGTAGTGGAGGAGTGGTAAGTTATTTTCTAAAATACTTCCAATTGATTAAAAACGATGAGATTCTGGACAAAAATATTATCCTTTTTTTGCTTTTAACAAAGTTCAAAATACCACAATGTTATGGAATGTACGATCATGACCTTGAGATCACTGGATCTTCCGTGATCATATCATCAAACCTCTTGGTATCCTATCTAGAGTAGCAAAAATGATGGGTTTTTTTTTTCTAGTAGCAAAACGGTGAATGATGCAAATCTAAACTGACTCTGCTCTGTCTACATCTCTACAGCCAAGTCAGCCAAGCTGAGGCCGGAACAGCCGGATATGGAAAGCAACTGTCGCTACACACAGACACCACATATTAGCAAAAATCTGTTCTAATCACTCGTGAAGGTTTCCGCGCGAGATAAGAAGGTTTGGCGTAAGATACCTGCACCAGCAAGTGGTGTGAAAGTCCTAAATTCAACCGACAGCTAAGCTTCAAGGAACGATCATGCGTCTCTTGCCTCTCGAACGCGGAACCTTTCCTAAGTGCGAGTCCTAATTCTCTGTTCCGATATTGCTTGTCACTTCTAACGTTTTCTATTAAAAAAAAACAACCACAACATCCAATTTGTATTCTATTTTTGCTACATCTCATTTATCAGTTCTTCTACCTCTGTGTGTGTGTGTCTGTTGTTGTCATCAACAAATCTATTCCGCTACTAAACTATAGTGTGCTCTCTCTCTACTTGTTTTTTGTTATCCATTTCCATTTGTTTCATGTTTTTTCCGTCATCATCATTCTCCGTTTTTTTCGCATTGGTTTGGTTGTTTGTGTGTGTGTTTCTTTTCTTTTCACAAAATAACCATTTTTCGTATCCTTTGTTTTCTTCATCCAATTAACGTCATAAGTCAGAAATCAATAATCCACCGTTGGCTGTTTCGTTTCTGGAGTAGGAGCGGGGGGGGGGAAGGTACTCTTTTGCTTACGAGAACGAGCGAGAGAAGAGTTAGTGTATGGAGGGTAAAAGGGAGGAGGTAGAGTAAGAAAATAAAAGTGCACACAGCGCGAAAGGACACTCTTTCTTCCTCTTTTCCCCTGATCGATCGAGAAATCAAACCAAACAAACAAAACACACACAGCAAAAGACCTCAAGCACAAGCAGACGCAAACGCTTGCAAGCTTAACTTTTGCTTGGTAAAAGAAAAAAGAAGTTTAAAAAATTGATATATGCTTCAAACTTCTAAATGTTTCTAATGGAAAGTGAGTGAGTGTATGGGTATGCACTTGAGAATGATCACAAAAACAAACAAACAAACCGAGTGAAAAGGGTGAATTTGTTCTACTCTACATACACACAAACACATACTTTAGTACATTTGTTTCATTATGGGTGCATAACGTGAAATGTGATTGCACAGGTAAGTACATATATTTATGTATGTATCATCTTTCTTTTCCAGAAAAGTGCATTTGCAGTAAGTGTTCTTGTTGGAGAGAAAGAGAGAGTGCAAAACCTAAAATCCTAATGGAAATTTGTTCGTGAAACCGTCAATCATACTCTCAACATAAGATCAAAACTCGTCAAAACCCCTTATATACACTAAAAATCAATTAAACTAACTAATACGCATTACTTTTACTAATGAACAATTAACTAATCGCCGCTTTACTCTTAAACCCTACACACACACAAAAATGGAATACTTTCAACAAACAATCAAGACCAGTGCGATGGTTTAATAGATTTGTGTATAGGAAAAACGTGAACAATAGAGAAGTTATGCTATACGTTGGTGTGTGAGTGTGTGTAGAAATGTGTGTGCACTAAGTGAAAGATGTGCGCCCGTGCAAAAATGTATGCTTTTTTCCCTTAATTCCTGCATCTCCTGCCTGTTTTATGTGTATAAAGAGATAGAGAGAATGCATTGTGTTTGAGAAAAAGGTACAACATATTGCTCTCTCTCTCTGTCTCTTTATATATATATTAACTTATTTGATTATTGGTTTGAATTGTGTAGCTGTTTTGCCTTTATCGTGCTTCTCCGAGCTACTCCGGTCGAAATATCGAGGTGCAATGGATTGGGCGAGGTGTGTGCGTTGGGGTGGGAAGCTCACTAGGGATGAAGGATGCATTTTTTACTATGAGGAATGAACGTATAGTCACTTTAAAATGAAGAAAAATTGTCTACAACAAAAAACGAATGTATAGAAAGAGAGCTACAACCCAACGGATACATTTACCTATGCGATAAAAACCGAAACATCCGATCAGAATGGAAGACAGATTAAAATTGGGAGGGCTAAGGGCAATATTGCACCAACACGAATGTCACAGAACAGAAGCAGCGCGTCCGAAGAAAACAGAAGCTGAATTGAAAATTCCAAAGCTAAGCCCCCGCCCAAGCGAAGGACGTGTGTCGTAACGAAAGGCACGGGCCCCGGGATATTGAGGGGGAGAGGGGAGGGTAACGCAAACGGGACTGCGGTCCTGCGCCTTGTTTCTCGCCCTTTCGCGTCCTTGCCCAGACGCGGGGAAAAGGAAGCTTTAGCGGTATTTGGTGGTGGTGGTGGTGGTGGCGGCGGGGCTGGGTTGTGGCGAACTAAACGGCAAACCGTTCGCCGTTGGTCGCACCGTCAATCAGCTCGAGCAGGGCGTCCAGCCGGAGGTACAGCTCCGAAAAGCGCTCGTATTCATTTCTGCTTATGACCAAACATCCTCATTCCATTATTATATCGGGCTTGGCGAGCGACAGCATCTTGCCACTGCCGTTGCCCTCCGCTACTCCGCCCCTCTCCTCGAACGTGGCCGGTGCGGCAACGAGGGACGAGTCCTGCATCGGCAGCGGCTTAGCGACACCGATGCGCACCACCCCCTTGGGGGCGCCCTTGAGCGCCTGCACCGCCTGGTCGAGCGAAGCGTTCTCCAGGATCGTATCGTTCACGAACAGCAGCCGATCGCCTGGGATCAGCCGTCCGTCGAGCTGGGCCACCCCGCCCGGCACAAGCGACCGGATCACGATCAGCGTATCGTTCGGATCGAGCGGATCCTGATAGTCGAGGATGGAAAAGCCGAGCCCGCGCTCGCCCTTGATCAGCTCGATGATCTGCGGCTCCGAGCTCCACATCGCCAGCCCGGTCAGCGGTTCCAGGCTGCGCGATTTAATCTTGGAAAACCCATCACCCACACCGACACCGCCCGCCCCACCGCCCATGCCGGTCCCGTTCGTGGTGGCCAAGCTGCCGTCCGACTTTGCCTTTACCAACCGTTCCGAGGGCGTCAAGCTGCCGTGCAGCTGCTGGTGATGGTGCTGGGTGTTGCGTTTGGCCGCAACGTCCGCTTCGAGCGAGCTGATCAGCTGCTCCTCGGTGAACCGCAGCAGATCCGGATCGCCGCGGGCGCACACCATGCAAACGTCCTGCGGCAGCTCCTTCAGGATCGACACCACCTTCAGATGGTTCATGCCGAGCAGCCGCTGTCCGTTCACCTCTGAAAGTGTGGGACAAGGGTGAGTAAAACAAACAAAAAACCTCCCCCCGTCCATCCTTACACTTACCGAGCAGCTCGTCGCCGGAACGCAGCAGCCCATTCTGGCCCACCGGACCCTCCGGCAGGATGGAGCGGATGTAGTGATGCGGCCGGACTTCCTTGCCACCCTCCACGTCGACCGTGCCCTCGAGCGAGATGCCCAGCCCGCTGGAGGCGGCAAACTTGCGTATGTTCGCCACAATAATCTGCACCTCCGGGCCCAGTATGTTGGTCCACTTCTTCACGATGTAGGCCGTGTCGGGATCGGGGCTGTCGGTGGTCTCCTCCACCGTGGCCGTTCCCTTCAGCGAGCTGCGCAGGTGGTGATGCCGAGCGATTGCCACCGGATTGGTAGCGTCCAGCAGGGTGCCATCCTCGGCCACCGCCCCGTCGGGCACGATCGTGGCCTCCTTAATCTTGTCCCGGTACTCCTGCGTGTCGATGGAGTCTTTCGCGCGGGACAGCTTCTTGTGGCCGCCCATATGGAGCGGCCCACCGTCCAGCCCGGCCACATCGCACTCGGCAAGCTGGTCGTCGGGTTCGCCGGCCGCCTGCTCCTGCTCCAGCCCGAGCGTGCGCTGCAGTGCCTGCGGTGGCAGTATGTCCAGTATGTTGCTACCGTACTTGGACAGATCGGTCGGCACGAGCGGGGGCGGCGGGGTGGCCGGTGTCGGTGGTTTCATCTCGTTTGCCGCGATCGCCTGCTGCAGCTGGTCGTACTTCGGACCGCGCAGGTACCGCTCGAGGCACAGCGTCACCACGTGGCCGCTCTGCTTCAGCACGTCCACCGCCTGGTGGTTGGAGAAGCCGTGCAGCGACTGCCCGTCCACCTCGATGATGCGATCGTTCACCTGTATCTTGCCGCTCAGATCGGCCGCACTGCCGGGCGAGACGCTCTTCACGAAAATGCCCGACAGCTCCTCCTTTTCGCACACGTACCCCGCGATCGTGATGCCGAGCCCGTTCTGGTCCTTGCGCAGCTCGACCGTAAACACCTCCGTCTCGGGGAAGTCGGGCAGCGGGCTTTCCTGGCGGAACGGATTCTCCAGCCCGGGGCTGTCCAGGTTAGCGATCGAGTAGACGCTGTAGATGTCGCCGAAGCCGGAATCGGACAGGTACTGCTTGAGCTTGAGCGGGTTCGCCAGCAGCACGGTCGGCACGATGGCCGAATGGTCGTACTCGTCCGTGCCGACGGTGGCCGGATCGATCGGGCGCGCCACTACCAGCTGTACGTGCGTGCCGGACTGTCGCAGCACGGACGCCACCTGCTCGGAGACCATTTCGTGCAGGTTTACGTCGCCGATTTGGAGGATCTGATCGCCACTCTTGAGGCGACCGTCCCGATCGGCCACCCCGCCGGCGAGGATGGTTTTCACCGTGACGCCCGTCGTGCGGGCGCCAATAATGCCGAAGCCCAGCCCGGTTCCGTCGTTCACGAGTTCGATGTCGAGTATGCGGGACCAGTCGGCGGGACCGGTGCCGGCGACGATCGTTTCCGGGACTGATTTAGGGGAATCGGTAAAGGGTCCAGTGGCGGCTAGTGGGTGCTGATCGGTCGGCTCTGGAAGCAGCTTGTGATGATGATCCTGGTGAGGGAGAAGTAGAATGGTTAGAACAGAGGAGATGGTGGAGTGCCAGTGCTTTTGTCGTTGGGTTTTTTTAAAATGAGATTATTACAACACAAAATGGCCGTATTCTTAAATTAAGGTTTGATGGAGGTAAAGTTTGATTAGCAAATTACAAGCCTAGCATGTTCTTTTTAACCTCTTGTCAGAAAACTCTCTTCACAAATCATTGAAGATACTCTTTAGCTAAGTTCCTGCAACAAATCAGGCCAATTGGATTTTCAAAAAACTTGAAAAATCATGTATAAATGCGTGAAATTTAGGAAATTTAGGAAATTATTAATTCCCTTAACTTAAGGCTTAAACTTCTCGTGCTGTGAACAGAAAGGTAGTACCTTACATTCAAAAACTCATGTCTCATGTGTACAGAATCCCAGAGCCACTTACGTAGACTACAGAAGGTGCGATTTCCAGAGAGGATTCGCTTCCGAATTTCCAAAGATGTGTCAAAGTCACATGTGACTTGGGATCCAAGGCCATCCTTATCGATATCAGAAAGCAAAATTCCGATACGTAGGTCCGATTGGTGGCCACCATGGTATATGCCCCTTACTAATGGCATGCAAATTATCTGCCCCAATAATTTCTACCTATCGATCCCATTTTTTTCTCCCCTCCAGCAAAGCCTCCTACGGGACTAAAATTAGAAAATCAATTATCACCCAACGACAAACTGGCACGTGGCGCCTACTGCAACGCGAAACGGAACAGAACAAATACTTGAACAATCGAAGGCACCTCGAACAGGGACGGCTCGTTGTTCAGCTTCATCGACGCATTTAGCAGCTGCTGCGCATCGAGCGGCTGTTGCTGCTGCTGCTGCTGCAGATGGTGCTGCGGTACGGTCGCGACAATGGCCGGACCTGCGCCCGCCACCAGCTGCTGCTGGTCCAGCAGGTTCAGCTTGGGCTGGGTAACGACGGCCAGCATACCAGCCGGGCCGGGAGGACTTCCGGGCGAGATCTGTGCCGACGGTACCCGCTGCTCGTCCTGGTAGTCCGCCTCGAACAGATCCGTACCGGGCGGAACGCTCAGCACCAGCTCGCCCCCGTTCGCGATGTCAAAGTCCCCGGGCAGTATCGAGGGGTGCTGCGTGATCTGGTGGTTCAGCTCGGCCAGCGAGTCCTGGATCTGGACGATGTTCCGGAACACCGGATCCTGCAGCAGATCGAGCACCAGCTTCAGGTCGTCGCTAACGTTCAGCTGCAGCTTGTTCGGCTCCATCTCCTCCACCGTCTGCTTGATGATTTCGATGTGCTTGAGCGCGTTCGAGACATCGCTGGAGAGATGCATCTTGGCAGTCTGCATGCATGCACCCACAGGGCACACACTCTTCCACTTTCAGCGCACAGGAACCACTCAACAACCTACGGCACACTACAGGAAATGCAACTGGGGCATCAATTGGGCAGAAATGTTCAATTTCCTTTCGTTCACAACGCACAAATACGCCTCTTTTCACGATTGGACTTTTTTTTCGCGCACACACACGGGAGAAATTCCTTTCCAATTAGTGGGTGTTTACGTGCACAGTGAAGAGAGAGAGCAAAAAAAACGCACACAAACAACTGTCAAACGGGGTGACGTTGACAGTTGCGCGCTGTTGTTTTGGTTGGCAAATTTGATCTAGAGCAATGCAGGGGTCGTCGGTACGGATTTATGACATACAAAATATTATTTTAAATTCATTTTTATTAAACATTTTATCATACATTTTATTTTAAAATATGCGTGATAGGGTTTCAATTGTTAATTTCGTTTTCATTTTTCGTAGTTTGAAAATGAAAAACCACACAAAATTGTCTTCAAACATTTGCAGTGTTTTTACTGTCCCATTTACAGTAGCCTTGATAGAAAATGTAAACAATAAAATTGTCTCAAGGTTATTCATTCGTTTGTGTACTCATTACTGTGTCAACGATTAGATTACGACTACAGAGGAATATCATTCACAATGAATTTGCTTCAAAATGTTAACATCGCCCTTCCAGCACATTTTCATGCGACACATTACTCCATGATTTCACTTATCTATGTACGGTCGAAACAGATATGCCAACGGTATATTATTTTCCTTTTGTTTGCTCGTGTCCGCTATAAATAGCCACTGAGTAAGACCAAACCCATCCGGAAATGCTCACGTCGGCAACTGGAGTGGTCAGCTGCTTAACAACATTGGCCACATTTGCCACATCGCGCCTCCCCCTGAACACGCCTATGGCCGACCCCATGGTGTCTGTTCTAGGGCACAGCACAGATAATTAGCATCGCGGTTTAATACCGTCCTAATGAATTCGAGCAGCAGTAGGCTAGAAATTTTGCTCCAAGTGCAAACCCGCAGTGCCGGCACGTGCCCCCTTTGTGACGCGCTCGCGCTTGTGTGTCTCTTTCTTTGCGCCTCAAATCACCCAAAACCCCCACCAACCTACCGGCCAAGTGGCAATCGAGCCTTCCCGAACAACGTGATTCGTCGTGGCAGGGCTGGTCGGCCCGTTGGTCGGTTGGCGCGAACCACCACACAAAATTCACACCAATGCAAACGCCAATGCCTACTAGTGTGTTAGTGCTTCATCAGCACACAACCGCAAACAAAACAGCACCACCTGATGGCGTAATCGATCGTGTTCCTTCTCGATTATGCACGGCGCCCTTCCCGAAAGCGGCACTAATTTAAATACGATGGAAAGGGGAGGAAAACAGAGGAGAAAACTAAAATATTCCGAAAAATGTTCGAACCCGTTAGTTGGATGGAAACTGAGATGGAACAAGAGAAAGGTGAGCGACAAGCAAAAACTATGGAAATGGGATGGGATGCGGGGTGTTGAAGGGAGAGAGGAGAAATGGTAAGATGCACTATCAAATTGCCACGAAACGGGGTTAGATGATGACGTTTGTTTGGAAACATTTCCATTGGGGCGTGCTCGCACCATCTCGAACGTTTTTTTGGAAGATAGGAAGGGAACGGGTGGTCTCACGGTCAACGGAATGTAGCGACGAGGCGGTTCAGTTACCTTCCAGACTCTCTCTCTCTCTCTCTCTCTCTTCCCCTACACAGCTGCTGAAAAGCACGTTCAAAATGCAACACCAAAACAGCGGAACATGTGATTTTCGCCGCCTTCTCCGCCAACTGCAGGGTTTCTTTCCATAAACATCTGGAAGGAATTTTAAACTAAAAACAAATTAACAAACTCCGGGTGAGTTTCATTTTTCATCATTTTTTCCATCATTTTGGAGTGTTTTATTTATTAAACTAAAACAAGCTTAACAACAACTTCACGATCGCGCCTCCTAATAAATGTGTGTGACACCTTAAATAATACAAGTTGTAGTAAATCATACATGAAATGGTACACAGCTTCAATAAAGGGAGAGTGGGGATTGCGCAGCAGAAAGGGCACACAAACGGCGGAACAAAAACAAATAATAGTAATACGCTAAATCTCTATTGCTGCGTGGCCCTTTCGCTGACATTTTACATGTTTGTGTGTACTAGAACGTACTCAATAATCGATTTATCTAATTCATTCAACCGTTTTGCGCCTTCGCCCTAACGGTTGTTTTTTCCTGTTGAACATTTATATACGCACACAAACACACTCTTCTGTAATTATTCTTGCTTGGGATGGTGTGGGCGAAGTTTAAAATACAAAATATTGTTTGTTGGGAAAATGCACCTTTCTCAAAACCTTTCACTTCCTTCTGTCTTATTTAATCTTCAAATTTGGACTGTTTCAGTTTTAATACCATAATTTTCATAAGCATTTTCCTTTTACCACAAGTGCATTTTCTTTTTTTACAAACTAATGTCAATTCAGTCTTTCCGATAAGGGGGAGAACTATTACTGCATTTTCTGTACCTTTTCTGCTGAGGCCTGATTTCCTGATTCCCACCCACACCGTGACCTTGATTGCTATTCCTGTTTGTAAGAGTGTGTGTGTGTGCGTATATATTTGCCTAACATTTGGCCAAGATAGTGCGCTGTGGTTGTTTTTTTTCTTCTGCATAAGTGTTCCAAATAGGAATAAATCATAAAACACGCGCACGACCATTTCCTGCCATCTCATCTTCCTCGTACGAATTTCATTAACTAAACCGAGCTTATTAAATAACAGAGTTTAGCTTCCCCATCCCCATCTCTGTATCCCCTCTGTTGGTATTTACATGCAATTTGCACACGACGCATTTTATCCCTTTCCTGCACTGTCCACCAGAGCACACCACCAAAAGCCTACTTCAGACGCAGCAACAATGAAAAGAAAGAAAGGTACACATTTCTATTCCGTGCTTAGCTTTTTCTCTCGCTTTTCTCCTCCGCGCCCTCGAATGCATCGCTTGCTGTGATTTTCCCTCCACAGTCGTGTGTGGTTTTCCCTCCCCTCTCTTTGGAATCGAAACAATGTACGCGCGCCCCACCCCCTTACGGTATCAATCACGAGGAGCAGAGCACCAACCGGACACGACGGGAATAGATGTGCGCACTATTCAAACACGGCACACGGCATTATACTGGGCGACGCACACACCTTGCTTTACTTCTAGAATCTTCGCCACGGTTAAAATGGTCCACCGCCGTTTGCCAATAGAGGGCGCCAAAACACAACATTCACACACACAGTCACAGGCTGTTAGTACGGCGCATCACTATTTTGTGCACATCTCCACACACACTCACTGTCCGATGGTAAGGCGACGTAGGGTGGGAGGATGGGATAATCGATCGAGATGCTTCCTTCGTCCCCAAAATCTCCCCAGTGGGATGGGGGAGGGGGGAGTGCTTTCCAGCTGGCAGACCGACCAACACACCCGTTCCGTCCGCTGTTTTCCACTCGCTTCACGCGGTTTGTCACGTAGACCATCGTGTGCGCGCGCGTTGCGTACTATCATCGTTCGAAGGTCTCTTGGGCGCGCTGTTGTGCTAGAACCTTCTCTCCGTGTGTTGCCCCTTCTACGCCGCGCTGTGGCGCACAGTGTGCATCATCCTGCTCTATGTACACCTGTGTTTTTTTCGTTGCTTCCCGTTGCTTTCACTCTCGGGGGGCACACTCTTCTTTTCCCTCCGCAAAAGCGCACCCCCTTCCCGCTTGGAACGTTCGAGAATGCACTCAACGCCAGATGCATTAGAGCGCAAACGTGCGCACTTGAGAGCGAGAGGATGATGATGCTTGCGGAACAAGGGGGCTGCTGCTGGCGGTCATTGTCGTCGTCGTGGTCGGTTTGTTGGTGGCGCGGGAAGGTTTTGGTGTTTATGTCGTCGGTCCACACCCACCTTAGGCCACATCCATCGGGAACAGGTCGGCCAGGATTTCCTTCGTACTGGGGGACACCTGATCGGGGAAGCGGATGTCGAACGCCACCACCAGGTCGCCCCTCCGGCTCGGTTCCTTCGGGAAGGGCAGCCCCCGGTTCTGCAGCCGCTTGACCGTGTGTGGCTTCACCACTTCGCCCGCCGTCGAGATGGTAAGCGTTTCGCCGCTCAGCGTCGGCACCTTCACCACCGTACCGCACAGCGCCTGCCGCAGGGAGATCTTGGCCGTGTACTTGATGTCGCTGCCCTCGCGCTTGAAGTGCGCGTGCGGTTTGTCCCGGATGATGAACACGATGTCGGCCGGCACCTTGCCCGGAATTTGGTCGCCCTCGCGCGGGAACGTTATCTTCGTGCCCGCCTTCCAGCCCGGCTTCACGTTGATGCTCAGGATCTTCTCCTCCTTCCGCGCCGACCCATCCTGGCCCATCACCATCTTCGAGATCTTCATCTTCTTCTGGCAGCCCGCGTTGACGTCCTCGAGCGACACGTACAGATCGTGCTCGATCGGCGGATCCTGCAGCTTCTGCTTGCGCTGCGGCGACCCGTGCACGTTGAACGACTGCGACCGGAAGGCACCGCCCGGGAACCCGCCGACACTGCCGCCCCGCCCATCGAACCCGAACGGATCGCCGTCCATCTCCTGGTGGAAGATGTTGCCGCCCCCGTCCGTGCCGAAGAACACGCTGAACGGGTCGCTGGTGCCGAAGAACTGGGCGAACGTGGCGCGCGGATCGCCGTGGAAGTTGTACTGGAACTGGCCGCTCTGGCCGCCCGCACCCGGCATGCCGCCCGCGCCACCCTTCAGCCCCTCCTCGCCGTACTGGTCGTAGATGTCGCGCTTCTTCTTGTCCGACAGCACCTCGTACGCTTCCGCCACCTCCTTGAACCGTTCCTCCGCCTGCGGCGCTTTGTTCTTGTCCGGGTGATACTTTAGGGCCAGCTTGCGGTACGCCTTCTTGATCTCATCGTCGCTGGCATTCTTCGACACGCCGAGAATTTTGTAGAAATCTTTCCCCATTTTTGGTTTCGCTTCTGTTTGCTTTGTTTTACTGTTACTTAACGGTGTTCTTGCGCACTAGAAACACACTCGGCACAGTCACACACAGTGGTATGTAGGTATTCCAGAACGTTCCTCCTTGAGAAACAGGTATGATGTACCGTTAGTTCTTTGGCACTGGAATTTGTCTTTTTCACCAAACAAATCGCGTTGCTTTCCAACTTCACTCTGTATTTCTCACACTGTTTTCTTAAGCTACTCGATTGCTTTTTTCTTCGTTCACACGCTTACTACGTTACAGGACGAAAATGTTCACGTTGTACGGATTCACTGATTTGCTTTGCTTCAGCAACAACAAAACGTATGCTCTCTGGGCTCTTGCTTGACTATCATTACCTTTACCTGCGCCCGCTGACGGAAGCTTTATATGAAAACATTTTTTCTAGATGCTTCTCGAAGCCAAACGAGAATGTGCCAGAAAGTTCAGACGTCAAGGGCCCCGTACTGTCAAACTCGTGCTCGAAGCTTCGGCAGCTCGATTTCGGGCAGTGTATGGGCAGTTCCCAAGTAACAATTTTGAAAATGTATTTGGATTAGAAATTCGGCATGGCACCGTGCAAATGCATGGTGAGATGGCTTAATTGCGTTAATTGCACTTCGGGTCCTTTTAGTAGCGATTACCAGCAGTTTCATATAAATGATATCAAATTCTGTATGTCTGGAAAAGGCTTGGCTTTAATGCTTTATACAGTTTGAATTTACTGGTTGAACTTCGATTCCCTGCCAACTATTGAATACGTGCTTTTAGTTGGCACGTTTTTCCATACAAAAAAAATCTGAAATTTTTCTCGGTAAGCCAAAAGATTTTTGTGAAATTTTCAAAAACTAGTTTTCCCATATAAATGCATGCTTTTTACTTGAACTGTCAGCCAACTATCGAGCGTTCAACTAAAAAGCATGCCAACTAAAAAGCGTTCAACTATTGAATTCTGACTGTATACCATTCCGTCTTTCTACTCTTGCCGATCTTTAGTAACTCGAGCTTATCGACCTCCTGTCCTTGTATTATTTAATTGAGTTCGAAGGGCTCGAAGAGTTCTCAAATTTCGAAAGAGCGAATATAACCTCTCGGTTAACTAATCCTAAACTGGATCTAAACGGCTCAATATCCCAACCAAGTGCCACAGATTAAGCTTAAACGATCGGACAATCAAGTATTCATAGAAGAAGAAAAACGAAATTTTCATAGCTTCTCTGGTTTGTTCAACAGATGGCGCCTTATAGCTCATTGTTGTATTGCTATCCTTTTCTTGTACTGTGTTTCGTTTATCTTCTTCTCAATCAATACTTTCCAAAGAAAAATCAATAAGAATGGTCGAGTGGACAGATACACAAATATCAACAGCATCGACCATTACTCAGCTCACACTTGCTTTTGTACTGGATTCACAATGAAGTTTAGTATTTAAGTAATCGTATCGCCGTTCCAATTCTAGCGATGCATAAGTTTAATGCGAAACCATACAACAGTACTAAGGGAAGCGAGGAAAGCTCCACTGTATGGCTATCACACCAACAGATGGTGCCACCAGTTATTTTTGCTATTTTTAAAATGCATTAGTCGTTTATCGTCTGCTAAACGAAGCCTTTTTAGATTCCTTTTTAGATTTCCTAAGTTGAGAGCTTGATCCGTTTCAAATTCGGTTAATGATCGTTTAGTGGATTTGTATCAGTTGGGTCGTACACATGAGCAAGGTGTGTTTATTAAGGAGATGAATTGTTAGCGCGTTTTCCGGGCGCCATCATTGAGTATTGTTATGTCAAATCGCATACAATTTTCTATACCCCCTCCCAGATTTTAATACCGGAGCCCCCAGTATTGTTATGTCAAGTCGTGAAATGTCAATTTGCTCTGAAGCACTTCACCTCCTAATATCCATACACCTTGCACATGAGTACCAGATTCGCACGAGCGACTTCTAATATTGTGAAACGAACTTTGAAACGCTTTTGTGAAATTAACATCAACAAGTTAACACTTTAAGCACTGATATTCTACACTGACTTCCTCGTTCTGAACATCATACAGACTACCTTAGGCGGCGCTCTAGCAGCAATCGAACACGACATCCGACACGAACAAACCCATATAATCATATAGAGGTGCACTGTCAGACACAAACAAACAAACAAGACAAACATGTCAAATCCCATACATTTTTCATGTTCGATGTCGTGTTCGATTGGTGCTAGAGCGCCGGGTTACTCTCACTGAACGATGAAAAAAAATCTGCTAGAAAAAAAATAATAACACCAACTGACAGCATGTGTAACGGCCACTTTGAATTTGCACTTGTGTAGCCGTGTGCTTATAATACTGCCGCCCAAAAATCTGTCAACGATCTTCAAGCACAATGGTAGGGAAACATGAAAATGTAAAGAAGTGCAATAGAAAATTGATGTGAAGCATTTTGAAATGTATGCATACAGAGATATGAAAAACTACTGATAAGTTGGTGACGTAGCCGTTCCTTTGTTGATATTATCATTGTTTTTATCACGATAAAACGAGCGAAACAAAAAGAGCTACCTGAACTGTCAGTTGCGTTTACCGCTGCCGCTTGGGCTGTCCGTCGACTGTGTGGGCCGAGCCCACTGTTCACATAGCGAAGGTATGCCTATATGTGTATGTGTGTATGTGTATGTGCGTGCGTATGCTCCTTTTCATTGGGCTCGTCTGACGACACACGAAACAATTGAACCACCCGCAGGAAGGCAGCAGCAGCAGCCAGTTTTCTCACTGAAAGCACCCATCATCCGTGTCCCGGCGACCAATATTCGACGGGGACGTGACGTACGTGCGTGCGTGCGTGCTTGTGTGTTCCCAGTGTGCAGTGGTGTGTTGTGGAGGAGCAGTAGCCGCAGGAAACGAATCGGCCGATCCCATCCAAGGGCTGGGTAAGAGGTAAATAGTGGTGCGTGTGCTAATTGCAGGCTGTGTGGTTGTGTGTGTGTAGAGTTGTAGCAATCTGTGTGTTTCGTGACGGAGATTGCTGGCCCCCCACCCCCCTTTTTGCCCCGCCCCTCAGTTTCCAGCAAACAGGGTGGAAGGCATTTCGGGAGCGGTATCATCATCACCCCCGACCCAGGCCCCGTGTACGGGAATTTCGGGGTTGCTGTGTGCGAGCGTGTGTGTGTGTGCGTGTATCGCGGTTCTGCAGCAGTATCGTCCGTGGTGTGAAAAGTGTGTGTTTGTGTGGCTGTGGTGGGTGCAGTGCAGAAGTGTAGCTTTGACCGTGCGTGTGTTCGATTCGCCAGCACCAACCATTCGCGGGGAAGCCTCATCGTGCGTGATTGAAACGTGCAAAAGGAAGCTGACAGTCCAGAAAGTACAAGTGAGTGTTGGAACAGGATGGGAAGATGGCCACCACAACAAGCCCCGCATGAAGCCCTCGTCTCGGTGGAGAAAGGGAGCACAGCCGTAGCCGGGCTGGCGGAGTGAACCGGAGTGTGGGACAGGAGAAACTTTTTTTTATGGTGCCCTGTTTTTTTCCCACTGTCCACCGTCCGCCCCCCGCCCCATCGGTCACTTTCGCATTCCGCCGGGAGAAACCGAACTCTCTTCGGCTGACAGCAGCAGCAGCAGACGCACGTACGCGGTTGGGGCTGCGCCATATAAGCCCGTCCGTCGGCCAGCACCACCATCATCGCCATCATCTGTGCCCGTTCAACCGCTTCCGACCTGCTCGATTTGCGCTATTTTGCACACGGACTGGGGCGGGGGCTACGGGCTACACGTAACGAGCACTTACACACGCCTCGTCGTCTTACACCGCGCGCCCGTACTTGGGAGCCATTTTTTCTTTGCTCTCTCGCTGGCCGCGACTTTCCCTCCTACGCGCGGCGAGACACTCTGCAGTCAGCACGGCAGTCACGGAGACTTTTTCCCGTTTCGACGCAATGCGTACAAAAAAAAAGGCGCAAACTGCACACAAATCCCTGTGCCTACTACTACAGATCGTCATTGCTGCATTGGTTACTCCGGGTTTTTTTTCGGGGTCTCACCTACTGCGATGAACATTAGCATGTACAACCGGAGGAAGATTATGGTGTGTACCTGTGCTCTGTTATCGCGGTCACGGCTGTGGGGCGCATGACGTGCGTGAAAAAAAAAAACGACGATAATACAAAGAGAGATACATTCCAGTGGACAAATAATACCACCGGCACACAACCTACTCGGGCTGCTGGAAATTAAAGACGGGGGGAAAGGAGTGGAGAGGAACCCATTCACATCTTCACCCACTTGCGTGTGTCGAAGGCATGAATCGCGAACGAATTTACCTCGCAAAAGGCTTTTGGTTCTGCTGCCTTTTATCATTTCCGTGGAATTGTTCTTCCTTCCGGAGCGGTATGACGCACAATAGCTTGTTTCTAGTGAATCTCCCTCCCACCGTGCCATCAAAGAACCGGCGAGAAGTGATGATTGAGAAATTGCCTACATCGAAGGTACTCGAAGGAGCCAACGCAACAACACGGCGCAGAGAAGATTCATTCCCATTTCCCTTCGTACGAAGGCAGGAGCGGAACAGGAAAGGGAGAGAGCGAGTGAGGCAGGGTGTCCTGCAGCGCATTGACCGACGAACGAACCTGCCTCCCTCCCCTCCAGTGCGCTTGCATAATGATAAGCTTTTTCGTAACACGGATGCATACTTGATCGCGGTAGCGCTGGGTGTCCCCGGCAGTGACGTTGCATTTTCCATTGCTGGTTACTTCATTTTCGTTCCGTTTTAGGAGGATCGGCTTGCCACCGGCACGGTGATAATAGCGGAGCTTTGGATTGGATTTGGAGAAGCAAAAAACGACAGAAAAAGAAGAAAAATTGGAACCTAAAGAAGGAATGGAAACATCGCAACGCGGAACGCGAACGCATACATAAACATAAATGCATTCGTAGGCGATCGGAGCTCTAAGGCTTTAAAATGCGATTATCTGCGCAAGATGCGAGCGGGCTAAAGAAGACACTGCTGCAAGAATCGAACGAAACGCAGCAGCTTGGCGGCACCAGCGACTTTCTTCGGCTCAGCCTCGGGGCCCGGCCTGGCCGTGAAATTTCTGCCGTGCTGCCGTGCTGCCCGCTGCACAATTGATTGGGGAACGCGAAGAGCGCGCGGAACCGTTTTGCTTTGGTGTTATCGGTCAAACGGGCCACACCACACACGGGGCGGAAACAATCACCAGACGGCAATCTGTGTGTGCAAGTTGACTTTATGCTCTTCTGGCCCCGTACACACTCATACACACATTGTAGTAGCGTCATCTCTTCGGTCAGAAGGGAGCATTATTGCTTCTATTTTGTTTTTGCTTGCCTTTTTCTCGTATTGATAATACTTGTCTCGGGCAAAGCAAACCTTTTTCTACTACTGCATGCGTTGCCGCGGTTGATAATGGAAGGAGCTGCAAGGGAAAAGGTATCATTTGGTGAACAAACACACACCCAACGCCTATCGGTTAGCTGCTCTTTGGCATGAGCGATGGAAAATTTGAGCAAATTATTGAATGTTCATAAAAAAGGGACCTAAAATCTGTTCTGCGCCATCCGTGGTAATCTCTTTCTTGTAGATGTAGATAATAGATTACAGTTTAGTCGAGATTTTAGTATAATTTTTTAGACTGTTATGGAAAAAAGACAGCTTTTTACAGTTCAGGAGAAGTTCATAGTTAGATAGTGTTAGGTGAAAGTAGAAAACACCCTAAAAGCTGCTTCATTTTCACTTTCAACCAGTTCATTTTCAAGAACCAGTACCTGTTGACCGGGACGGATTCTGGTGCGACGTACATTAGCGACAATACGTAAAACAGTGAATCGTTTCAACGCCACCCCGAACATCCCAAAAACATGTCGTCTGCGTGTCCAAATGGGTGAAAAATACTACATTAAAACACACACACACACACGGGGTTTCGGTTCTCGAGTACTAACATCTTTGCGGCGTAAAATGGATTTCCCACTTGAGCATGCTGGGCGGGCAGAGGCGCACACACCAACGGCACCGCCAGTAAATGCGTGCACAAATATTGCCGGCTAAAGTTCTTCCTGCTTTTGCTAAGGCACCGTTCGTGTGTGTGTGTTTGTGTGGGGCGTATGGTTAAAAATATCCTCATCCAAAAAAATAACCACGCGCGCGCCACTCTCTACGTACGTACCGAAACGCACCGCAGCATTATTTTGCCACTGCCGAGCGACAGGATTCCGAATCCCGCGGGTCGGGTTGTGCGCGTTCTGTCACCCCGATTGGTTGGGTTGGCGGACCCATTAAAACTGCGTTTCTTGAACTGCGCTCGTTGGCTACAGAGTGGAAGGGAAGTGGGGGTAAATGGGGCTGACAAGGGAGAGCGACCGGCTTGGTTTAACACGCAAATGTCATTCCGTTCATCCTTCGGATGATCGGAGATCGTGGGGATCGAGGGGGAGGGAATACGCACTTCGCACGATCTCGAACGAACTTCTCCTGGTGAAGTTTGTCTCCTGCTCTCGATCAAGTCGGTCGTGCATCCTCCGTGTCGTCGTGTCGTGTGCTGCGGAGTACGTTACAATCATTTCCGCTCCCTATCAATCCCGGTCGGGTGATCGTGTGTGTATGTGTTTGTGTGGTGACTGCGAGGCAGTTGAAAACTCAACCTAGGCAATGGTCCTAGTTGAGGTTGAAGAGGAGCAGGGCCTAACGCTCCTCTTATCGGTGGTGTTTGCATGATACTTGCAACAATATCTGGATGTGAAAAGTTTCAAAAATTCCAATCGCGCGACAGAGTGCCAGTGTGTGGTGCAATTGACATCGAACCAGTGCAATCACCAACTCTCCTAAGGGAAGAAAGGATTACGAAACGTCGGAACCGTTTTGTCCCCCCATTTTCGTAGCGCCGGGGCTTCTTCTTAGTGACATTACGTGCAGCAGCAGCAGCAGGTTGGTTGTCGTCTCTCCGCGGTTAACGTCCATCATAATCATGTGCGACGTCGATGACGTTAAACATTGTTCAGCCTTCTTCTTTTTAGCTTTTTTTTTTCGCGCTTACGGCAAACTTCGCCTCCACGATCGAGTTGGTGGTTTTCGTGTCGAAGCGGTGAATCACGCCGTGGTCCGAGGTTCACACACAAACCCGTCGAATGGGACCGGCGCGCATGGACACACCGAAAACGGTGCAATTGGAACAAAACAACGGGCCCATATGGCGCAAGTGGATCAACCGGGAAACTAAATATAGGAATTCTGTGTCTGTTTGAGAGAGAGACTGCCCGACAGCAACCATTTCCACACCGATGCAAATGTGAATTCGGGGTTGCAAATGTTGCTCTCCTGCAGTTCTTCCCTTTTTGGAGGCGGCGACTCGGTGACGCTCTCTCGCGGGGCGATGTTTTGCTTCCTTTTCGGTTGCAACAACACGCGTTTTGCATTAGACGTTTGGAAGGTGTGGACGACGGGTTTGAGTGCTGCTACTTTAGCCGGCACCGAACCCAACACCACGAACGACGTCACGGTGTGTGGAGGTTGTTAGGAAAGGGTATGACATGCGCACACAACTTGACTGCAATAGGAAAGGACAGGAACACAACACACACACACACAAATGCAGGCAAGGCAACTGGTGCACTTGACTGACTACCAGTTTAAACCGCCGCACCACGCGTTCGTTTCAATCAGTGTGAATACGATTCCAAGATCGTTCTAATGAATATGTTATGGCTGTCTGTGAATAGTAGATGAATCAACGCACACGTGGGTGTGTGGTAGAGATCTTAGTTTCATTCAAACATTTTGGTTAACTCTCATTGAAGAGGAATGTGAAGAATTTTGGCATCAGTTTTTGATAGCTTTTAAGCAAAAGATAATTGATTTGCGAACTTTAAGCATAAAACGTCCTAATAATTACTCACTTGCTTAGTTAGTTTTTTGGATTCTTTTAGGGTATCTCTTGTATCTCTGTTAAAACGTGTTAAAAACATCTGCAAGTTAAACATCGGAGCAATATTTTCAAAGAAACAATCGTTCTCCAGATCAGGATTCGATCTCACCACCTCACCACGCGTGACGTATTCAGGAGCAGCACTAACCAATTTCACCACGGACTCATATCTCGATTAACCATGTAATTCGGCATCATAAAGCTAAGCTACAAAGTTTTGTGGAATCTATTATAGTTGGAAGATGATCTAACTCACCCATTCGCCCTCGTTTCCGGAAGTGTTTGTTTTTCTTTTCGTTGCTCAAAACTCGACGAGTGGTTCAAGATGGTGATTTGCCTGTACATCCCAGTGCTCCTGCCTTGCTTCTGTTTACAATTACACTGCAACGACGCCCAACCATCCTCGAACGTGATATCCTCTTTCGCCCTCGATTCACAATTTTTCTTTCGATTTTTCGTCTTGCTCGATGACTTGCCCCGGTGGTTGGATTGTGTATTAATTTTACATTCATCCACCCACCTTAAAAAAAACAATCACGCGAACAAGTTTAATAACCGTTTCTCGCCCTGTCGACGCCTGCTTATGCTTATAGCTCTTAGATACCGTCTGCGTTGGGTTGCTGTGGTGGTTGGTTTGGGGGAGTGTAAATTCTTACATTTCCCACCGTGCTCACAAAACAGCCGTTTTTTCCTCACAAAAACCATGTGATATCGGGAGGGGGAGGGGGTGACGGGAGGTTTAAAAATAGCGCACCCAGATTGTGCGCGCCCGGCACACCGTCTTCTCACTGGGGCGATGGGTCTTGTGTATTGGTGAAAAACTCCTTCGTGTGTTGTGTTCCACCCCATCTTCAACATAGACAGCCCGGCCTAGGCATTTGCACACACCCCACGAGGAGGAAGAGGAGGAGGGTGATGCTACAAAAGTCAATTTTTTTGTGTTTGCAAAACAACACGGTCACATTAGATTTAGCGTTCGTCTATGCTGCGTGTCGGATGCACTCGCCGAGCTGCGTTGACCTGCGCAGCGCCATACTGTGCGCGCGATCGTTGCGCATTTTTTGTAGGAAAGAGCATGTAAGGAGGGGTTTGAGGTGATGTATAAAAAAATCAAATCATTCCCCCCACCCTCCTTTTCTTGGGTCTTTTAGTATGTAATCTCACGCTTTTTCGGTGCTGCGCGGCGGTTTAGCTTATCCAGCAGACGAACGAACGAACGAACGATCGATTGGAGATCGGCTCTCTCGTGGGTTTGGTGTGGTCGCTCGGGTATGAGAATTTTTGGCAAGATGTGGAAAATCGTTTCACCCAGGTTTATTTACCCCCTTTTCGCTCCTTACACAGGGGCTCAAGCCGCGCCATTCCATTCCCCGTCGCCTTAAAGGGGTGAGAGAAACTACAAATAAGAGAAAGATGAGAGCGAGTCTTTGGTACTCTGGTTGATCCTAGTTGGCGTTGCTGTGAATTCGCAGCCCCACACATACACACACACACAGCCGAGTAGTGGTTCTCGCGTTTCGTGTTTCGCAGGGACCGGGCGGGTCCTCTCAATACGGCCTACCGTTTGGGGCCAGTTTCCGATCGGATGCTGGCGCGCGCGATTCGCTCGATCGTCTTAGGACGGCTGCCGTCCTAATTTTTGTGCTTGTGCTGTGCTTGTGTGTGCGTGTGATCGCCTTTAGAGTACTTTCTCTCTTTCGCGCACGAACCAATAATCATCATCATTTGGTGGTGAAGCGATCAAGAACATCAAACCAAAAAAAAACACCTACGCAAATATTGCTTACACGTGTGCGCGTGTGTGTGTGTGCAGCAGTTGCTTGAAATTCGTCTTGAAACTTTAACACACGCTCCCTTTAGAAACGGTGCAAGAAGAAGAAAAATTTCCACTTCTGTGTGATGGTTGGGAAATTTGCGTAGAGGAAAATTTTCACCCAAAATACACGCCGTGTGTGGGTGTTGTTATTGGAAGTGTATCTCTGTGTGTGTGGTTGTGTGTGTTGTGCTCTGGTGACCTAGGTCCAGTGGACACGGAAATGTGACACGCAATAGCTTGTCTTAGGAGAAGAAAGGTCTAACCTCTAGTACGCGCGAAGGGGTCAAATCGTGGCTCCAAACATTGTAAATCCCAAACGACTTCTTTGAAGAAGATGACTAATTAAACCATAAAGAAAAATACACTTTCTCTCAGTGTGTGTGTGTGTACTTGTGTGGGTGCATTGCGTGTCCCGTGTCTTGTAAATCAAGACTGTTCTTTCTATTCTAACGTACAAACGACACGCGAGAGATCGCCTTCTCGGGCGGACATTACGTCAACTCGGTCGGTCCATCAGTTTGTGTGTGTGTGTGTGCCCTAGTAGCATCGAAGGATTGCGCCCCCGGGGGTCGATTGCGCGGCGCCGCACGACCTCTTCGGCAAAGGGCCGCCAACATGTGTTCGGTGTGTAATAGATTCGTTTGTGGGGTCGCACTGATTATAGATCCCCTCTATTTCTATTTCAACTATACACTTTCCTCCAGATTGCAGGGATCACTAGGAAAATTCTGCCTTTTCTTGCCCGTTTTTGGCAGTTGCGTTGAAAATGGTGGTGTTGTCATGGGCCACAGCTCTCAGTTGGCATTGATTATTTGTTTTGGTTTGGCTGCTGCAGTGAGCAGGCAGAGCAGGGCAGTCCGTTTCTTCAATCGAGGTCAATAGCCACAATTAATATGTGTAACGAATTGTGTAAATACCGTTCATTCTTGTCCTTTCCTTTTTTTGCTTTGTTTTTGTTCTTCGCTTTTCTGCGTCATCTAGCCCGAAACGATGAAGCTTAATTATGAATAAGAATGTGGTAAAAGTTTTTTGTTTTATTTTTGTTCGATATTCCAAGAACTGTCAGCAACGTTCGAAGGCTTTCTCACCGTTTTTTTTAAACAATAATCATAAATTGTAAAGAACTGTAAACACAAACAATCAATGTGGTTTGTTGTGGTTCAAATCCTGTTCCACTCTATACTTCTTCTTGCGAAATGAGTCAAGGACCACGTGGAGAGGAGTTGTAAATTTCGTCATTTTATTCTTGTAAAGTTCCTCAAATATGGTATTACCTTTTTACATTTTCCTATAAAAAAATGACTTTAAAAGATTTCAAGCAGACTTCAGGCTTCACAGATGATGCCTATTGTACTATCAAACCCCTCCTAAGACAGGAAGGAAATTCAGTAGAATCAGATTAATCCTCTGAATGCTTCACTTCTGCTGCCTAAAATACACAAAACGATCGAGAGTTATTTAATTTGCTTTCCGTTTCGTTTTTGTACCACAGCGCGCCACATGCAAGAGCGCCACCAGAACCACCCTTTTCGTGTCCTATCGGTGGGTCGCCGCGCGTGAATGTGTGTTTTTGGGGGGATTTTATTTTTAAATTCACGTTCTCCTCCTTACGGCGACGCCCTGATGGGCCCCCACCACCGGTAGAGGCCCATCGCGCCCCGTTGCTCTCCTTTACACTTTGCCTAACTTTTTGGCGTCGCGAATCTTTTAATGTGTGAGGTTTTTTGTGTGTTTTTATTGTTGTTTTTTTTGTTTTGTTGGCACTTAAACACCGTTCATTCTTGAACCATACGTATACCGCTCAGCATATTATAACACACACACGGTAGCTAAGTTTTGGTTGGGGCATAAAGGTCCGGTGGCTCAAGCACTTGATTACATTTTCAACTGTACGCGAGGCAGAGCCGTCGTCCCACAGCACCATTACATACATTGGCGGGGATTTGTTTCCCTTCTGCGTTGAAGTACGATTCACACCCCACACGCGGGTCAAGCTCGTTGGCGATCGCTGGCAGAAAAGGGCGAGAGACGTTGGTTTCGTTTCGTTATTTGGTTCACGGGCTAAACCGTGCTCTAATGCAAATGTGCTAGTATTTGGGCATGCCTTAGGGGGCGAAACGAAGAAAACAATGAAGCCAAAGTTTGTGTAGCCAAAGCGAAGGTTAACTAACGCAGCCCAAAACCCCCCACCACCGAGGGGCGATGAATCCGAAGCGCAGCGATGGCGATGTGTTGTTTATGATGGGCTATGAATCCCTTCAAGTGATTCATAGTCGAGTCGCTCGTAGGGAACAAAACACGGTTTGACCGGAACAACAATCTCAGCTCACGTGCGGCCGACACGTGACGGAACACGGGTCGTTTTGCTTCCTGTAGTTGTGTATGGTGTTTAACTTCAACTTTATGATTATTTTATGACAATTTATGCCGCCACGGTTAAAGGACAAATAGCAGAAAATGTGTACCAAATGGTCCAAAAAGAAAAACAACACATTTTAAAGCGATCATACGGGAGAATGGGGACTGTTATGTAGATTTTACTACTATTTTAAAAGCAATTATCAACATCTGTAAACAACTAAAGACAAATTATTTATCCTAACAGAGCCTACATGTGCATCTTCCACTAACACAACTTTTGTTTCTTTTATCATTTCACTCTCTTTCATGTAACACCGATCGATTCGAATTGGATGCTGATGATGTTCGCTCATTTCCCCCGTGCAACACCAATTTGTCACCGACTTTGCGGCGCAAACGAAAACAAAAACCCACATATCACGCACGCACATTTGGTTCAACCACTGCGCACTGCTGCCTGCCTGCCTGCCGCGCAACGAACGATCGCAACGACTACGACCACAATACGGGCGGGTTTTTTTTTGTAGGTAAACCGAAAATAACATGGTATGCGCCAAGGACGACGAAGCGCTCTGCACCATCAGAGACGTCCGACCAGACGCAGTACAGAAACGCTTTTCCATAACGGTCCGTCCGCACTATACCGTCGCCACGCTGTACGAGGATGTGCGGCTGCAGACGGCATTCAGTGACTTCGAGCTACATCTAATCGGTACCGAGTCGGACGTACAGGTAAGCCACTAGGCGGACGTGTTGATCGGTTTTGTTTTCTTAATTATTTCTTGTAGCGTAATTTTGGTGCCGTGACTAGGATAATGGATTAAAAGAAGGGACCGCTAAGACACCAAAAAGGAGAATAATGAAGCTTTAAAATGACCTTTTTTCAGTTCCAAACTTTGCAACAATCTCATCTACATTGCATTACTTTCCTAATGAACTCTCTGCTCTTATCAGCAAACAAATTCCGTCTTATGTAACAAGAGGAGTGTGTATAACCAATGTCAAGTACAAAACATTATTACCCTGTTTTATGACGCGGACTGCCGCCCTCCTCTCCCCCCATTCCATTCTCGCATTCCCCATTCCTTGCGTAAAATTGTTTGTAAACACACATTAACTTTGTTTTGCTACGGTTGCGCCCTTTAACGCGGCTTAGCTGGCTGGTCATCGTCGTCCCTATGCGACCGCAGGAACTTCATTCATACTTGAACCCCTTTCTTTTTTGTTCGTCTCCCACTCTATCAACAAGTGGATTGGGTAGTGATGGTCGCAGAGCACATAAAACCGGTCAGTAGCAAGTAGTGTCAAGAGTGCATTACAATCGGGCCTTACTTGCGGCGTGAAATAAACACAACTTGTACAATTATTTACAATGCAAACCGCAGCAACAATTTGTAATGTTTACGCAGTGTGACATAATTACTGGTTGTGGGAAGGTTGTTTGACTTGCGCAGGGTAAAGACCTTTTCTAAATTCTGTGCAACAATCATGCTTAATGCGATCCACCATTAGCAAAAACGGAATTGGCGATGTTGCTCCGTTTTTCTCATTTTTTCCCCTTTAAATGGGACACAAAAATGTGACAAAAATTTCAACAAATCTGCTCCTCTATGAGGTCGATAAAATTCCCCAGCTTTTTCTGTCTCTTGTCCCGTCCCGACCTCATCATGGGCCCGATCCCGGAGAGTGTTGACAAGAATTGCGTTAACACGCTGGCCGGGCTATTTTCGGCTTGGCTTGAATGTGATACGCTTTTCGCACGCCCGGACGATGAAGATGATTTATGGATGTTGAGCGCGGTTCTGTTCCGTCCCACCGCAGCTGTGTTCACGTTGCGTGTGTGCGTGTGTTTGTGTGATTATTGTTTCGAGTTAATAAAAAAAAAAAGATCTAAAACGTGTAGCTGCTAAACTAACTACACATTTCTTGGTTGGTTTTTTGCTTAATTTCAGATTCCTCTACACGAACGGCAACAGGAGAAGTTAGCGGATGTTGGTATAAAGTTTGGTATCGTGAACAACTTTACCATTGTTCCGCGGATGTCATTGTTGGTAAGGCTTGTGTGCAAACAAAGATCGTTTGCCCTCCGGATAGTAATTAGCAGTTTGGCTTTTTCTTCTTCCCCCTCCTCAAAAGATGCCCGCGGAGGATATGTCATCCGATGACGATCTAGCGCTAGGTGCATCGGCAAGCCCGGTAGAGTCCGGTAACTACAATATCCCAGAGGCGACGGCAATTCCACCACCGATCCTGCGGCGGTTCAACAACGACATCGAAATACACAACACCGCGAAGAGCAACAGCTTACCGGCGATCGCAGCGCCACCGATCAACAGCATGAGCGGGGGCAGCATCATCAGCAACGGCTTCCACCATGGCGATGGTGGTGGTGGTGGTGGGGGCGGCGAGGGAGGCGGAGGAGGGCTAGGGAGCAGGGGCCGAAGGTTTGGGGGCGATGGGGGCGAGACCGAAAAGGCGCCCCACTTCCGGGGGCTGGTGAATCAGGCGATGACCTGCTATCTGAACAGCTTGCTGCAGGGCCTGTACATGACGCCCGAGTTCCGGAACGCGCTGTACAACTGGGAGTTTGACGGGGAGGACGAGGCCAAGTCCATACCGTACCAGCTGCAGAAGCTGTTCGTGAACCTGCAAACGTCGCCCAAGTCGGCGGTCGAGACGACGGATCTGACGCGCAGCTTCGGGTGGGATTCGGCCGAGGGCTGGCAGCAGCACGACATCCAGGAGCTGTGCCGCGTCATGTTCGACGCGCTCGAGCACAAGTTCAAGCGCACCGAGGAGGCGGACCTGATCAACCGGCTGTACCAGGGGCACATGATCGACTACGTCCGGTGCCTGGAGTGCAACACGGAGAAGCAGCGGGAGGACAAGTTCCTGGACATACCGCTGCCGGTCCGCCCGTTCGGCAGTACCGTCGCGAACGAGTGCGTCGAGGACGCGCTGCAGGGCTTCGTCAAGCCGGAGATACTGAACGAAAGCAACCAGTACTTCTGCGACACGTGCAACAAGAAGTGCGACGCGCACAAGGGGCTCAAGTTCACCAAGTTCCCGTACATCCTGACGCTGCACCTGAAGCGGTTCGATTTCGACTACCAATCGTTTCACCGCATCAAGCTGAACGACAAGTAAGTGTTGGGAGGGGGTTTTTTTTATCAGTGCTGCTAAATGTCACTATCAATGTCATAAAAAAACTGACTGGAACAAAATCCATGTCAGTGTCACGTACTCAATTGTGATAATTAGAGGTGAAACTCAAAACAATTGGTGTGATCAATGCATGCTGTGTGACATTTTGCGGCCATTGCTTCGTCATAACGTCAGTCACTATGTCATGACTTTTTTTTACTGTGATCTGTTCTGCAAAATGTCACTGACATAGTCATGACAAATTCCGGCTGAAACAAAATCATGTCAGCGTCACGAGACGCTGAACTGTGATGATCAGAGGTGAGACTCAAACAGTTGTGGCGACCATCATATGCTTGGTGACATTGTGAGCATCCAACTCTTGGTCAGTCACTTGATCACGACATTGTGTGTTGGTGATCATCACGATAGTCATGGGAGATATGCGATGTTTGCTTGGGACCATACGCCAGGTATATTCCAAGAATGTCGTGAATATCACCGACAGAAAATGTCGTGACCGAGTGAGTGATCAATAGTTGGGTGCTAAACAAAATGTCATCAAGTATGTGATTGGACCACCCACTGTTTGAGATTCACGTCTGATCATCTGAGTCGTGTACGTGAGATGATTTAAGCTTCGTTTCAGACATGAGCGTTGGTGACTGAAACAGTGATATTTGGCAGCATTGTTCACAGCTACCACGGATATGTTCATTGTTTTCGGTGGTGACTATCATATGATTCTCATGACATTTTGTAGCACTGGATTTATTTGTTCATTTTTTTACCATCTTTCGTCTTGTCTGATTGCGTTCTCGTTACAGAGTAACTTTCCCGGAGCTGTTGAACCTGAATCACTTCGTCAGCTCGACGCCTACGCTCACGACGAGCACGATTGCGGCGGCGGCTGCGGCCGCTGCTGCCGCTGCATCCACCACTAACGGTACCGCCAACGGCAACGGGCCGATGATGATGGAGACGGCCGAAAACTTTATGAAATCGGACGAATGCAGCACGACGGACAGTGGGTCGGCGCTGGAGGAGGATTCGTTCCAGAACGGTGGCACTTCCGTTTCATCGACGACAACCACCCCGAACGATCAGTTTATGGCACAGGTACGGTTCAGCATGAATCGGGCCTTTTGAATGTTAGAATCTTAACGAGTGCTTCTCTTTTCTCTCACAGGATGACGATGAAGGCATTGATATGGATTTGACGACCAACGGTGACAGCAAGTCGTCCCCGGTTAACAACAGCTTCAACGCACCTGGTCCGTACAAATACGAGCTGTTCGCCATCATGATCCATGCGGGCAGTGCGTCCGGTGGGCATTACTACGCGTACATCAAGGACTTCAAGAGTGGCCGCTGGTTCTCGTTCAACGATCAAACTGTTCTACCGGTAGGAAGCAAGAGCATTGTGCTGTACTCTTTGTATAGCGCCATTCTAAGGTAACGATTTGCATTCCCTCTAAATAGATCACGCAAGAGGACATCCACAAATCGTACGGCGGTGGGTCATACAAAACGTCCTACACGGGGGCATACACATCGAGCACGAACGCCTACATGCTGATGTACCGTCAGATCGACAGCGAGAAGAACGCACTCCCCATCTCGGAGGAACAGTTTCCGGATCACATTAAGGTAGCGTTCGGGTGTAAATGGTTATTCAGCATTCTTATTTACCTGCATTTAATTCCGCAGCGCTTGGTAATGAAAATACGCGCCAATGAGGGCAACCACAGCCGCGATCATCTGGACATGACGCGGCTCACGGTAGCGTACGAAAATCCGCGAACGCGCACCATCAAGGGCCACAAGATGGCAGTGTTTACCAGCTCGACGCTGGCCGAGACGGTGCAGGAAGCGGTTCGCGTGCTGCACCTGAAGGGCACGGTGCCGGTGGAACGGTGCCGGCTGGTCGGCTACGACTGCAACGCGCGCACGATCGAGCGTAGCTTCGAGGGGCACGAGGAAAAGACGGTACGCTGTCAGGGTTGGAATTTTTAAAAATCACCGTAAACGTTAACATTCAACCTTTACCTTTCAAGATCGACGAGGTAATGCGCATGCTGAAGCGCTGCGACTCGCTGCTGCTGGAGGTGCGCGAGGAAGGCGAAACGTTCGAGGAGTACCAGGTGCAGGGCGTCATGACGAAGGTGTACAAAGTGGACGTGAACGGTCGGGACGTCGAGGGGCCGGTATCGATACGCGCCAACCTGTCGCAAACGGTCGCCCAGTACCGGGCGATCATTGCGCGCAAGCTGAAGCTGAACCCGAAAGCGATACTGGTCGGCATGACCGTGCACAAGGAGAGCGCGAAGCTGCTGCAGACGGACGACGCCACGCTCGAGGACGAACACTTCATCGAGTACTGCAAGGTGTTCGTGACGGTGGCTCCGACGGCCGGAGACGACCGCGAACAGTACGGTGCCCGCTTCCGCCACTTCATTCAGCGGCTGGACCATCTGGTATCGTTCTACATCGTGCTGCCGAACATGGATCCTGGTATGGGTTTCCCCACCGTATGGGTCTTCACGGTTCGGTGACCAATAAAGTGTTTTCCTTCTCTATTTCACTCCCTGTTAGACACGCTCGAGAGCCTGTCCATTCCACGCCTATCCAAAGAGACGCTGGCCGCGATTGCGGCGGCCGACAGCCCGATGGCCGGTGGCACCGGAGACAGCAACAGCGAGGACAGCAGCCTGAGTGATAACGACCGCACGCTGGTCGAGGATGACTTTGTCCACATCAAGCTGAACGGCGATCTGCATTTGACTAACGGTGGCAGCAGCGGCGCTGGTGCGATGAGCAACGGGGCAGCGGCCAAGGGCAGCAGCAAAGTCACCGCCACCACACCGACGAGCGCCAGCAACGGTTTCAAGAGCGACGACGAGGAGGAGGACGAAGACGCGAAGCTGGCCGAAATGCTGCAGGAATGCCGGGCGCAGGAGTACTACTTCAAGGTGACACCGTTGAACACGGCCAGCAGCAGCAGCAATGGTGCGAGCAATGGCAGCTCCGCCGACGATAGCACGCGCAGCCACAGCACGGACAGCGGCAGCCAGAAGCTCGTCCAGGTGCTGATCGACAAGCGGTCGTGCAATGCGTACTTGAAGTACCGGCTGCAGTCGTACCTGCAAATCTCGATGGACTACTTCAAAGTGTTTTCCTCCGACGCGCTCTGCCCCACGAACGACAGCGCCAACCTGCTGAAGGAGCTGGAATACAAGTAAGTGTGTGTGTGTGTGGTGGTAGCTTGGCCCGTAGGTGATGTGCCTAACTGTACGATTGCTTGCAGGGATGACGATCGGCTCGCGCTCGAGCTGGGCCGCGTGCTGCGCAAGGGCGAGTATAAGCTGAACGTGAGCTACGTCAATGTGAACCAGATGACGGAGGAGATGGACAACACGCCGTCCCTGTGCAGCACGATCGTGAAGAACGGCGATCTGGTGGGCCAGATCAAGGCCGACATCCTGGCCAGCCTGCCGGCGGCGCTGGGCGAGGGCGCCAAGAAGTACGCTCACCTGCACTCGAACAACTGCCGATTGCGCCGCAAAGGCATCAAGTATCTGTCGACCTTGTACAAGGACGATGAGCGCATCGGGACCGACATCACCCTGCCGACGAATGCGGATGTAAGTTTCGGATTCGTTTACCCGCCAAAAGAGACCCTTTTGTGTTCTAATCGGTCGGTACTCGTTTGTGTCGCCCATTAGGTATTTCTCCAAGAAGTCGATGATCTTGCCAGCCTCACACCAATCGATATTAACGACGTGGTGCTGCTGGTGAGAAGATGGCATCCGTCGGAAATGAAGCTAGGCAAATTCCAAGAAATCCTATTCACTGGTAAGCTCTGGGAAGATGGTTGATTACGACATCTCAATAACAATTAATAACAACGATGCTTTATCCCTTCTTGCAGACAAACTTGAACTGACGAAACATCTGTCCCGAATCAGCGGCATCCCGGAGGAAAACATCGAGTACGTGAAGATACCACAGACCACGCTGCACCGGGACAGTGTGCTGAACATTCAGAACGGTTTGCACTGGGTGTCGACGCCCCAGCACGCCGATGACTGTCAAGTGTATTCCGTCGGCACGCTGCTTTACTACCGGTAAGGGGAACGTCCATTGACTCTCTCTTGTACATGTTCCTAAGCGAGAATTGCTATTCTTTCCCACCACCCGCAGCGATAGTACGGAACAGCTGAAGGAGCTAACGCCCGAGGAGCGCAAAGAACTGACGAAGAAGGACAACCGGACCAGCTCGACGTACTCCCCGCGGAAGGAGCGTGCCCTCAAAATCTATCTGGACGCATCGCCCAAGAAGGCCGACGACTGATCATCATCATCGCCGTCGGACGGTGGAGACGTTGTCGTCAGCAAGCGAAAGAAAATCTGTCCCTAGGAGCGCCACACAGCGCAGCCTGCCCAGGAGACAGGAGAGACACACACCCTTCTCCGTTTAATTTATCGTTATCGTTTGCTGTGTTTGCCGGCTGAAAGGAAAGGGAAGGGTAAAACATAAACCCCGCCACATGGCAGGCGCGGGATGATGGAACACTGGCTTGGAGAAAGAAGATTGTGTATTTTCTCGCCCTTTCGCTCACTCACGCTGCCGATCATATGTAAGCCGATCTCGTCGACTGCAGCGCGCATCCCCGGTCTATATCGTATTAAAGTCAGTTGTGTTTATTTATCTTCTAATCTATAAAACGGCGCGCGTCTTTGTGGCATTGGGGTTTGTGATGCGACACGCAAGCAGAGAAAACAACAATTCAAATTAGCTGTAAGAGAGTGAGAGCGCGCAGAGAACAGTGGGGCGGGACAGGCTTATAATTTTGTTTGCGACACACTTTCCTCCCGCCGGCTGGGGAGAGACTGCCAAGCGCGGGAGGGTGATCATTTATTATTTACCTGTAGCTTGTGTGTATAGGGAAGTGAGTGAGTGAATGGTGACGCACAGTGAGACCGGGAAGTCGTTACAGTCGCCGGAAGACGGTTTTTTCGTTGATGTAGCCTTTTTTTGTTTGTTTCTTCGTATAAAAACTAGTTTAATGTACAATTTGTATCGCCCTTTTCTTTCTGGCCAGCCGTCAATGGTCAGCATTTTTTTGTATTCGGTTTTTTCTTTCCTTTCTTTCCTTGTTTTAGATTGTCCCGCCAATGCCCAATACTCCTACACGCACTACTAATCCCTGTTGCGTTAAAGCGAATGCCTTGTTCTGTTTCTTTTATGAACAAAAGATTATCTTCGGTGTGTGCGTGTGTGTGTGTTTGTGTCGTGTGCGCATGTGACCTGGAATGATTATCGCTCTGGCGCGGACAAGGAGCAGAGAAGTGTGTGAAACTTTTCTCGGAACGCTTTATGCTTTCGCGACTCCTCCGAAGGTGTGGACGGAAAGGATGCGGAAATGAAATTGCGCGCGCATACCCTAGATAATTGCTAAAAAGAATAATATTGAATCGTATTATGCTTGTGGGCGGGCCGGTTGGGCCGAGCAGAGCAGGCGATATGTCGTGTGATAAGCGAAACCGGCGCGCGCGCGCGGAAGCTTAGCGGAATGAAAGAAACACAACAAAAGAAACACACTCAGACACACAACAGCGAAAGAGCTAATAAAAACGTAAGTAATAAATCTGTATAAAAAGTACACATTTATGATGGAATAGATATATTGAGCATTAACATCCGAATGTGGTCAAATTAAGTACAAAGAATTACATTTCTTTTTAGGTTATTGAAGAATTTTATTGAACACAGAAACAGAATTTCAACCTAACTCACGCCATACGGTGAGCTTTATGTACTGGTTTCGTTTTCTCCTACCCACTAGAACACTATTTGGAGCTCCTCCCCTATTACTCACCCTCTCCATTAAGGCTTCAGCTGCGTGGTGATGAAGGACACCATGAGCGCCTCGTGCACGGACAGCTTCGCACCTTCCTGGAACTCCCAGCGCTGGCACACCTGCAGCCACGCCTTCTCCACGCTCATCGACATGGGCGTCTGGAACCACTTGGTGTAATCGATGTCCAGCCCGCCGCTCAGCAGCTGATCGAACGACCGATGGCCGATGTGAAACATCAGATCGATCAGCGTCTGCTGCTGCTCGCGTATGCTCTGGCCCGGGCTCGGCTGCAGCGGGTTCTGCTCCACATCGCTCACACCGAGCTGCTGCAGGATCCAGTCAAAGTTCTTCCGGATGTACTGGTACAGCATCTTCATGCTCAGCTTGCCGACGCTCGTCACCAGCACGTCGCTCACCAGCATCTCCGCGATGTACTCCGCGTTCTCCACGTCGAACTCCTCCTCCGACCGGACGCTCGGGGTCGTTTGCCGCAGGAACGCTTCCACGTCGTCGACGCGCGACGTGCTCGCGAAGCTGGCCAGCCCGACCGCATCGTCGATCTCGCTCTCCAGCACGCCCATCGAGCGCTGGCTTTCCCGCGCCTGGCTGATGAGCGAGTTGATCTGCTCGGTGTGCTTGTTGTCCTCGTCGATGAAGCAGATCGCTTCGGCCAGCGTTTGGCAGATGACCGACTTCGGTTTCATGTTGATCGTCGAGACGGGAGCGACGGGTGGGCTCGCTTCGGTTGGGCCCGTTCCGCTGGCGGCTTGCTCTTTCGCTTCCGCTTCGGCCTCGGTTTCCGCCACCTCCAGCAGCTTGGAGTAGAGGGCGATGTAGAGCAGCTGGATCAGCACCGAGTCCCCGAGCGGACGTATTTCGGCGGGCAGAATCTCCGCCAGACAGTTGGTGACGGTGTAGAAGCAGTCCGGGATGCAGTCCCACATCTCGGAGAAGCAGGACAGGGACAGCGACATGGCCTGGTACATGCTGGCCGTCGTTTGGACGGCCGAGACGAGCATGTGCACCACCGGGCCAAGGATCGGGTAGATCAGATGGAGGATGGCTTCGAGCCACGGGGGTCGCTTCTGGTTCCACACCTGCCGCCGGTCCAGACAGGAGGCCCAATCGTTCATTTTGCTCTTCTCCAGGGCGGAGATGAGCGTCTTGTTGATGTCGGACGTCTTGCCCGCCATGATGACGATGTACGTGAGCCCCATCAGGACCTGGTAGTTGGACTGACCGATCGGATCTAATGTAATAAGGGGAAAGTATTATAAAAAAAATCATTAATCTGTGTCATTTTGATATTAATCTCCTTCTCTCTTTTACCATTCTGTTCCAGTGCCCACTGCACGATGTCGTTGCACTCCAGCCCGCACAGGAACCCTTCGCACTTCTTCGACAGACAGTCCCGATTGACGGACGGTTGCCTTGCACTGGGGATGAAATTATCGCACGACGGCAGGTTGCGTATCAGATGGTGAAAGATCAGCGACGACAGGTGCGCCTCCCGCATCAGCAACACCTTCAGCAGCAGCCACCAGTTCGCCTGCGGCGCCGCTAGCAGCACCTTCAGCTCGAGCGTGAGCGCGGTACTGGTCGGCAGCTCGGAGCACCGGGCCGCCCAGTGTGCGTTCAGGTTGGGCGGAAACAGCCGCGGCATGGTGAAGATCGTCCACGGTACGATCAGTCCCTGCCGCTGGCCGAACATCGCAATCCCGCCCTGCACACCCTTCTTCGCTATCTTGTACAGGGCGCCGAGCGGGATGCCACGCAGCAGCAGGCAGCAGAACAGCTCCTGACACTTGGCGTGAATGTCGCGGATGATTTTGCTCTGGCTGGGCAGATTCAGCCCCACGAACGCTTCCCCGTTGGCGCAGATCGCGGGCAGCAGTTCGCACACGCACAGCAGCACATTGGACACGTCCACCAGGAGCAGCGGCGAGCGGGCCCGGCTCGGCACCGTTTGCGTGTAGCGCACGGTCAGCACAGTGAGCGTTTCGTTAAGCATGCCGGCAAACACGCGCTGGGCCATGGTGGGCGGCACCGAGTTCCACAGGTCCTGCTTGGTGCCCTGCATGTACAGCCACCACATCTGGATGGTGTAGGAGCCACGCTCGGACTCGAAGAACGGATGGGGGCTTTCCCAGTGCAGACAGTCCGCGTCCTGGATGATGTACAGAGTGAGCAGGCGACAGTGCAGATCGAGCAATCGCTCGGCAAGCGCTTCCGTCATCTCGGAGTACTGCTTGTAGCTGAGCTTGAGCGAGCCACCCTTCTCGTCGCCCTTGGGCGGGCACACGTTCTTCGTGACGCACTGCAACCACACGAAGAGGCTGTTTTTGACCAGCGCAGCAGCGCCGATCGTTGCGGTAAGTACGGTGAGATCGGCGTGATCGAGCGCTTCCTGGGACAGAGTATGAATGTGCTCTGCAAAAGTGGAAGATGAATTTAGTAATTAATCTCTCTAACTTCTCTCTTTTAAGGAGGTCCTTACCTAACAAATTGTCCACCGACTTGGACACGAGGATGACAAACTTTTCTGGATCGGACGACTTCACGATCCCGCCGCAACCGGCTGCCTCCTCCGGCTCTTTCGTCTGGTGATCCTGCAGCGCATCCGCCAGATGCAGCAAGCCGGAGTTTTTACGATAGGCCGCGTAGTACTCATCCTCCAACCTGCCACGAAACCCATCAGCATCAACTATACACACTGGAGGTGATGATTATGACCTTCCAATCTTACCAAATGACGATCTTCACCGATGCGAACGACGCCGAACGGGGAAAGTCCAGCTTCCCACCAACCACCCCGGCACAGATGTCCTCCTGCAGCACTTTCTGGTTGGCCTGTAGGGAAGGGAAATGAGTGCGGTCACTTCACAAAATAAAAGGCTGAATGTGAAGCCTTACCTCGTAGTACTGCAAATCACGCTGGAGCAGAATCGGAATCCTGTCCATAAGATTGCCCTCCTCCATAACCTCCATGATGGTTTAGGTGAGTTTTTGTGCGCCTTGTTTGAATAATTACAAAAGAAATTACGCTTTTGGTGGCAATAATGTTGAGTGTGACTGAACGGTGTACCGAAAATCTGTGGAAGAAAATTTTCATCGATCAAACAATCGCATTGGTGGCTTTTTCTTTAGCTCAACGTGCACGAAATGAACCTTGACCCAGTTGTTTGTTGTCAGTGCGTTTGCGAATCAGTGTCCTTCGGCCAACCTGTTGATTGCCAGACAGCGCTGTGGCCTATGTTTTTCTTGTTGGGAGAAATTGTTTGCTGTGTGCCTCTTCGTAATGGTAAGAGTGTTTTGAAGTGTGTTATAAAAAATTTATTAAAAATAATTATGATTTAAATATTTTTTTAAATTGAACAATCCTGCTGTAAATAACGTCTTTTTGATGACGTCACTCTGTCTCGCCTCAATATTTAAATATTTACATGGATTTTGAACCTTTTCTTTTACATTTCCACATTACTTTAACAACTTCACTAACTTTTTTATTAAAATGTTCATTTTTTGCTTCTCATTTTACAGACACCTTCAAGCGTACGGCTGCAGCTTTTACGCAGTGTGTTCACCTGTGTACGGCGGTGCAACCCAGCAGCCCACCCTTGGAAACAGATGATTTGCCCCGTACATAAGGATTCATTCATTCATTGCGCCGACCCGCTGTTGTACATAAAAAGGCCGTTCCACCGTTCCCAGTTTCATTCCTCCGTTCCCATGTTCATTGTTCCCTTCATCGGTTAAGAGGGGAAAAATGGTTTGTTTCGATTACATTTCATGCTTAACCAAACCCTCCCATTGCTTCCACTATCATCCCTATTCCTATCATACCATCCACACTGTGTTTAACTGTGTTCATTTTCGCTTTCAGAACCGTATGTTCGCTCGTGTATAAGTGTGTGTGTCTGGCAGCATAGGAATGAATCCTGGAATTGCGTTTATCTGGCCCCGCACGGCCGACAGCGCGAATGTGCCTACGTGACTACATAACAGCATAGCAATGAAGCAACACCGAGAACGGCAGAAGCATCGAGAGAGACGGTGACGGCGATGATGGTTATGTGGGGATGGGATGGAAAGTACGTCCATAAAAAAAAAAAACGAACCAGAACAACAACGGCAGGCTGCTGCTACTGCTGGGTTGTTGTTGTTATGCTTCTCTCGTTCGTTAAGGTAGAGAAAAATAGGTGCAAATCTATAGCCTACCCTTAAACCAGCGGTACAAACAAGGCGGTTATGCCCAAGGCAGCCTGTTTGTAACGAACTTTCGGTAAATATTTGTAAACAGTGTAATGACAGTGGTTAGTTGATTGGCGTGCTGGTGAGATATTTGATATTGACCGGTGAGATATGGATCGCGATAAAAACGATAAATGATTTATTTTGTGTATTTCGATGCACATTTTTGCAATGCTAGCTGCTAGCTTGGTTGGCGTTTCGGGGGTGTGATGTGCGTAAGCAATGGGTTTATTTACATTCGCAGCCGCCGTGAATCGTGGTGACGAGGTTGACCGACCAGTACGAGATCGTTCCAGGTTAACATACGGATGATAGGGGGGTTGGTAGCACGTTTGAGTTGACTTTATACAGAAAAAGAGCATGTAAAAAGCAATGCTTTTTTTAAAGTAAACTCTTCACGTGGAATACACGGGTTTTGCGACGTAAACAATGTGCACGGTTAAGCAGGGCCCGGGTCGGGCGTAGAGAGTAGTCGCGTGTGTGCGTACGTGAGTTTTTGTACGCGAAATTCATCGCGCGAGCCCGCGCACCAACACTGCTGCGCACCGCGTACGCGAATGAACTCCGTGGCATGCTTGTGTGTGTTTACAGGAGCATAAAAACATAGGGCAGACCGGGGCACGAAACATAAATGCGTGTTTAACATTTATTTAGTTTATGATTGGGAGACTTATTTTAAACAGTTTTGTATTTTTTTAGTAGAATTAGGAAGATAGGGAACTTGTAAAAATGCCATTTTGTGTATTTAATGCTACATTTTTGCTCCTTGATTGTGTGCGACAGCATCATTCACTACTCGTACCACATCCCTTAGGTACGTGACCACTTCGCTGTGTTTGTTTGTGTGCGTGAGCTCGAACATGCAGGGCAGGTTCATTTTGGTTTTATTTTGATTCGCCGCCCCAGCAAGCAGTAGGGCGATAGAAAAGCAGATGCCTCGTGGAAGCAGCTCGCATTTGTTTTCAAGCGGCTGAACGTATCGGACGTTGTTTTGTGAATCCTGGCGAATTGATCCACCGTACCACCATCCCCCCTCTAAGCTTCTCTTTAGTAATCATCACTTCATGTGAGAAATCAACGCGTGTAGAGTCAATGGGGTGCGAGTGAGAAGCGAGAAACTGCGAAGAAAATAGAAAGACAGCGAACGAGCAGTGTGCGTGCGTGTGTGCGTGTGTGTGGTGTTTTGTGTCGAGTGAAAAGTGCATTTCTTCTCGTGCGCCTGCCGTGGCGGAAGAGCACATCGCAGTAGACCTTTCCTTTGCTCAGTGTGTCTGCAGTGTTGGCCCCAAGCTGACGTCAGCGTGGTAAGGTGCGGTAACCCCCTCCCCCCGAGAGAGAAAGACTACAAGACGCATCTTTATCCCCCAAAACACTTAGGCCCTTCCGCGTGTCTGTGTGTTGTGTAAGTGTTGTCTCCATCTGCAAGAAAGTGACCCCAAAATCCACAGTGACGGATAAAAAAAAACATTCCACAACCGGTTTTTGTTTTATGCTCCACCACCATCATCATCGCCACCACCCCACTGGGGAATGTCGGAAAGTGAATAAACAGACACAGCGTGGAGAAATCAACATTTGGCGCTCTTCGCAAACAGCGATAACGAAAAGAAATAGCGAAACGCACATTAACACCGATTGTCGATCGGTGGACGTGGAAAAGTAACAAAATTCGCTGCTACTACCGTTTGGAGGTACGGTTGTCATCATCACCGTCATCATCACCATCGCAACCTCCTTCTCCGCCTATGAGCAGGCTACAGTGAGGGACAGAAAAACAAAGCAACAACACGAACTGCTGCTGAGTATTGTGTGCCGGCTTTTTTCGACACAGCCACAACAAATCACAACAAGTCACAGGCCGCCAGTATGTCGCTGTTCAATTTGGCACGGTTTGGCGTTGGTGTGGCGCTGGAGGCGGCCATCACACGTACGGCCGCTCCGATGACTGCCACCTCCGGGGTGGTGCAGGTGCGCCGCTCCATCTCCAAGAGCAGCGAGGTGAACAATTCCGACTTCATGACGATCCGGACGGAAAATCAGAACCATCCGCACCACCATCAGAAGGGCAGCAGCCGCAACTGCGACAGCAAGCAACAGATAAGACTGAAGAAGGTGTCGAGGTAAGTTTGCTGTGTGCTCCTTTTTCGTTCGCTATGGTTTGAAGAGACATTTGTTGTTTGTTTTTTTCTGCGCTTTCTTTGCTTTTCGTTGCTATACTCTGTTACGTGACACGGGCGCGGAAAAAAGGATGAGGTAATAGCCGGTGGAGGTGCATTTCATGCGGCGAAACCGACGGTTCCGTTCGGCTGACGGGCAATTGCAGTAGCGCCAAGTGAACGAACTCTTCCTCACCCAAAGGGGGGGGGGGGGGGGGAATTATCGAGGAAGCGAACCGACCGTTTGGTTGGGAGGTTTTTGTGGCATGGAGAGGAGTAAACGATCGATTTCCTGGGGGTTTTTTTTGGTACTGCTAAATCAGTCATGCTTTTCGTAAATACATAAAATGATACAAACCCACCAACGTGTGGGACATTTATGTTATTCCAATCGTCCCCTGAAAAAGACTCGTGTGACCTGCCGTGGTGATGCCTCCGAATGTCTTAAAAACCGGTATCTATCATCCCGTCGTGGCAGGTTTTTGTTTCTCAAGACGTGTTGGTTTGCCACACGGGATGATATGACTGACTCGCCTTTGTTGGGGGAGGAGGAGATTGGGTCGGTGGGTGGGTGTGGAGCTTCACGGTTTTGAAGATACACACGCGGTTGGAACCGAACAGGTCCAAAGTTCACAGAGACACGCTCGCGTATCTCCAATGCGTATCTCTCGGTGTGTGGGGCACGGAATTGGCCACACCGTGAGATGGTGAGTTTTTCTCCCTCTCTCTCTCTCTCTCTCACACACACACATATGCTGAAGAAGCCACTGTACGATATCTTCGTTGCGATGGGTTTGCTTTCATCACAGTAGGCACATTTCAAAACGGCCCGTGGATGACGAAGTTCGATGATATTCAATGTTTTTGTTATTACTTGCTGGAATGTTTGATGTTTTTGTACAACTGTTTTATGTAAAATCAATCTTACAGTATCTTTCTATGTATTCATTTAATTGTGAAGCTTTTATCATTTTTAAAAGTCTGTGTTTAACTATTTTTATCTACATGTTACGCCATCTTACATTTGCCGGCAATTCAATGTTTTTGTTTGTTGACTTTTATCGCAACTTGATCGTCGGGTGTGCCCTACGGCGTTACATTCGTTTGCTGTGTGGTTTATTCCATTCTCTTTTTTCTTCCTTTCCTTTACGCACTGGCTCTAAATATAGAACCTGTTCCGTGTTGTGTGTTGGTTGCGTTCGCCTGTATGTACGCGGGAGAAGTGCATTTTCTCCCAGACACTACCACAACCACACACACGCAGAACACAGAGCAGAGCGGCCAGAAGGGAAAAAAGGGACCGTTTGTTTTTGTTTTTGCTGTTTTCTCTCTGTTCCCCTCTTTTTGCCCTATTTTACCTTGCCCGGTTCCTCCCAGCCACAATCAGCCGTTTTGCTGCTCTTTTACGGTCATGCCATACGCATACACAGACGGGACGTAGGAAATAGAAGAAAAAAGGAAGAAAAACAACTCCAATGTGCGTGTGTGTGTGTGCGCGCACAAGTACGACGCATTTTATTTGTCGGTGACTGTTTTTCACTTACGTAGACCGCTTTCTGTGGTGTCCGTCGATCCATCAAAACAAACGTTCCTCTACGTATCAGGGAGTCAAAAAAAAAGTTCATTAGGATGCGATGGGGAGTTCATTCTCGCGTAGAAAAGGAATAGAATTGTTTTTTACCGCTTTCTCGAAACGACCAGCCCAACAATAAGGAATCTTTGTCCGCGGGAGTGTCATAAAATAAATGGAAGAAGGTGTGCGCTATGTGTGTTTACACTGACACATGATGCGTGTACTGTCAACAGGCCCAACAAAGAGCCACAGCCACCTTGGAAGAGACAAGTACGGCGGCATCTCCAGCGAGAAGTCATCGCTCGCACATCGCCTTCTTTCTGTCGTGAACGATAATCAACGGGCCACTCCCGCGATGAAACAGTATCCATGTGGTCATCAACATCACGTACGCAGCAGAACGCGTGTTAGTAGGCTTGGAAACTGGACTCGCCAGGTTTAGCAACTCGCACCGGCATCTTCCGGCTTCTCTCCAGGAGGAAAGGGTGTTACTTTGCTACGCCAATAGTAGTATAATGGACAAAGAAAACACAAAACAAAACGTCCATATATATGCTGTAACCGAGCTGGCTGGCACACGGAACAGTGCGGCAAGAAAAACTCGTTTCAGGCAGTGGGGAGGGTGATTAAATATTCCGAACGAATTCGCGCCTCCAACGCGCGCCCTGGGATCTTGTTGCGATGGTAACGAATCGAGCTCTCTCGTCGGTATTACGATGGCATAGATCACACTGGAGAAGCATGAGCTGTTGGCAATTTCAAAATTCTAGAAGAATATTCTGAACATTAAAAGAAGGGGGCCATTTGCTAAAAATAACCAAAACAGACGTTCCAAAACAGACATGTTGGTCGTCTATAGGCACCGAAAATGAACACCCATTACACCCTTGTGCGCGTGTGTATGTGTGTGCTTTTCCGGCATCGTGTGCCCATTATCTTCCGTCCATGTTTTCGCCAAAACAAACCCCACTGGTCCAGCTGGTCCAATGCAAGAGGGAGATAGCCAGACCAGACCAGACCCCCAGCAGCCTGTAAAAACACATCGGAATGTGCCACATCGGAGTGTCGGCTGGAGAGAGAGAGAGAGAGAGAGAGGGCGAGAGGGTTAAGAGAGGAGGTCCCAAAGGGGTTGGTTTGTTTTCTTCCGTGCCAGGTTTTTTGTTTTGCTGTGCGTGTTTTTGTTGTACACATCGATATATATTTTAACTGCGCAGTTGTTCGATACCCGTGCGCCAGCGTGGCGTCAGTGTTGAGAGAGAGAGAGAGAGAGAGAGCGAGAGAGAATTGCAAAAAAGCCGGCTACAAACCGGGAAGGTCTTTTTTGGGGAGTTGGAATGATAAACCTTTGGACCGTTTTCGTAGCGAAGGTTTCAACCTAGATAAGGAAGACCACACTCCTGGTCGCCACATCATCATCATCATCATCATCATCATCAGAGAGTCAGTGCAGCGTGTACCAGTAAAATGTCAATATTCCCTTTCTTCTGCTCGCTAAAGTCATTTGTTTACCGTACAACACACCACACCAAAAACGGGTTCTAATGCACACGGTAGTGTAGGCTGGCGTCACCGTGGATTAACAATCGCGCGTCTAATGGTTTTGCGCGATGTAACGCGCTCACCCGATAGTCGCGCAAGCTCACTCGCGCGCTCGTACCAAGGTCAAAATGCCGGTCGGATGAAGTAAACAGCACTCCAACCGGGCGCGTTACTGAAGGGCATGATGACTGAGTGAGTGAGAGAGCGCGCGATAGGAACGCCAAATACACCAGCAGCACCACGCGTCCAGCCCGTGTTGTGGACTGGAGTTAGGTTCTCAGCCCCCTTCCCGTGTGCTACGACGCAAATCTATCTTATGGCACACCAATTGGTCGAAGCTTACTAGATTGCTAGAATAGAGAATGCATGCAAAAGGGAGAAAGTTGTTCCGAAGGAAATTGCATAATGTGTCACGGGAGCTTGTAGGAAAACCAGCACCGGCAGAAAGGTCGTGTAAATTGTGACTGATCGAGGAATGTGTTGTTTGAATGTTGATAAGACTGAAACATCAATACTGGATTGCTTGCCTGATTAGTGTTGATTGAAATAATAGCAAGCCCTCGGCAGGGGGGTGTTGGGGATCGAAAACAGTGATAATGATGCGCCGTAGGCATTTCTGAATGACAGAGGACATAAACATTACAAAAACTAGCATTATTCCTATTATATAGCTCGCAGGGTGAAAAAGGAAGCAAAAACATATTAGCTGCCACCGCTGCTCCTCTTCTCCAGTATCGCAAGATCGTAAACAACGATTGTGTTGTTGTTGCTGGTAAACACTGTAAACAGCTTTGTTCCAGGTCGCAGCAGTGGAAAACCTGGCGTGTAACATCGTCACTTCAGCCACTCCTTCGTGTGTTATCTCCCCGCTTCCAGGTGGTGGATCTAAATTTATTCCGGAACTTGTGTGTTTGCTGTGTGACGGGCGATCGTTTGTCGTCCCTCCCCGAGGGCAAGATCTTCTATTTTCGAACCCGAAAATGTAAACAAAATGTCCGGCCGGCCAGCAAGCGCACCCAAAGCTGCTTAAACCGAAGAGAAATTTGCAAATCAAGCGTTCATCTACCGTCCACTTCGGTAAGTGACACAATAACGCGGTGGAGCTAATTCTGTGATGTTAATAAGAACTTCAAACAGAGCTCGAATTCTTCGTTGGTGATCAGCAAGGAGGGCTCGTTCGTTGAGTGCTGTTGTTGCTTGTTGATCGATGAAAAGGGTGTTAAACACTATTTGCATTTGCAATACGCTCTATGACGCATGTTGGGGAGGAGATGATTATATGCGTGTGCGTGTGTGTGGGCCATCCTTATCTCACTATTGTGTATGGCACGTGCTGTGAGGTACTATGGGCTCACACGGCCATAATATGGGGAGCTGGATAGGTGCTTTTAATATCTATCTGATTGTAATTTATTATGGCGCCTTATTGTAATGTGTGTAACTACGACGTAGATGCGGTTGGTGTAAACAATATCGCTTGTTAGTTGTTGGATACATTCCCAATATATGTACATATAGTCTCATAATTTCATGGCTTAAGGTGAAAGAAGTAGAAGGAAAGGAACGATAAGATATCTCCACTTACTTGTCTGAACTTTGTTTATCTCTTCGAAGAGCCAAAGTTCATGGAAAGTTCAGGTGTGTTAATCTTTTTGTTGGATTATAATGGGCTTTGGGATTCAAGGTCTATACTTTACGACAGGTCGGTCCATCCAGTGTACTTTGACATATCTTTCACATCTACATCAAAACCGGTTTGAATCTTTGATCTAGAAACCTTGATTTGGATTACATTTCTGGACCTGAGGAATCCTGCTTTTTTCAATGTTTTTTGGTTTTTGGTACTCATTTTTGGTGGAATATACGCTTCATCACAAAAACTGGCTCATTTGGCACTATGTATAAGCTCCATGCGATGTTGCTATGTGTGTGATACTATTCCTCCGATAAAACCAGTGTCACTAATTTGCACAAATTATCGTGGCGGTTGCTTTCGGAGATTCCCCCAAAAAAAGTGAAATTAGTGATCTGTTCCTGGGATATTAATTAGTCGGCCATCACCACCATTGTAAGCTGCTAATTGGAAGATCATTTCGGAGAGCAAAAAACCCCTCGTAATTTACTCATCGAGTTTCGGAATGTAACCCAGGTGGTGTTCCTAACAACAAGACGCGAGAAATCGGTCCAATCGGTTCTATTTCAAACATTTCCTGTTTTTTTTGCTGTTGTTTAATTAGCTTAGTAATCAGTATCAGAACCTGAATATTGTTTAGTCATACCTCATATGCATCCTCTCTTCCTTTCGCCCACAGGACACTCTCGACGCTGAACTCCTCCGTACCGGAGGCGGCCACACAGACGGCCGTACCGAAGAGCGAGAGTCGCGAGTTTATGGCCGTCTTTCCCGACGTGGTACGCGATCTGACCGCTTACGCCAGCAAGTACGACAAGAACGTGGCGACCAAATGGTTCGTGAAGGCACTGCAGTACAACGTGCCCCAGGGCAAGAAGAACCGCGGGCTTGCCTGCGTGCTGGCGTACCGGATGTTGGCCCGGTCGGAAGACTTGACGCCGGAGAACATCCGCCGGGCCCAATATCTGGGCTGGGCAATTGAGATGGTAAGTGTTGGAATCTAATAGAAATCACATAGACAGATAGGATGGAACTGGCTCTTTCTTTGAGGATGTTTCCCAAAGAACGACACACAGTTGTCAAAGCTGTCAACAATATCACAGCGGTGGCACTTAGCAACGCGACATTCTTCAAGCTCCTTAGCAACCACTGAATGGATGAATATCAAGAAGATCTTTCTTCCCATTCAAGTGCAAAGATAATCAATGATCCAAGCAAGCGTCTGAGCTGCTCCAGAAATTCCTACATTCTTCAGGAAATTATCACACAAAGTCTTCACTCACTCAAGTACCTCCGGTGCCCTCTTCATTTGCAAATCTCTGTTAATGTAATCGGACTCTCGGGCTACTTTCCCCCCTAAGCTGATGTTGCTGCCGCTGTAAAAAGAGGGGACGCTTCTTTGTTGTGCTGATTTTTCAAAAACTCAACGTTACTGATAGGCCCGCATGTATAATTGCGATCGCCCCACACGTACGTTATTGAACAAACTGTCGACCCCCACTGTGTGTCGTATGTCATGACCTTTGCCGATGACGTAAATCGCTGGCGATTTATCTCCCGAGCTACAAACCACACCGTTGTGCACATAGAAGCCAAACAGCAATGCGTGATAACACAGAGAGCGAACAGTTGATGTTAATTGGGTTTTTATGCTTTGCTTTGCTTTTTGCTTTCTTGCAGCTTCACTCGATGTTCCTGATCATGGACGACGTTATGGATGGAAGCGTGACACGCCGTGGCCAACCTTGCTGGCACACGCTGGACGATGTGAAGCTGTCGGGCGTCAACGATGCCATCATGATCGAGGCAGCCATCGCGCACCTGGTCAAGATACAGTACGGCAACGAGCCGTACTATCCGCGGCTGCTGGAGCTGTTTAACGAGATGAAGTTCATCACGACCATCGGCCAATCGCTGGATCTGCGCTCGGCCAAGCTCGATGTGACCGACTACTCGATGGATCTGTACAAATCGATCGTGTTCCACAAAACGGCCTACTACACGTTCTACCTCCCGGTTGCCATGGCCATGCACCTTACTGGGTAGGTTGCGAGGCGTCACATGCGGTTTATGTTACGCTTTTAATAACATGTTTTGTCCTCTTACGCTTGTAGCTATACCGATCCGGAGATGTTCCGGCAGGCGAAAACGATTCTGCTCGAGATTGGCCAGTTCTACCAGACGCAGGACGATTTCTTCGATTGCTTCGGCGATCCGGCCGTCATCGGCAAGGTCGGTACGGACATTGCCGAGGGCAAGTGCAGCTGGCTGGCGGTGGTCGCGATGCAGCGCGCGACCGAGGAGCAGAAGGAAGTGATGAAGGCGTGCTACGGATCGACTGGTAGGTTGGGAATGGCACCAGTGGAATGGGAAATTGCCCATTGAACCGGCCTTACTTATTGATTTGTTTCCTCTTTATTCGGCAGATCCGGAAAACATTGCGCGCGTGAAGAAGCTGTACGAGCAGCTCGGCCTGCCAACCACCTACAGCATCTATGAGGAGGAATCGTACAACATGATCAAGACGCACATTCAGCAGATATCGCGCGGCCTTCCGCACGAACTGTTCTTCAAGATAATGGAGAAGATTTATCGGCGCGAAGCGTAAATTGATTCCGGTTTGCGGCCTGGTATTGTTTACTCGCAATAATTATCCCTCCTTCCTCCGTGTCGTTCACATTCGAATCTTGCTCTGTCACTCTGAGCGGGGGGAAGGTTTTTTTCTACTGAGAGTGTCAGAGTGTCACATCCACGCATACACATTGGAGCAAATATAAGCAAACCACGTGTTCGTAGTGAAGGATTTTTAGAAAATCTTTCAAAAAAAAAAAAACAAAAAAAAAAGAAAGTAAAAGATTTAGACATAAGAGTAGAATGAAATCCGTTTCATGAAAAAAAGAGAAGGAAAGAGAGGAGCAAAACACATTGTAAAAGGTTTATTGGATAATGTGAAAATCCACCTGTTTAGGGTAAAGATTGTGATTGTGGTTATAACAAAAAAAGTAGGATTTTATTAAGCATGAGAGAAGAATTGTTACACAAAACATGTACACACACACATTACATTACATTACATTACATTGCTTTCCCATACCCCACTCCTCTATGTAAACCTCCTTTTTTCCTGTTTGTCAACACTTACTTCCTCCGTTTGGAGGGAACTTGGCAAACTGCAACTTTAACCAACTGCTACCAATCGCAAGCCGCTGCATTTCGAGCGAGATGGGTGTATACTTAATACAGACGGACCGTGCGTTGGGATCACAGAGCGATGAGCATTCATCCATTCCTTTACGGGCGTACCCGTAAGTAGAAGGTACATACATCCCACATACATCCCACTACCTAGTACTATCACTACTCCACACGCCCCATTCCGCATCAACATGATTCCGATGTTCTGTGCGCAAGAGAAAGAGCAGCAGGAACTCATAACGATTCACGGTAACGAACGCATTGAGCATGAGCATTGCAAACGAAACAAAAACCCCACAAACAGGAAGGAGACACACATTGCACACAGAAACAGGCAGTTGGGTGAAGAAATTGGAGCCGAATGGAGAGAAATACGTACTAATCATAATAATAATCAACTGTAGCATTTTAAGCGGCACTTTAAAGCACGGAGATTGAAAAAGTGTGGTGGTTGTAAAGAGGGTCAGTGTGGAACAAAACAGTGTGGAAATGGAACAATTGTACACGCCGATTGCAGCTTGGTAAAGAGTGCAGAAGTGCAGCAGCAATGTTAGAAAAGGGGAGATAAAGCTACACAGACGACAGTCAGAGGAAAGCGATGGTTCCCGATACAGCTGTAGAGTATATGGGACACATAATGATAATAATGGATTGAAAAGGGCCGGTAGGCTGAAAGTCTCTATAAAAAAAAAAATAAAAACAATAAAAAAAGATATGAATTGAAATTGAAAATGATGAAACGAGCGTGTGGTAAAGGATCAGTGAACTTAAGGATTAGTGAAGCATTATGTTTTCTTATTATAAAAAATAATTATTAATAAAAGCAAGAAACTTTGTAAAAATGTTAACCACAAGCGCTTGCATTTTGTTTTTGTTTGAAGATCGCTGAAGATCGTGGAACGATCTCCGAAACCACACACAAAACATCGCCGGAACATCGCCTAAAAGTCCCCCCAGACAAGACAGTTGGTTCGTGATGATTGCATTGATATTGATAGGAACTTTGTTTTTTTTTAACGAAAAAAAAACACAATTTTTGGTTTTATTAAGTAAATTTTATTCGACAAAGTAAAATGAAACGGACCAAAAATAGTGGCGCGCGCACACATACACTGGGCGTTGGTTTTGATATTCGATTGACGTTTACAGGAAAAAAACTCGGGGAATGTTGTTACACAGGAGAGGTGAAACTGTTTGTTTGCCGCATTAACGCTTTGTGTTTTGTTTTATGTTTTGCTGATTTACTTTTGTTATCCCATTTGTTGTATCCTTCCTGTGTTATGATGTGTCTTTTCATTTGCCCTGCCAAAGCGGAAACGTTTACCCGGTTTTATTCTATCTATGGGCAAAAGGTGAAAGATTTTGACGATTTATTCTGATTTTCTTTACTGTTTGAAATTAATTGTAGATGAACTATTTGCGGTTTTTCGTTTTTATCAAGTTGTTTCTTCACTTTATATGGATCATTTGCTTGTCCATTAGACGGTAGCGCAAAATACTTCAGCGAAGCTCGTTTCCTGTGTTTCTTTTATGTTATTCTGCCCTTTCCCAAGAAGATCTAGCTGGCAACAGAAAACCACACACACACACACACACAGGTTTTGAAACTACGGGCAAAATAACGGGCTTTTTCTATACTCCTTTGTTTTCACTATAAAACCTCTCGCACAGACCAAAAACAAGTCCATCTTGCACGCTGCTGCTACTCTTTGCTTTATTATTCTACGTTCTTTATGAATATTTCTTTGCGTTTTTGGTTTTCTCGTTTATATAGGTGGATTATAGGGGGGATTCACTTGCGAAACGAAACAAGAAAACAAGCCATCATCATATTGAGTGTTATTTATAATTGTTTCATTTTTTTGCCGGCGTTTGGTTTGCAATGGTTTTTGCATCATACATTTATATATATACTTGTGTGTATGTGTTTTGTGTGTTCTTTTTATATAATGCTATCTCTTTTACCTTGCTTTCTTTTCTTCTTTTCCCTCTTTACTAGTTACTCAACAATGCAAATGATTTCGCTCTGCGATTTGCGGTTTTTTCTGTTTTTTTCTTACTATTTTATTCTGTGTTTTACCATTTAACCATTACTTCGCGATGTGCTGCTGAGTGGTTTTAAAGAAAGAGCAGAACAAATTGAACTTTTTTTTTTAATTATAACGTTTGATCATAACGTTTCATCCTTTGGACAAATGTCAAACTGTACCATTTAGTTTGTTACATTGTTTGTTTACTTTCTTACTCTTGTGTTACACATTTGTTCTGTTATTTTCACTTTCACTTTCTTACTCTTGTGTTACATTTCGTTCTGTAATCTTACTTTCACTTATTTACCTTACTTGCATTAGTTGCTTTCTCTTTCTTATGTTTCTCCATGTGTCTTGCAAATAAGTTAAATCGCATCAAAAAACTGCTTATCGGCTGGTTGTGCTTTTTTTGCTCGCTGCAAACATGTCCCAACGGACACAAACTCACAATGATACACCCAAAATTAGCATTTGTTTCACGTTGCTGTGTTCTTAGTTTCAATATAAACAATTGCATTTAATTATATTCAATTCTTGGGGGATTTTTAGAGTATTAGCTTGGCTTTTACGTCACTCATCTTGTTCATCTGGCTGCACTTTTTCCGTTTTTTAATAATCAACACTTTACTATAAACAGAAGATGCTACTGCAAACATTAATTCTACATCTTCTGATTGTGTTGTGTAGGTTTATTCGAGCTAGGTGTTTTGGATTTAGGAGAAACGAAATGCTATCAAGTTTGCCTATTCTTGATTGTGGAATTCATTATTTCTTCATTTTCAATTTCCTTACACCTTCACATTCTCATTCCCTGGACGGTTTCTGAGCTGAAAGAGAGAAAGATTCTGTGTGTGTTTGTGTGACAGAGAGATAGAGAGAGAGGGGGAGAGGAGAGCAATTGTGTGAATGAAACGAATGCAAACCGTCGTCTACTGTGATTGAATGCAATACTTTTTCTTACTATTCGATCAATCTTGTCGCCGCCTGCTATACGCGGTTCATTGGTTCGTACCAATTTCGGTGAAGCCAACTACAGTCGGGGACGAAAAAAAGCATTATCAAGCGGAATCAACTGCTTACAATAGTACTTCCACAATATTCTAAAAAGGGGAGACGTTTTACATGCTCTTGTTGGAGTGGAGGATAATATTTCTTTTATTTGTGATTAAATATTCCACAAATGATTGATTTTCTAAAAAAAAGAAATAAAAAGTTAGATTAAAAAAAGCATTAAAAGAAGAAAGTAACATTAATGTAGATCTAATTACTAAGAGATTATTACCCTACCTTTCGGACAAAATTCCTTTCCCTTCGGTCAGTTCCAGCGCTCTTGTGTTCGATTGCGATCACGACAAACACAACAAACTTCAACCCGCACCTTTACTATCCCTTATTACTAGGCTATGTTCTTCATCTGTTGCCACGTGGCGCGTATATAATCTTATCATACACACGCACAATCTCCCGTGCACACACTAACACACACATACACACATGCACACTTACATACATACGGACATACATATTGGACACATTTGCACTGGATGCACTGAGTTTTTCTTTGTTAGCTGTGAGGTTTTACCTTTCGCTAAATAAGCTTACCAATAAGTACGATATGTTGATGCGTGAGTTATGGGGCAAGGAAGTAAAGAAAAGATGGAAATAAACAGAATGACATGGAACAGGGGAGGATTAACGTTACTACCGTATTACAGGCTTAATTGCTACCACACTGCAAGGGCACACTTGCACAAATGCGATCAGTTTCCTTTCGCTTTTTTCGCCCCTCTTCTTCCAGAGAATTCTCAACTTCCTTCTACTAGCAATTTTGTTCAACCGAACCGCGTTGTGTTTTGTGTTTTCGCTTGTTTTTCCATCGCTTCTTTATTTGTTATACTTCCATTTACAATACTTCTTGTTTTGCGCGTGTGTGTAGTTTCTTCCACCTAGCGCCGCTACAATTGTTGAATGGCCATTTAATGAAGAACAGTTTTTGTTTTGTTTTGTTTTACGTGATCGTGTGTTTCATATGCCCTTTCTTCTCTAACATCATTTCACACGCCTCGACGAATGGCTCTACAACGCAACGCAAAGCAAAAGAAAAATTGAATGAAACAAAACAGGAAACAATGTGATAAAAATGTACAGCAAGTATGAGAAGGTGGTGGTGATGGGAGGTGTGTCCTTCCGGAGCAGCAAATGAAACCACCGAACTGGGATTTTGGGGGTAAAACGCCCTTCCAATGCTATGGAGGAGCTCACACAGCATGAAGGATGGATGAAAAAACGGATTAAAAAACTTATAATTCTAACGCCATCCTTTTATGCGAAAAACACTCTCTGCGAACTGTGTCTTACAGGAAATAATTCGCAGTTTACACTAAGAAACGACAACTTGATTTACTAAAATCACTCACACAGTGCATCAACACGCGCACACTGGAAAATAACACGCCAACTTGCGAAAATTCAATCCTGAGGCAGGATTTAAAGCGTGCAAATTATAAAATGAACATCCGTTTTGTCGAGCTAGATGGTAGAGATCTCAGCTGATTAAAAATACTATGCGCCTGAATGCATGTAAAATAAAAAAAAACTGACAAAATGAATCTAGAGTGTCCTCAACAGACACTTTTCTCTAGTTTTCTTCCACAAAAGCCTTCCGCAACTTAATGACTCTCGTTATACGCACTACACACATCTCGCCACTCTTAATCTGAGGGGACACACCGCACGAATCTAACACGAGCAAGGACAAACAAACAATACAATAACAAAGCAGCTTTCCCGGGGCATCGTTTTGCCTCATTGTGCGTCGTGCGTTCGGCTCGTTCTTGGTAAAGAAATGAATCCCAGCATGGTGTGGCTGCGTCCTCCAGCGGTTGATGATTCTTTACTGCAATTTTCGCAGCTGACGAAAGGGTTGCAGAGTCGACAAAAAGTGACACTAAAAGGAAAGAAAGAGATTGACAAAAAAGTGTAAATATAACATGATTTCCAAATTCGATTAATTTTTGAAGATGATTTTTTTTGGAGGTTACTGTAGAGAACGGCTCTCCTCAGTAGTTAGTTACCACTTTGACAGACAGATGGCGCCACGGTCTCACTTTTAAACTGTCACTTCAAGGCCAACTTTTTAGGCAAATTGGGGTCAAAAATGTTTAAAAAATAGGACTGAAAGTAGCGCTATCTGTTTACTGAAACTATGTACTATGTACTATGTAACTAACACTGTACACTAAGTGCATCCAATACAATAACCATCGCAAATTCCTTCCTTTCCCACAATGTGCCTCTAAAAACTAACCTCTCATTTGTGTGGGTCCATTGCTGCAGGGTTTCTTCTCGCCTTTTTTTCTTTTTCGCGCTCATATTGTGAAGTAAGTGCGCTGGAATGGCCTCAGCAGTAACGATATCCCCACAAAGTCGGTGTGCCGGTTTACTTCGCAGGAGCGCGGGAAAAGCTGCGACATAGCTGGATGTCGGTTACACCGTGTGTAGTAGCCAGTAGTAGCCAGTAGTAGTTAGTGGGTTTTCTTTATCTACACACACACGTGACTTCCACAGTGGTAGTAGTAATTGTTGTTTTGTGATAGCTGCACGTGGGGGATATACCAGTAGTGAAGTAATAGCGCCGATAGTACTAATGATAGGTTTAGTAGTAGTCGTCTTATCATAAAATGTTTCTGTGCTGTGTGTATGTGTGCTGTTCGCTTCATTTCTCCCTATTTTCCACTACTAATCGTACGAAATACGTATGTGTGTGTGCACGCAGGTTTCCTCCTCGCGTGACCATCCTGGAACTGGCTCAGCAGTATATAGGGGACACGCGCACACTAAAAACAAAATTACACATACACACACTCAATTACACGCAGAGACGGACTGTGTTGCACTTGAATAAATGACCTCTTTTGTGTATTCTTTTTGTGTTGTTGTGTTTTTCACCATCTCCTTCCTCCTACATCCATTGTTTTGTTTCTGTTTAATCAATTTTATACATCTCACACACTATTACACACACACACGTTTTACGTTTATCCTTCGGCTACATCCTTTTAGCTATTACGTCTTTCCTTCTTTTTTCTTCTTTTCATTTTCTCCTTTCCCTCTTCTCTACTTGCATTCCGTTTTTTCTCCTTACCCTCCCCAATGTACCGTATAGCTACATTTTGTTTCTCTCTTGTAGACTTTTCTTTTATTTTAATAATATAGAATCCATTTGTGTGTTTTTTTCATATTATTAAGCTGATTTCTAGACTTTTTGTTGTTGTTGTTTGTTTTTTTTTTAAATGAATGGCGCCGCACGGCAGCTGCGCTCGTGTGCGTGGAATTGTTCTGCACCGCACTCTTCTGCCCTCTGTTCTGCTTTCCCGAGCAATGGCGGACAAAAAAAACGGAATCGAAATCCGTGGAGGCGGGAGGGAGTAGTTTGGAACATTTGTTTACCACTCATTTGCATGCATTTGCGTTATGCACATTGTTGTGCAGCATTCTAAGTACATTGCGTATTGTTTTCCGGTGCTGGTGGCTGATGCTTTTTCACTCTCCTCATCCCCGTCAGCCCTATCAGGGCAAAGAAGCAGCCTGAAAGTGACCATTCCCGTGTGATGGTCGTCCCGTGTTTGGTTGGTTGTGTGGTGGTTTGTCAGATTGTTCTGTTATCTTTCAGACCAGGCTGTGGGCTTGGTTTTGCTCACTGGGGGAGGATGCGGGATGGGGTCAGAAGTTATTAAATTTGTTCACCACACCAGTTTGTCGCACTTAAACTCCACGCAATGCCGCTGCTGCTGCTGAGTGTGTGTATTTGTGGTTTTATGCTTTAACCTTGTTGCGTCGAAAGCGGAGGGAAAATGGGGGGGGGATAATGTTCTTTTTCGGTATGCATGAGAGTATAGAGCTGCTGATATAATTCATGTATGTATATATATCTATATGTTCAGTTGTATATATATTTTTAGAGGTGTAGTTTTTTAGCCTGTATGGTGGTACTTGGAGAGCCGGGAGCGGGGTAAATCCTTTTTGCTTGCAAATGAATGGCCACTCCACTGTTCTGTTGCTGCTGCTGCTGACTACACTGCCTCGCGGGTTGATAATGATGCAGCAGGAGGAGAGACGGAAAAGGGGAATTGTGTCTGTGTGTGTGTTTGTTTTTTCTGTTTGCAATTTTGCGTCAGCTGCTTTTGTTGTGGATGTTTGTAATAAATCTGTCATACTTTAAAATATTTGATATATTCCATTTAGCTGAAACGAGACAGGAGAAATGGACCATTAGCGATTGGGATTAACAGTAATTGTGCAAATTCGGTTTCCCGATAGCATCACGGCACCGTTTTGGGCATTCAAACCCCCACCCAACCCGGCATGGTTTGAGCAAACAATTGTGATTTAATGTGTAATCAGGTTATTATTGACCATCATTAGCTTTGTTTGCGAGGCCGATAGATCTCTAGCACGCGCCCTAGAGCTTTGGCAAACCACGTGAGAGCGTGTGTATGTTGGTGCTTTGTTAGCATATGCTGTCCCAATGTTAGCCAAACCCCATTTTACTAGAAACGATCGAGCGGGTAATTAGCGTAATAGATTTCAGATTTTCCGATACGTTGCTTCTCCCACTGTCCCGTGCCTGATTTATTTCCCACAGGTATTAGGGGTTGACCCGCGTGTGTATGCTGTAGCTGGAGCTTTGAAGCGTTTTTCGATAGGATTGAAAATAAATCCATTTAAAAAAACCATTAATAGAAGATGAACTGTAGCTGGTGCTTCTGTGTGCCTTTATTGTACTAAAATTACTGTAAAGTGTTGGGTTAAATCCATCCTAATCCAACCAACCACTGATCCAACCATCACCCTCTGGCTTGCTTTCAAACGGGGCCCCCTTCCTTCACACGCAAAAAGTGCTTTGCTGTGAGATTAAATTAACTAAATAAATGTTAAATGCAGCTCAAATGGAGTTTGAAAACCAACAAAACTCAAGGCATTGAGAATAAAACAAAACTACAATTTGCTGCCTTTGCTTCGGAAAATGAACAATCAATCGATTCGGCAAATTATCTCATCTCCATCTCAAACCATGTTACGTGGTCTCTGTTGGGGCCATCTTCGTACGAACTGCAGACGAAGTACACAGAATTACCCACCACCCTCTGGTAGCATAATTGTGTTACCACACATTCTCGGGAAGAAACATTTACATCGCCCGGTCCCGGTCTGTTGCTTCCCTTTCCCGCGAACGCTGTGTTATGCCAACAGTTGTGTTCCCTCGTCTTCCCGCTGGATCAATCTGGTGCCAAATTTGCAACACCACGTCAAAACCATATCGGCCAATACACGGCTCTCCAAAAGGTCGAAGAATACGGTCGGGCAGGGGGGGCATGAGTTAATCATTCCAGCCTTCTACCCAATTTTAACAGTAGACATGAAGATGGGATTGAATTAAAGGATAGAGAAAGGGGGTTTCATCTTAACCCGTAAGCTTCCTAGAGCTCGGGTAGAAGTGCGCACACACACACACACACACTGGGGGAAAACTTTGACGGATAGAGCAAGGATACAAGTTTCTGCTGTCAGCCCAGTAACAAGTTTGCTGCCAAAGAGCTTTTGCATTTCTTTCCTCTCCCCACCGAAGGGTGGTGGGCTCAAAGAAGTTACCACCGTGAGGAGGGGGAGAAAGAAAGCCACCAACTGTCAGAAATTATTCAACTGTTGTCAAACTGATACCGCCGGCTCCAGCAGTTCCAATTTCATGAATTATTAATACGTTCATTAATCACACGGCGCACCGTTTCTCGTTCGTTCGAAAGCCACACAGCATCAGCTGGAACAAGAATAATGTACGACGAGGTTGAGGTTGTCTTTTTTGGATGGTTTTTTTTGTTGGTTGAAGGCTTACCTCACCAACGTTTGGATAAAGTTTGTGTTAGAAGCTTACTAACAGGTTTCATACTGTTCCACTAAATTGTGGCATTAGTTTAATATAATGTGGATTTTCAATGAGAAATAAACTGGATATTTTGCACAATCAAAAGCCCTTCAGACTGCTCCTATTGCTGGAATTAAGCATTAAAATTATGATTATCTCATTGAACGTATGTAACACACTGCATTACACAGTCCTGTTTGCTACAATAGCATCGTTTCCTGTGCGAAAGCACAGTACAATTATTAGGAAATATCTGCCACACTATACCATTGTCAGAACGCAACCCAGGGGCAATATAACAAGAAACACTCCACAGGCCGCGGTAAAATATTGCCCGGTGTGGAATTCATTGGAAAAATTTGCAAAACCAACCAGGTTTCTGTTTGCCGCGGGCAAATGCGGTATTCCATTTCATCCATCACATGCAATTCAGCGAACGAAAGGACACACACATTTCCCGGACATTTCCTGTTGGTACTATTACTACTACCACGCTGTAGTCCGGTCGTTTACGTCCGAAACTTCCATCCATTATCCATTATTTCCCAAAACCTCAACACCCGTGGGTGTACGTGTACGCTCACGCGGACGCACTTGAACGTGATTGGGAGTTCATTATTACTTCGAGAAAAAAGCGAGGTCCAAACGACTGTGATTCACGACTGGCTGATTCACAGAATAGGGGAAGCGTCACTTCCATTTGGCCCCCCGAAATGGGTTAAAGTCGCAAAAGGGATCCAATTGCGGCGAGAGTGCTCTGAGGCGGAAGGGTTCTGTAGAATTGCTTTTGAAATGTTACCATTCCGAATGGAGTGGACGAACAGAACAAAAAAAAAAACACCCCGGACACATCCACACATAGGAAAAGGACGGTTCCGCAACGATTCCGTAAGCAAACGATTGCCTGAAAGCGAGTGTGTCACGTTGTCCCGCAACGAAGACAGACAGCAAACCAGACGAAAAGTGGAGTGGTTGCGTTGATTACGTTGGGCAAAACCCCTCCCTATCCCGGGGTCCGTCCCGGAACGGAAAAGGCAAACCCATTTGAATAGTAATAACAATGGGGATTTGCTGGGAAAGCTGTCCATCCTTGTGCAAACCCACACACACACACACACAAGCGCGCAAAAAAGCAGGACACATTCGGTAGATTCTTCAATCATCCCACGGGGAAAGGGATTTCCGATTGCTCGCCGCCGGCGCACTGCACTTACATTGTGGAGTTGTCCCACTCGAGCTGGCTGACGTTTTTGTAGCGCCCGTTCAGCACCTCCTCATCCTCGGAGTCGGAGTTGTCCGACTCGGAGCTCTCGTCCGACAGGGCGTCGTGCTGCATCGGGTTGATGGTGATGGTGAGCGCCGAATCGTCCCAGTCGAGCTGCTGGTCCGGCGCAACCTTCGGGCACGGCAGATGCTTGTCGGTGAGGTTGCGCGCGAACGCACTGCCGCCGGCCGCGCCGCCCGCTGCACCATGGCCGCTACTGCCGCAAGCCAGTGCCGCGTTGCTGTTGCGCAGACGGGCGATGCCGACGCCGCAGATGAGCAGCACGAACGAGCCGCAGATGACCACGATCAACATGGTCGAGTGGGACGAGGCGAGCTTCTCGTGGCCGAGCAGGGCGGCGCCGCCACTGCTGCGCACCTTCGACTGCGACTCCTGGACGTCGTGCGAGTGGAGCATCACGTGCGCGTACTGGTTGGCATTGTCTGTGGCGAGGGTGGGAAAAGGAAGTTGTGAGAAACGTTAGAAACATGTAACCCATGCACCCAGGAGACATTAACTTCCAGTAGACTCTTACCATGCGAATCGACCGCAACGGCTGGATGCTGCTCCGATGGGGCGGTCGAGATGGCCAGCAACACATTGGAGGATGGTGCGGAGGCGGAAGCAATCGACGAGGTCGGCTGCTGCTTCGGATGCAGCACGGTCAGGGTGAGCGTGTACTCCGCGCTGCGGAAGTGGTCGTCCACCTGGGAGCAGGTCAGCTTGAACACCCGGTTCAGGTAGTACGCCGGCTTCTTGTTGATGTACACGAGCGACTTCAGCACGTGCTGGTAGTTCTCGATCGTGTCGTACCCGATCATCTCGACGCCCTCCTTGCTGATCTGCGTTTTGATGTCGAACTTGAACAGCGACTCGTCCGCACCGTCCTTATCGTCGATCGTAATCTCCTCGTGGTCCGGGTTCAGGCTCGGGAACACGTTCACATTGCACGAATCGAGCTTCTGCAGCTCGGGCCGAATATCCTTCCCAGTGTAGACGCTGATGTTGATCTGGGCCAGTATCTTGACGCCCTCCTTAATGTCGGGGTACGAGACGAGATGGTTCGAGTTGCCGCTGATCACGATCTGCGGCTTCTGGTCGGTGGCGAGCGGCTTATCCACCAGTATCTTGTTGTACAACCCGGACGAGGAGGACGAGGAGGTGGCCGACGCAAGCATGCTGCCCCCGGACAGGCTGCTGCCCGCCGAGCTGACCATAATGTACGTGTCGATCGTCGGCAGCCGGATCGCCTTCTTGTTCGGGCAGCTGACCGTCGTCATCACCTGGATGTTGCGGCGCCCGATCGTGGGGCTTTCCTTCGAGTTGATGTACTGGATCTGCTGCAGCAGCTGCTCGATGTTCGTCTTGTTGCTGCCCTCGATGATGATCTTGTTCATCTGCGTGTTCGACTGGATCTGTTGCTCCGGCTCCAGGTAGTGGTCGGCCGGTGGCAGCAACTTCTCCGCACAGTCCGTACCGCACCGGATCTGGCTCGCCGTCAGCACCTTGCGCGTGGACAGTTTAATCTCCGCAATATCCCCACTGAACCCGTGCTTCAACCGGTTCTCCGACCCCTGGTAGCAGGCGCCGATCGCTAGCGTCGTGTTAATGCCGTGCGCCGCATGCAGCGGCCAGTCATCGATCACCTCCGGATTGCTGTGCCGGTCCTCCACGTTGCTCTCGAACCGAATGCCATCGATGTACAGGTCCACCTTCGGCAGGTCCACGTTGATCGTGTAGTGGTGCCACTCGTTGTCGCACACCTGCGGTATCTTCCAGCGCCACTCGGCCGGGCTGAAGATGTTCAAATCGCCGTCGTTAAAGTCCTTGCGCAGCAGCAGTATCAGCCGGCAGTTGCGCACAAACAGCGCCATATGGTGGCGGTTCATCTTGTGGTCGTCCGCGCTGCACACGATGTGCTCCTTCGTGTGCTTGTCCGTGCTCACGATGCTGTTGTGCCGGAACATCGTCACGATGCTGAACTGGTGCGCGGCAAAGTCCTGCGGCTGTACCACATTCTTCGGCACGATCGCGCCCGAGCTACCGTCAAAGTGGAAGATCGCTTCCGCCCCCTCGTCGTACGTCAGATCCTTCGTCCAGTCCGTGTTCTTCTGCAGCAAATCGACCAGCCCATCACCGTCCCGCTCCCGGCCACTGCCGCTTTCGCTCAGCCGGCGCAAACACTGGCTCGCGTCCCGATCGCAACCGAACGAGATGTGCTTGGTTTTGAGCGACACCGACGACTGGATGACCATGTCCTCGCCCTTGCACTGCATATCGCACAGCTCGAGGTGAATCTTCGGGAACAGCGACACACTCTCCATGGAGTTCGCGACGTAATCGATGCGCTCGGCCACACCCATCACGTGCGCCTCACAGACGCGCCGCACGCGAATGTTCACCATGACCGGGGCGGACTGCTTCATCGCACAGTCGTACGCCACCACCGAGAGGATGTGATTGTGCGAGATCTTGTGCGAGAGCGGTTCCGTGTTGCGTATCGAGCCCTCGTTGTCGATCGTGAACGGCTGGTCGTTGGTGAGGATCTCGTACTTGCACACATCGCCGAACAGGGGCGTACAGTCCTTGTCCGTTGCTTCGACGCGGATTATCTCCTGATAGAGGCGGCCCTCATCAACCTGGAAGAGGAACAGAAAAGATGTAATTAGATCTCAGAATTTGAAGGAGATCAATTATGGCCTAGTCATCGTTTCATGGTTTAATTTCTTAGAACAAAGAATTGAAGCAGCAATCGAACTAGTGATGGATGAAGTTGGCGAAAATCCGGAGTCGACTCCGCCGAACTCCGGTAGGTAGTATTATTCGCCTAGTATTATCCGGAGGCGTCCTGAGTCATTCGTAGTTGCCTGAAGTCATCCGGAGTTGTTCAAAGTCATCCAGAGTTGTTCGGAATCGTCTGGGGCCGTCCGAAATCTCCCAGAGTCGTCCGGAGTCGTTCGAAGTCATCTGGAGTCATCTGGAGTCATCTGGAGTCATCTGGAGTCGTCCGGAGTCGTCCGGAGTCGTCCGGAGTCGTCAGAACTCTTCCGTAGTCGTGCGGACTAGTCCTGAGTCATCTGGAGTCGTCCGGAGTCGGAGACGTCCGGAATTGGCCTTCGAAACTAAGATACGAAGGGCACGCGCAAAGTGAAAGACAAAAAAACCCCGACTCTCATTTTCCCATAATCGGATCGGAATCGTGGGTGCGCTCCAAAGAGCACATCACTAAACTGAACCCACTGGACCCATTGGCTTTCCTCTGATTGTAATAGATTTCTTGTAATTATAAGCTTTAGCCTACATTAATCTGATTAGATTATTTTAAGAACTCTGCGATAATTGAACCTCCCGAAAGGATTACGAGTTCAGCCCAGCACGTGTACGAAAGACGCAACATCTCCTAGCAGATGAATTGTACACGCAACGAAGCGTAAATAAATGCCCCACAAAACCACCACCATCGAAAGGCTGGTTGAAGGGACCCGTAAACAGTAATGTGCCGATGTAAAACCGTGTAATGAAACCGAAACTTTACACAACCGAGACTCCTGGGAGAGAGAAAGAGCGCAGACGTTCAATATGCCACAGTAAAACATAACCACTAGTTGTGGTTCGTCGGGTTTGCCGATAACGAAGCGTCGAACATTTTCACCAACCTCTCCCTCTGATTCCTCATCCTGCGATAAATAAAACGGGTAAATATTCTTCGATTTGCTTTCCATCACGGGGCCCCCGCCAGAAGGAGGAGAACTGGAATGAGATTAGACTTTAACACCGATGGAAACTCCGAACTCAGGACAGGAGCTGGACCCCTGTCCAAAAATAGAGTCCTCAGCAACGGCATGAAATACAACGACATTTAGCAATGAATGAGCTGTGGAGGGAGGCATGACTATGGCCGAAATGTGATCGTTACCCCCCCATGGAGAGCCAGATTTACGGTATGGCTAAGCCCATTACTATCGTGGCAATCGGAATGCGTCACGCGCTGTGTGTGTAGCAGGGAATTGTGGGGTAAAGGTGGGGTCAGGCAGATTAAAAAGGTAAGATTAAGTTTCGCTCCAGAGCGCTTCAAACGTAGACCATTTCCAATTCCGATGTAATAAAGCTCTTCTCTCGCTCTCGCTCTCTCTATTTACTTCGCACTGTGCCTACGGAGGTAGTTTTCCTGCCTGCTAGGGCCTACCATTTGTTAGAGTTACTTCATTTCACAGCCTCGTCGTAACGACAGGCCTCATTGACGGAGGAAGAGTGTGGAGGCACAGTATGCTGCTGTAATATCGATTTTTACCGACAAGCTTCCGAAAAGGTTTTTAGTCAGGATTTGACCATCACACCTACCACCACTACCACTACCACCAGGGGAACGATCCAATCTCCGCATTGGGCTGGGCAAATAACAACTTTCAGACGCCAGTCAGTACCAAACAAGCGACTATAAAAAAAAGCAAAACGAGAACGATGACGAAAAGCTTCCAGTAAAGAAGGAAAAAAACACACACTTATTTCGGACAGAGGAGTGGATGTGAACCAGCGTGGAAATTAGTTTTTCCCATGCTAATCGTTACCGAAAATTTATTCTCCGTTGAGGTGCGCGTGATCGAGGGAGAGATAGAAGCGCAAAATGTAAGGGAAAACGAATGAAATAGAGCGACCTGAGCTGGAACAACTGTAATACGTAATTCGATCAGGATGAAAGAAATAGAGGATTGGGGTGGTAAGTGGGTGGTGGTGTGTTTTGGAACTGTTTTCCTCGTTGCACCAAAGGTTATTTTTAGTGAATAAAAAAGGTCTAAAAAGTATGTGATGCGGTTAGTCAATTTAGTTCAACGAACACGATGAAAGATTGGATTCGTGCTTCAATTTTGCTAGCAGAAACGAATTTTACGAATTTTAAGAGAAAATTACAAATTCTTCAAGAAATAGGATCATTTCGGAATACAAATAATTACAAAATTTTATGCTACTAATACTGGATGATTGATAGTGAACATAAACAACGAGGAAAAGACACTATTTTCCGAGATTGAAGGACTTTGCTACAGGATCAGCCACATAATGAAACATATTCAAGAGGTTTTCAGGGGTTCTCAAAGTTGTGGGACACTTTCTTCACTGTATCTTATCTGAAAGAAGCTTTATATGATGGATATTGGACTCTATGGCACCTCCAACAGAATCATTGGAAATTTCTTATTAGATTTATCCAAAAAGGGTCTATCTCTCAGCATATAAAGTTCATTTCCTGTAAGAAAGAGTCTAGAAAGTGACCCACAACTATGAGAACTTCTGAAAAACCTTGTCACCCATAGCTGGTGTACTACTCAAGCCCCATAACAAAAGTATATAAAGTCTCACATTTACTATTTACTACCAACCATATCGAAACGATCTCCACCACAGTTCGTCCATTTGACGCCCAGCATGTCATAAACATTTCACTTTCGTTGTGCCCATTTGCACCCCGGCGTTTGGGCGGCGGAACTAATCGAACGATCAAAACGAGAAGCAAACACCTGAAAAGGCTGAAACCCACAAGCACACCGACGCACACATACACACAGAGTTGTTGTCAGTCACACAGTGGTAGATGGGTGACAAATTTTTGGCTCCAAGGGCGCCTTGGACACCGGACCCTTATACCGTAAGCGCACCATGTCCACCACAAACGCCGTCGACAATTTGAAATGCAAACGTTGACCCCCGTTTTCCCTCGCACCCGAATGGACCCGGAAAGATTTCTAGCGATCAATGCTGGGTTGGCAAATGTGAAGGGAAGGAAAAACTAGCTAACGTAGACCCGCAGTACGGCGAACCGTGTTGTGATCGATGAGCTAAACCAGTGGGCAAACGGAACGGAAACGAAACGCGACCGCTGCATGACCACCGCGGGGCATGACGATACGGTACGGGAACGGGCGGCATCATCCGTCCGCCGTTTGATGGTACCACACCTTGCTTTTGCTAGCACAAAACTGCCGTTTTGTTGACATGATTGATGTTTGCGTATGTACAACAGTTCCAAACTAAAAAAAAAACTAGTCCCCGAAAGCGATTGCGCTGATTGAAGGATGGGAAAAAGGGGGGAAGGAATGCTCCAAACCTAGCGGGGTACAGGGCAGTAGAAGTTACGCAAGACGACTTGGGTGAACCTTTTCGATCGATTGCTGGAAGCGTGTCCCTTCTCAGCCCTTTGAGAGGGTTGAAGCTTTTATCGGAAAGTGGGAATAAAGCTCTGAGCCGTTTCTCCCAAGCATGTGCCTCTTTCACGTGTTCCCTACAAATTTCCTCGATGGGAAATAACACCTAGCAAGCAGTTAAGTGGCTCCATGTACTACACTATCCGTACGGGGGGTTGTTGTTTTGGCTATTAGTTTCCATCACCTTCGTCGCGGCCGTATCACAAACTTCCCGTGTGCTATTTAACAAGCTGCCGAGGTTTCACCGTCCTATACGAACGCTTCCGTTACCAAGCACAACGCTAAGCATACACCCTATTGATGAACGAAGAATCGAATTCTTTGCACCACCGCCATCGATTATAGCCGTCCGTCTGGATAGGAAGCTCATAAATTCCCAACCTGAAAGCACGAGGTCCACGAGGTCGCCTTGTGTGAACGGTGGCAGCCTTCACAGGTGAAAAGTGAGTCATCAGATGTTGAAGGTAGCAAGCATTGAGAGAGGAAAGAGAACACAAAGTTCTGAGACGGCAACCTATACACCTACAGGGCACACACACGCGATGAAAAAGTTGCGAAATGAAAATGCGCCAAAAGTTGCGGATTATTTATTGCATCAAGTGTTAATGGCTAGCACCGGTGGTATAGCGCGCCGGCCGGAATTAAAAGCAATTTCAATTGGAAGAAATCAACCGAATGGCACCACGACGAGGTCGTTGTTTTACAATTTATTGCCAAAGTAACCTGTGTTGTGTGTGTGTGGTACAAAACACGTTATTGAACCAGCTCTTTTTAGACAAAAAAAGAAGTTTAAATATTAAAGTGTCATTCAGCTGTTTGGGAAACATTGGAAACCTTCCAAATCGAACAGTCTCCAACAAAAAAAGACACACTCACACAAAACCGACTAAATAAACGTACATTATGCAGAGTGAAATGCAAAGTAGATTAGCCCAATTGGTACCACCAGACTGCCAGGCTAGCTTTTGCAAAGTACGAGCTCGCGGACCACGGGTAGAATACGCGATATACGATTCAAAGGTGCCACGAGCTTCACCGTGTCGGAGGGGTCGGGTCGGTGAGCCTTTCCCGTCTGCAAAGTTTCACCCTGCGGTAGGGTATGGTTGGTTAGTGCGACGAGGCATCTTAAGAAGAAGAAAAAAAAGAAGGCAGGCACCCCAGCCTGCTAGCAAACTTTCGGGTCAGGTCAGGACGACATCAAAGCATGCCTGACTGGCCCCCTCTTTTGACACGCGCACGAAGAGATCTGTGGGGTTGGGAAATTCAATTTCTTTGGGCAAACAATTTCACAACTGCGAGGAATGGAGGGTAAGAGGTAGAAAGGGAGAGATGAAGAGGGAGAGAGAGAAAGGAAGAGAGCTCGTGACAAATTTCAGCATTACAAGATGAATATTCGAAAGAAAATGGTTTAAAGTAAGTTCTAAGTAATTACATGCTCTCATTTATACATGTAAAAGCAACTGAAGTAGTGAGAGTAGTTACTGAAAGTGAGATTTAAATGGGTCTCCAATCGATTGACATGAGCACCTGGGCCGTGGTGCAGTGGCAAGACAAGCGGTCTTATACACTCTGGACGTCATAAGTTCAATTCTCTTATTCAAACTGACATTCTAGTTTTAGACGCTGGCGTTTTTCCGATACTCTATCCAAACACTTATATGATTATGTTCGATTACATGAACATTATTTGTATTATCATTACTATATTACCTTATTAAATTAATCATAAAAAACCAACTCAAACTCAAATAATCTGTTTATATCAATAATCTACAATGGAAAATCAATTCCCATGAAGTAGCTCTCCCTTCGGTCTTTTCTACAAGCCTGTAGCCTCAATTATACAAAATGAAAAGCTCTCCAGTCTTATGTATCAAATTACCACTTCCTCTCTCGCTGACTTCTCTTGTCTCCCCCCAATGGGGGAAAGAAAAACATCAACAATAAAGTTCCTTATCATCAGTAGGGCGGGCGCGCTCTATAAAAACCAATCCTCGAGTCGAGCAGAAAAACACGTGCAGCGGGCGAAGCTACCACCACCACCGTGGTTGTGTAGTAACATTGTAAACTTAAACATTTCATATTGCCCATGCATTGGACACATGCCTTCCTACATACACGAGGGGGCCATACAGGCCCAGTGGTCTCCAGTCTCGTTCTCTGCACCCACTCACTCCCCGAGTTGGATGCTATTTTTCTATCGTTCGCTTGGCATGATTCAATATCCATTATCTTTTGATGAGCAGCCACATACAACGCCGCGCTGAGAGAGGCAAGATTAGCAAACATTTCCAGTGCTTCATGTGTTTGTAGTAGTATCATGCCTTTGGCAAAAAGCGGGACCAAATTGTGCCGGGGGAGAGAGAGAGATAAAGGATCCTGTATGGATTAACATTCAATTAAGTATGCGCTTACCCTTTCCTACACCTTCCGTCTACTTCGCTCGTCCAAAAATTGGACGGCGCTGTTCGTACACCTCTACACAAACGAAGCGGCTAAGAAATATGCTGGTCGATCCAGTACACTTCTTACACCCCTTTTCGCAGGAGTGGCAGGCACCAGAGTTCATAAATACCTCCTGCCATCCCTGGTTCCCGCTTAGACAAACAAGGACCCGAGAGCGGCTAAAGGTAGGCCACGCACGGCACAAAAAGAAATAGCCCGCAGCGCTGGCTGGCGGTTGTGGCCTCATCGTTACACAAAACCGTGTATCAGCGGCCTCTTATCGTTCGCTTCACATCGTTAACCGGGAAAGGAGGAGGATGGGGCAGAAGCTCTCGTTTCGCTCGGGCGGCGGTACGACACGATACCCAACATCCCAAAGGATTGCGAAGACACACGCCCGGGACGTGTAATGAAGCCGATGTGCGAAACTTCTACACCGTGGCGCGCTTCAAGACTGCAAGATGGTGCGTGCGATGGTTCGGTTCTAAAGAAACGGATTTATTGAGGCGTCGGTTTGGCGTCGAGGAGCTACTAAAGGTGGCAGACACACGCAGAAACAGCGCCCTTCTAATCCTCGGCTGTCATAGCGCGGGACACAAACGCGTCGGCCCCGAAAAGTTATCCAATTGAGGGAGAATATTAATTTATTTGTCAAACGTGATTAAAGATACACTCCGGGGATGTGTCGCAAGCTCCGAGTGGCGCTTAATACAGGCCGAGTGCAAGCGAAGGAAGAGCAAAGTGGCAGGAGAAAATTGAGAAGCGCTCCAATAACGCTTTTCCATGAAACCGGGAGCCAAATTCCGAATGTCTGATGGAGCGTAGCCGATGGTATTTTATTGTCATGTAGTTTAAGGGGATCAATATTTCCTCGCAAAATCGCCCCAGTGCCGCCGCCGCCATCGGAGGGAGGCTAAACCACCACCATCGCCCACAATGCTGTTTGTGCCTGTGGTTTGGGCCCTTTTATTGACGAATCTCCGCGCACACCCGCGCGTACACACCTGTGACCGGCGGCGGAGGGGTTTCGATGCGTTCGGAGAAAACTGTCCATGCGGTATGGTTTGAGGGATGCCGTTCCGATCGACTTGCTGGGGGACTGGCGCTCGGTAACGATGACAAATATCTGTGGATTCCAAGCGCCCTCCGCTTCTCTTTCGAAGCGTGTCAGCGCCATCTGGATCGACGAACGACCCTTGCTCGACGACGGACGGAACCGGTCACACGCACACTTCGAAGGATATTGTGCAGAGAGATCCTACCCAAGCACCGAAAGTCGATTGTGCACGTCTCAAGAGCGTGCGGCGTGGGATCCTTTCCGCCTTCTCCACGTAAACGTGGGATGAAATCCTTGCGTTTGTTGCGAGGGAGCCAACCAGGGCCACAAGACAAACTGTGGACTCTACAACTGCTGTCTTCTAGCGAGCGGATGGCCACTGCGAAGAAGCGCACAAAGGGGGAGCGCGAGCGCGTAGTCCTCGACCGTTTTCTCCGAACTCGATTTGGTGCTCGACGGCAAAACCCTGCCCCGCTTTTGCGCAAGGAAATGTAATTCCATCATTTCCTGCAAAGCGAAGAAGCACCGACCCGGGGAAGGATCGCGAAGATGGTCGCTCTGCTCTGTAAGCCGTAAGCATTTGCCCGAAAGGCGCGGAAAAGAGTACAGCACACCGCACCGAAGCATAATCGAAACGTGAAGTCAAGCCTTTGGGGTTTAGTGGTTTTCGAACGAAGGGACAAGTGTTCGAAGAAGGCAAGCGGGATGGCAGGAAGCGGGGCAGGACACGGTAAAAGATCTTTGCCGTTTGCTTTCTTAGCGGGCACCAAGAGACAGAGCGAGAGCATGATTGTTGTGCGCTGGGCGGGAAGCGGGAAAATTACACAAGTGGAACACCAAGGCCACATGAACGAACACCGGGACGGCGGCGCTGAATAGAACCGGAGGAGAACATGAAGACTTGGCACCACTTGGCACCACTTTTTCTTTCTCTTCTATTCCCACTCGTTCCACTCAGTTCCAACCCATTCCAAAACCTGTCAGTGAAGCTCGGAAAAGTGAGAAACAAACAAAGTAGGAGGAGGAAAAAAAACGGCAAATAAGGACGGAAAAACGGATGAGAGTTGGGGGGGGGGGGGGGGTTGGTGGGAGGAAAAAGTCACGAGTTCCTGACGCAGGAAATAGTAGCTTCGAAGTTTTCTCGTTTTCAATTCCGCCGTTTCGCTCCACGCACGCCTACCACCATTTCCCCATATACTTCGGCGTGTCTGTGTGGCATTTTCTTGGCAGCTCAGGCATTGCAATATCGTTTCCACTGTCTTGCATTTGAACAGTCAAACCAAGAAATACACAACCAGCCACACACACACACACACACAGATGGAAGGAAAGCGTTTTATTTGTGCGCCTCGCCTCGCGTACCGGATGCTGCTCGGGGAAGAATTTTACCTTTTACCTCTTCTCTATTCATCTATTTCGTTTCCTTCGTCGAAAGCTGCTGCGAAAGGAAGCCACTATTTTTGCTATCGTGACGACAACGTGAAAAAGAAAGGAAATAGGAAAACACACTGACGTCTATACCTAGAGCGCATCCGAATTCGAATAAAGGACGAGGCGATTGTAGAGCGAAAGGTAAAGAATATATAATCCAACGATAACCAACATTGGGAGGCAAGAAGCCACGGACGAAAGCGTTGCATTTCATCTGCCGTGAGCCAGCAGCGTGGGCATCCTATTCCAGAAAAAAGGACACACACACACCCCTATTGCGGTCCATATCTTTGGTGGATGTGTGCAATTTGTGGAAAAATGGGCAACAACCCAGGGAAAGCTTGCCATCGTTTTGCTGTCGAAACGTCATCCACCAAACCGAGGAAGGACCTTCGGCGGTGGTGATCCGGAACCTTTGGATGATCAGGATTATCGGTTCCGTGATGACGATCGTGGCGGTATGTAACTGGTGGGGTAGTAAAGTAAATCGCACCAAAGGAGTGACCAAAAACCAGACTTTAAAGAAGGGACGATGATGTTGTGGACGATCCCAAAAGAGTTTGGGATTGGATTTGGTGGACCGTGTTTTGTTTCGAAGTTTACTGGTTACAGGGCAAAGAAGCCCGGGAGCAAAGTGAAGCGAACAGTGAAATTTATACAGCGCAATTGAGTGGATGATTAAGAACATCATCAAAAGGATTACCGATATCCTTTCGCTTTGGAGTCATTCCGTAGGTTCGCTTCGCCTTCGAAATTCAGTCCGTTCAGCTCTCTCTCTCCGGACGGGGACATTCGAGACACGACACTGGATATTGCGCAGATAATGGGCACGTCCTGCCTGTTGGCTGATTGCATGAGATGGGAAGCTGGGAGAATATCTTCAGACGCTCAACCATCTAACGATGAGCCTTTGCTTCTTACACTTTCTTCCAAAAAAATCCCCCAACCATCTCTTGAATGCTGTTTGAATAAGTGCTACCGACCGCTTTTCGTACCTCATTTGTTCCGTCGGACGGACGGATTCTCTCCGTCTATCTACGACCCCCGGAAACCCTCATCGAACGAAAATCGATGCGACAGAAAGGTTAGGTACGACACACACAAAAAAAAAACACCCACCCAAGTGGAAATGATCGGATTGTCCTTGAATTTCAGGAACACGGGAACCAAATTGGAACTGCGGGTTGGCGCGCGCACACGGGATTTGTTGGCTTAGGAAGGAAAAGCACACATTTCGGGAAACAATCACAACAATATACTACAGTGCACAAGCAACAACAACAAAAAAGGTACCGATGCGGTCCCCGGCATCGTGTCCCTTCGTTCCGGCGTCACGGTCATCACCATCAAAATCATTCTCCAATGTTTGTTTTTTTCTTCCTGTTGTACCCCTCCTCGAAAAATCGAAGGCTTGGTGGAGCAGGGCTTTGACAGGTGATTCTTCTTCTTCAGGTTTTCAGATAAAGATAGAAGTGAATAGAAAAAAGGAAGCACACCATCACGAGCCTAGGGTAGCTACAGTGTACACACGCATCAGCAGCCCGGGCTTAGGATGATACTTCCAGGAAGGGTTCCGCAGATCGGCGAAACGAAACAAAATCACCAATAAGTTACCGAAATTGGTCCATCGTAATTAAGTTATGGTAAAACGTACCAGGAAAGTACGCACCATGCACCTTTTTCGGGCTAAAAATAAAACAAAAGGTCCGTGCGAGCTCGTCGACTGGTCGCTTGCTGCTGGGAGCTTGTTTTTGTAGGGATTTGAGTAAATGAAGTAAGCTTAAGTGTAGTTGCTAGGGGCATGTTAATGTAAGACTGTTACGTTTTAATTTATACTTGGAAATGAAATGGATTACATTCACACACAGCTATTTCAAAGATGTTGTTTGTTGCTCATTTCATCGCCTAACAATGTCAATAATTTTAATAACGTTCGATCAATATCAAAATACAATTATTGAATAAGTTTTTTGGGTTGAAAAATATTTAGGCTCTTGAGAATAGCTACATTTATCTTCAAATCTTTTAATGATTATTTTCAATAGTTGTGTAATGATAACAGCAACTAAGCAATGATCTGTTATTGATTTATGTACAAGTAAACTCTATGGATAAGGCATATAACTCTTGCATGGTAAAGCTTGTGCAAGATTTGAACGCATGACGGGCATATTCTGTTGGGCCGTGCAACTTGACGACTGTACTACCGAACCGACCAGTAAACATCGCATTAAATTGAGATAAAAAGCTCATTGAGAGTGAGAATGAATGAGGGAATTTAATCCTGTAAGTGAATGTATGGACACAGCTCAGCTGAGAGAGACTAAAAAAATGCTTAGCTATTTTTATGAATAAATCAATTCCTATTTTATTCACTCTGTATAAGCAAGTAGAAAGGATTCCAAAAGAAAGCGTTACTGGTCGGCGTTGAGCTCTGGCGGATTAACACAAGTGGAGGCTTTAAGCGGTCACACGAAGGAAGGCTTTTCTGAAGAGTAGACCGAAAAGTTGTATGAAGAATTCTAAATCAGAGAAGGATTGAGAAGCAAATTTACTAGTGAGCGGAGGAAGATTCTTTTTCTCGGGCCCCTTCTTGAGACCTTGGGGCTCCACGCGACCGCTTACTGCTTAATCCGCCCCTGGCGCTGAGAGAGAGAAAGAGAGAGAGTGAGTTGAATTCCGAGGAATGAGGTCTCTATTCAGCCAGGAAAAGAGTGCGTGATATGTATCCACAATGAGTGAGTCTCTAATCGGCACAGAAAGTAGGTGAGTGAGTTGGATCGAAAAGAAGTAATGGCGAAATGTAAAGATGCTTTGTGTAGTGCATTACTAGTTATCAATCTTCAAACAGTGAGTTTAAAATTCTGATCTCAATCTTTTATTCTGATTCAAATTACTGAAAAAAGTAAGTATTCTCATTGCTAGTTCTGAGATTTCTTTCTTATTCTGAGAAAACAGTTTTTCCTATTCAATGCATCTACTAATGATCGAGTTACCCGCTTTTGCTTCCGTTGTTACTTTAAAAACTTGAGCCTAAAGATATCATGTCTCTCTTTTTTTTACCTTTACGAAAACTTTCTGCCGCATCTACCTATAGCATAAAAGGGGCCAAACATCGGAAACGCTCCATAAACTACTCACGTAAATGATACAAAAAAAAACCCTACTACCGCACACACCAACCGGCACACGGCAGGAAATCGTTAATACTTCAAACGCGTGCAAAGTTTGTGTGTGCACACCGTCGGGAAGGAAGGGCCAGCGTGTCCGCGTGCCAGCGTGAAAAAGGGAAAAGCGCGAAACTTTCCACCGATGATGCATGGGCAGCAGGGCTACTGCCGTTGGTTGTTAGTTGCTGCACTAGCTCCTGCTGTTTTCCCTGCCAGCCTTGCCTAGGTGGCGCTGTATTTCTCGCATCATTTTCCCTCCTTTTGCAAAAAACGGGATGCAGAACGTTCAGTGCGCGCCTCGTGTACGTTCACACTACGTTGCAAGCGAACGTTATTTTAATACACACACGCCCCATCGCTATCGCCGGTGCAAAACGCAAAAGCACACACAAAGGAAGGCTTTCCACCACACGTATGCGTGAAATGAGGGCGCGGGGCGACAGACTTTATCTTAACTCACCTGCAGCAGAGTTGGTGTTGTTTCGAAATTAATATTACTTTTGTTGTAAGCACTGCACGGTGCACTACGGTTTTGCAGGCAAAGTTTCGATTCGAAAAGCGGATGCACTCATCCTGCAAACATAAACACACACACACATATAGGCAAGCGCATTCAAAACCGGAATGATATCGGGACCGGAAGCCGGAAACAATAGCCCGAGCTTAGCCACACAAAACGGAAGCCAGCGTATGAACGGGCGGGGCACAGAAAGAGGGAAAGATCAGGGAGTCCGTCCCATTTCCCTGCCAACGCCATTTGCTGGTGCATCTCTTTTAACTACTGGCGGTCGGTCGTCTGTATGCGTATGCCTGGATGCACGTATTTGTCTTATCGATTATCGGGGCCGATCGCTAGATTGCTGTGCCGTTGTTTTCAAACTCCGAGCCTTTTGTGTTTTGTTCCGAAGCGCTATTCACACGCAATCCATCCGCAGTATGTGTGCATGTATGTGTTAAATATTGCAGGATGCAGTTTGCACGCGGATGAGCCTTTTGGTTTGTACATAGCAGAGAGAGAGAGAGAGGGGCGATATTGATAACAAAAGTGCTTGGTTGATAATTTAAGCTCCTGCGGTTGGGCTAAACGCGATACAAGTATGCTGATGCCTTGTGATTTACTGTGGCTCGTTTGGACATTATTCTTGTTAGGAAAGCCCATTTTGTGGTGGTCCAATCAAATCTGGCCTTTATTATTTTGTAACTTAGTTTTCAGGAAGTTTGCAATACTTTTCCCGCCATTTGGGAGGGATTAAATGACATTCAATCCAATTTAGCTGACAGCGCGCACATCGACATCAGACGTTTCTGTTCGCTTACTGTTTAGGGGATAATGACTCGCTAAACGGGGCAACTTTTGCCGTGTCCAAACTGCCTTTTTTGTTTTGGTCAAACTTCATAGCTCATCCTGACGTGAATTAAGCAACTTCAAATCCTTCGTCAAAGTGTTGCAGCAAACGGAGAGAGGTGAGGCAGGTTTGGTAAACGCCTACGCGCACCAGTCCCTAGCAGAATGCGCGGTTTCGCCCCCGATGGATGGATGGATGGAAACGCTTTTGTGCTTTTTTAATTGCTTTTTACCGCTGCATCATATTGACCTCCATCTTCTCCTGCCGCTGCCGCCCCGTTAATGACCCTTTCAAAGTGGTTAAAAGTGAACGTTTTTTTTCTTCCTTCCCCCCACGGGTTCGGAATCGCATAAAGCGCGCAAATGGATAGAATAGCGTGAAAGTGGCAAACGGAACCTCACCATTAACGCTCATCAAACATTAAAAGCTATCAATTTGGTTCACCACTCGTGGCGTTTATCAAGTGGGGGTGGAGGTTAACTCCCTCCATGGTTATGTTTTTCTTTTGCTAAATGTTGCTTTTAATTGTGGAAAATCGCGCTTCATTATCGCAGCCGTTTCATGCGACGCGAAAGCGCAAGTGAAGCCGAAACAAAGTTGGATCGACAAATCAATCTTGATCAACCACTTCCGAAGCATCATCTGAAGCTAAGAATGTGTTTTTGTTCGCTGTGACATTTCAGTGTACTATCACGTTTCTTGGAAAATGTATCGATTTTCTCTTGCGCACCCAGAAAGGCACTGGAATTCGTACCGGTCATAATTTCTGCTTCTTTTTTCGTTGCTATTTTCTTCCCAGAAGCCCTCCAGGTCCAGGTTGTCACGGATCGGGGCGTTCATCAAATTCGTAATTCAGTCCCCAATGCGACACAAGCGAGCAGTCGTGCGTTCAAAGTGTCTGTGTGTGTGACACTGTGTTCAATAATAATTGAAGTGTTTCGGAGGAGCATTTTGATTTCAAAAAAGGCGATGTCAGAAGACCTTTGCTTTGCTTTGTGGGCGACGTCGCTCAATGTAGGGTCCGGTTTTTTTTTGTAACGGAGCAAAAATCAATACCAGTACATTGAATTAATTACGAGTCTGTGAAAATCGGCCAGCGGGGCTGGCAGAATTGCTTTGGTGTATAGTTACGCCTCGGTAGAATCGAGTGGCACAAAAAAAAACGAGAAACAAAATACTCAACGGGCAGACCTTTCCGGGTGATGAGCAGCAAATACACCAAAACGAACCGGACTAAAGGTGCCGAAAATTGAGTTTGATGAGGCGTCGGTGAGGGTCGAGAAAAGCAAGAGAGAGAGAGAGAGAGAGAGAAAATGAAAAAGACATTCATGAATCGTGTGGGCCATCTATTCACGATCGTGTCCGGTTCGTGTGGCATTCCATTCCACTTTTTATTTGTTTCTTTTGTGTGTGTGTGTGTGTGTGTGTGTGTGTGTGTGTGTGTATGTTCATTTGCTTCAAGTGCAAAAGTAACTGTGACATCCCCGTCGGCAACTTACAACGGAGTGCGAACGGTGAAAGTGATGGAAATGTGAACGCCCCCATGGAGACGCCTGGTGGTTGAGGTGGAACTAATTCGCAAACCAGAAGATGGATGATGAATATTAAGAAACTTCTTCTGGCGCTCTATTTCGGGCGGTCGGTCGGTCTCTCTCTCTTATTCCACTTTCGCATACTGAAACCAATCTCACACGGTCCGAAACCATTTTCTCCGGGGATGGGCTGGGCGAGCAATAAATTACCGATGTGCTTGGATTGGAAGTTTGCTGACTTTTGGAGTTTTCGCAGGGCAAAGACGCATAACGCGGGCTACGGGGACGGCAAAGAAGCATTCACTAATTACTGGCACATGCTGGAGATGCCCGGGTGCAGTAGGGCCGTGTCAGAGCCACCGATATTGACGCACCGGTTGACAAAGGTACACACCACCCAAAGGTTGGGATGAATGTGTTTGATAACTGCAGCCGAACACTGCTGCTAAGTAGTCTAAGGCAGAGCCCACCGCACTCGGGCTGCTAAGTGAGAAGCCGGACGGAAAGTTCATTACTTGCAAAACTTACCTCTGTGACGTATGAGGGCTGCAGGAATGTGGGCGAATATTCATTAATGTCAATCACGGAGATATGTACGCTCGCGCTGAAACGGAAGGAAGAATTGGAGAGAAAGCGAGTGAGATAAAAAAAAGTTTTTGGGATAAGAAATTCGTAATCGTAATCAGTCCTGCCAACCAAAAAAAAAAAACAAAAAAACAAACACAAAACAAAAAAGGACAGCATGGGTTGCCGTGGATTTAACTCGAAACAAGGAGAGAAATTTCTCCAAAGAAACCAAAGTGCCGAATAACTTGGTGCGTTCGGCTGGGTGGAAGGATAAGCACAGACGTATGCATCAAGTAATTTCTAGCAAAGCTTCCTGGGAAGTTCAGCGCAATGGACGAGGAATCTGCGAGCGCGAAACATTGCGACGGGAGAAAGTGCTTCGATATTTCGCCTGTCAGATAAACTTTCGGTTCGGTGTCTCCGCGGAGTGATTGAAGTGAAGAAGCCCTGTGCGATGTGCGAACTGGAACGATGGGAGCGAACTAGAAGAAGCAAAAAGGTGGACGAACCAGCACAAAACAAGCTCTACATGCGCGATTGCTTGTATGTCGCTCGCTTGTTTTTGGGGGTGGGTGGTACGTTCTGCGGCGCATTTATTGCCGTGATTGCTGACATGAAAAGTAGGCGCTAGCAACATTTTAATGGAACACATTTTTCACAACTGCTGAGCAATTTAAGGCCGACGTTTGTTGCTCGGCTTGAAGGCACGTTCGTTACGGGGAGAATAGATGTTTAAGTTAGGCGGAAATAATTGAACAATTTTGGTTGAATGTATAAAAACAAAACAAGTTTCAAGTTTGGGCGCCTAAAGTTATGGAATTCGTAGGGCTTTTGGGATTAATAGGGGCATATCAATTGAGTTGCTGGATTCGTAATGAAATAAGACTTGTTATCCTATATATATTATATTAATCAAACGCGATTTGGTCGAGCAGATATTAAAATGTAAAAAATAGATTAAAATGTAATCGAAATAGGCAAAATTTGATTATTAATTTTACTCCGTTTCACTGTGCCTGCTGAACGCCAGAAGGTATGCAATATGATGTACTTGTAACATAATAGATTATCTAGTGAATTTAGAAGCAAATCTAGCCAAGCAGCTTCAAAATAGCTTCAAAAATGAATAAACAACAAGTGCGGCAATTAAATTATTTCATGTCGAGAAGAATGAAAATTTAAAACGTCATTATATTGAGATAGTTTACGTAAAACATCAAAACATTATTTTTCCATAAATTATAGAACAATTGTTGTCTCTTACCTCTTCGAATGTGATCCATCACAGAAAACGGCGGTAATGTCAAATTTGTAGTTTTTCCGCTTTTCGCAGTTCAGTGTCTTTTTCGCTTTCAGAATGCCAAGCTCGTTCACAAGCTCAATCTGAAAAGAGAATACAATACAGCAAATAACAGGCATTAAATCACGCGTACATTAATTTCTACCGTACCGATCGAAAATAATCAACCCAACAATAAATAATAGCTAACAAACGCAGCAACAGAGGAAATACTTATGTCACCTTCCCTCCCTCCCTCCCTATCCCCATGGGTGGAATCACAAATTTATGTTCTGCAAAAAATATTGATTATTCGACAGAAACACCAAACAAAACAGCACACAAACAATGATAGATGCCGCTGCTGAATGGCATCGTTCGATTGTTTGAAATTTAAATAGTAAGTGGAAAAAGCACCCGCACACACATACATACACCCTTTCCTGCTGTGCAAACAGTCATGCATCTTTGCGTAATTGTAAAATTGATGCATCGCCTGTTTTCCCACGTGTTTATCGGTGGCATTACGATGTGAAAGGAAAACAGATGAGCGAAACAAAAGTAATACCCACGGGCAATCATAAATTCATTTCATCGCTTTTTTTACTGACCCATTCGCACCATCAGGGATAGTGTGGGGTGGAAAACACGAACGGACTTGCATCTGTTAATTGCAGATATGCGTTTTTTTTTGTTCCTCGATGAGCCGCAGTGTGTTGTGCTGCCACGGTCGTCTCCCAGTTATTAATGTTTTATTTTTGTTAGTACACGCGGGCCATCGAAATCGCTGAACGGCTGCAGCATAAAAGGACAGCTCAGTTCGGTTGGATGTTCAGTCGATGCTCGATGGCCAATTCCACCACTATCGTAAGGGGGGATGGGCCACGCTTATTTTACCGCTCAAACAAAATCCCACTCCAATGTGTGAGCGTTTGCGGGCGAAGAGGACGCGCGAAAGAATTACAAAAACAAACGGAGAGTGAAGGACAAAAAAAAAACAAACAAAAAAACATAACCCAACCAATCATCAGCGCGAGCATAAAGCGCACAGTCGTTTAAATAACGCTCGATATCGTTGTTGGGCAGTGGCAGAGAGTGCACACGCGTGGCGTGGATACAATTTTGCATAATTGCGAAATTCGGCACCGGCAACCGAATCTGCGAAAGCAAATGAAGCGATCGGAGTTACATAAAAAAAACAAAATGAATTTTCGATAGCTCAGAGCTACTGCCAACAGAGAATTATGCATTACTCTTTTTATGCTGGCAGTACAAAACTCCCGAAAGCATGTGCGGGATATGTTGTCTCGACATTTATTTATGCGCAAAGTTGACAAAACTTCGCTTTTGAAACTTGTAATCGACACCAACTGGATTGGAATGCGAAGCCCCGGGGCGTATAGATCAGACCGTGAAAGCGTGGCGATGGTAAATATTGTGTGAGGTTAACTAACTCGCTTCCCCCGAAATGGTAACGGTCTGGGAGCAATTTGATAAATTAATTAAACTCAGTAAAATTGCTTCTCGAATTGTAGCAACTGTGAGCATTTGGCGAAGGGATGTAATTCAAGCCGAAACCACCGGGTTGGCAAAGATGCAATTAAATTGAATAGCTTTACTAGATGGGATAAAGTATGCCAATAATTACGCGATTGAACAAGACGAAAGAAAAGCGGAATATGGAAATATGAAGTTGAATAACAATCTACTAATTTGCTATCATCAATTTCCCTAGATTGCTATCCTAATTTTAACTGCCCCAGCTTTGAAACCTGCATTCTTCAACGTTCTGTACGAGAAAATAGACTCACAGTAAATCCCGTTCCAATCTTTCACCAATTTAACCTCAAGGCACGATTGCACCCATAGCTCTCTCTCTCTCTCTCTCTCTCTCTCTCTCTCTCTCTCTCTCTCTCTTTCTCTCTTGCGAAAAGCGCAGCAACCCCGTAATATCGTCCCGAAAACTGTAACACCAACGTTCAACTGTCATCTCCAAACACCGTGCGCTGCCGGCGTGTGTGTAGGAATGGAATGCGCTTAGAAATGGGCGTCCCGGGGCCACTCACCGTACACGTATCGCTCGCTGACGCACACGAAGGCGCGCGCGCGCGCTCGCCCAAGAACGTTCACGGGAATTTCACGTTCCTTCATCAAAATGCTAATCCGAACGCAATCCTGGTCACGGCACCGTACTGTGTACCTCTCTATCCCCCCCCCCCCGCACGCCGCTTGCCATGCTCCATGTTGCAGTTGTTTTCTCGCTGCAGGGTTTGATTTTCTTCCCCCCAACGACGCATGTTTCCAAATCGGGACCCCCGCAACAACAAAAGCCCCCCTCCTTCCCTTCACCCATCCCAACGCTAAGGTGCCATCGAAACAAATCCATTTTAGTTATTTGATTCACGTCACGACAGGTGGTGCACCGGTGATTCGAAGGCGTTTAAAAATAAATTGATATTCTATCTTCTACAGCCAGCAACAGCGGGGACTGCGGGGAGATTAAAAACTTCTGCTCGGAGGGTCTGAAGCCCGTGTTGTGTTACGCTTTAATGTTTTCTTAGGAAAAGGTACAAGGGGTGGAGGAGCTGCTCCGTGTTGTTCACCTTCCTTGTGCTGCTGGATGCTGCAGATGAGTGTTTCACGTTGTAACACAATGTGCTGCTTGTGTCAAACGTCATCAAAGGCGGTTCGATGGCTTTCTCCGGCAGATTGAGCATTGCTAGCAATAGATCCATAGCGTAGTAAAAGCATTTGCGCAGGGAACAAATCACACGAATGTTTTGACTCGAATGGGGTTGGGGGACGCCCTCATTTAATTTTGAAACAACTAAACGGAAATAGACTCAAAGCGACGGTTATAGCAAAGGGCAAAGCAAAGGATTGGTGTGGAGGTAATTAAAATTGCTAGAATAGAAGGGAGGATAGGGAACAAGGGCGTTTACACTAATTCAAACGCCCTTTGCGATATGCCATCATACAGCAAGAGGGAAACTAAACTTTAGAAAACATGAAATTGAGTGGCTTAAAATACTTGAAAAGGTATTAAACGATAATTTTGGGCTCAAACATGAGATTTGTTTGCTATTTCGGAATGAAGCATAAGCATGAGTATCAAAAATTCAATTCCAACACATATTCAGCATATGAACTCCAGCTCCAGAACATGTTGCATTAATAGTTTGCTTTTATTTTGCTCTCTCTCTCTCCACGCAAGGATCTCCTCACAACTCGCGGCCCCTTCACGTTGTCCGAGAAGTCAAGCAGAATGTATAATTAATTAATTGTTGCTTGCATAATTTGCCACTTTCATCAAACATTTGCGCGAACACGTGTCAGCGGAACAGCCACCGGAGGTTAAAACCCCATATGCTATAAGCCCATCACTTTTAGTGTGAGATACCGGTTTTAAAACCCACCCCTGTCCTGGACTTGGCAGCCTGAAAAAGGTGATGGATATTAATTTTGCTCCACACCATTTTGTCCCTGGGTGTCCCTGTTGTTTGGCTTTGCGAAAGTAAATGCCATCGAAATAAATTAAAATCTAATTTAGAATAACACGTGTGTGTCCGTCCCATCGCTATCGTCGCCACGCAGAATCGTGTGCTTGGGTTCTTCTTAAAAACCCCACAAAAACAATTGAGGTTCGAGCGAATTGCGACCTTAAAACCACTAATGGGCAAGATAGGAAACGGGTTTTGCAGGCTAAAGTGTTTCGCCAAAGTGTACAACGGCGAGCCGCGAACAGTGGAAAGCGAGCCACCCAATAATCGTTTGTCGGGTGTCGCCAAAGCGGCAAAAACCGTTTGCCACCACCAACCGGCTGCGGGTAAGGAGTGCTCTTGAAGAAAGTGCACCGAATAACAGCACAGGCACTGCTAGCGCTACGCTCCGTGCTTGGGCGGTTTGTTAATTGTTCATTTAAATGCAATAATACATCTGCTACTGTGTGTACCCGAGCTCGAGTGCCAGGAACGTCGGGTCGCAATGCCATTTTCTATTGCCGGGGGGAAAAAAGCAAGCACCCAGCGAGCTACCGACGCTACCGTGTGCAGCAGCACCTGTACTATCAACCTGAGCCTCCTTTTCCGGACATTAAATTAACGATCCTGTGGGCTGCTCAAGGGAGCGAAGAGAGAGAGAGAAATGGGATGAGTTGAAAGGAGAGAATCTCACAGAGCCTGACGCCGAACCTGTCGGTAGACCACACAATAACGTTTCACCAACACGCCATTCTCCACACGGAGCTCCCGGGGTTGCTGCGAGATCGCCCACAATATCGCGCTTGGCACACCGCAGACCACAGGACGTCACCAGGCATCGCGCACATCCAGCACACCACCACTACCTTGATAGCATAGCAACGGTTGGTGTGCGGTATTGCCGGAGTGTGCATAATCGGTTTGGCACCGATTCTCTCCACCACCCATTGCGTGCACCCCCACTGACGACACACGGAGGACCAGCTCACCATCAAACCATCAAACCGGCGTTTTGTGTTATGGATAATAAATTATCTGCCAACTGCGGCATCGTCCGAGGGGAGAAAAGGGGAGGGTGCTTATGCACGCAGGACGCGCGCGCGCCCGGACACACATACATATTGCGACCCCGGGGGGGCTGGGTGATAATTTTTCATGCAGCCTAAGCAAATGTCGGACATGATGAGTCCTCAGAAACGCCCGGACACTTCGATCCTTCGCCGTGACCCGTGACGGAAGGTTTCGGGGCAATGATAGAGAGAGAAAAAAAGGACAATAGAACGGACAAGTGGATCGTGTTCGCTTGTTTTTTTTTTTGCTGTTAGCTTCACCGGAGAAAAGGGCATGAATGATTGAGAACCGTAGCGTCATCTTGGGGCATCTTCGCCTTTCAGCCCTTTTTCCCAAAATGTTACGTATCAAATTCCTTACATCACACACGCACCGACAAGGGGGAGAGTTAGCTAAAAAATGTCAATTAATTGAACATTCCTCGTTTTCCAATTAAACTTTTAATAAAAGCACCCACAACACACTTGGGCTGACATTTAAATGGCACAGCACAGCTCCAAGTGGTGCCCCGCAAAGTTGCTTTCCGCTGCAGAAAGTTTCACTTTGTTTACGAATGAATTTAATATTTTTCCCTGTCCCTTTACAGCTTTCCGTTATTGATTTGCTTCAGAAGCACACATACAGAGGTCCGTTTCATCTCAAGAGGTTTCCCATGCTAATGGTTGGCGTTACAGAATCGCCTGTATACCGAAATTTCCCTCTCCAGACTTAAACTTGTACCTTCTAGAAATTGGAAAAGTGAAAATTCTTAAACGAGAAAACTCCACACCACAGAGGGGGGTACAATTACCCACTGGAAGAGGAAAGAAAGGGAGAGCCGAAGTTGCAAACTTGAGACGTTCGGCTGACTCCCTTTGCGTCATCAAACTTAGCAGCCACCCATGATGTACCCATGATGTTCCCATTCGTCACCGGGGAAGCTGCCGGGAAAAGCTTCACACTTCCCTAGAGACTTTCTTCGCCGGTCCACAACATCCCCCCCCCCCCTGCCAGTGTCACGTGGATGCCTAGCAACACTTATGCTAATGATCAGGGAAGGCCGTGGAGGCTTAGCTGTCAGCATAGTCGTCGCTTGTTATATGGTATTTTCCCCTACCATATCTTGCTTGGGTACAGGAAACAACGCGCGAAGGAAGTCTGTGCACACCTTTGCCTAAGAGCATTGGACACGCTTTCACACCGACACAACGACGAAAAAAAAAAATGGCGCGACCTTCACAAGTTACGTTTCTTGGTGAGGGCGTACAGATGTTGTGCGTTGTAAAACACGCAGAATGTAAAAAAAAGAAAAGACAGACACACAAATTCCGGTGGGAGCTCCTCATTATGGTGGACATCAAGGAATAATCATTTGCGCTAATTACCGGCCGACGCAATGCCACCGCCGGAGGAGGTGCTCTCACCCGAGGTACGGTACCAGGAATCCAATTTTGAAGATCCTAACAAAAAAAGCGACCGCTTCCCAAAAATACAGCAAAAAAAGCGCCTTTTCGTCCCAGTTCCGCACCCATTTCCGGGGCCATCGTTAGTGGTGGACAAATTTGGTTCGTTCGTGCCGGGTGGATCGGTGCTTTAGGCTAAGGGGGAAAGTTTGCATACATTTTGGCTACAGTGTGATGAAAGTAAAACAGATCCCCCTTCTCCTTAGTCCCACCCCAAACCGGTGGAACAGAAGGAAGGAAGCTCGCTAGCCCTTATCCCTCCCCGGGCGCTTAGCAGCAATTTCAAGTGGATTTTGTCAGTAAATACGATACCGTTTAAAGAAGAGCACGGTAAGCTGGTGTGCCGAAACCAGTGGGGGAGCGGGGGTGGAGGATTTTTTCGTACTTGATGGACCTTGATGGACGTTGGCAAAGAAGCGACGCCAAAGACCCGAAACTCAGCATGGTACCGGTGGCTGCTCTCGAGCAGATGAAAAGGATGAAGTTTCTTATCTCGTGTCCCCAAGAGGTTATCCTCGAACTCCTCGAAAAAGAGAGAGAGACAGAGAGGGAGAGAGAAAGAGAGAGCGCTCGACGAGGAAAGTAAAAACAGATTACGATGCTGACGGCATAAGAAATGCGCTGAAAATGACGATGGTCTGTGGACCACCTTCTCTGTTAGAAGCGCTCACAAGAAGGAAGTGGTTATGTTTATAAAAAAAACCCATCCCAGACAACGGAGGTGTACAGTGGGAGGAAGAAAAAATGTCCGACAGATTCCACCTTACTTTAGCGAAACAATTTCTGTCACCGTGCCGTGGACGGACATTGGCTATTTCGGCGCGCGGAGAAGGCACGAGACGACGAACCCGCGCCACCGCCGGGTTGATATATGACCGTGCTAAAAGTGAAGTTAGTCGAATTTCATGGACAAGAGACGTTTCGCAATGGGCGAAAATGGCAACCCGGTCGCGCTTCACCCGGTCCGCCCCATTGGGGCACGTAGGAATTGGCGACGAAAAATGCACAAGATGGTGACACGTGCGCGCTCGCGCGCTCGACTTTTTCTGCAAATCGTGCCATTTTTGCCAATAATGCTCGATAGCCCAAGTGTTTCCACTTCGTTATCGATAAGAAATCGCGCTTGAGTCTTCTTACAAACGGGGGGAGGTTTGCCTCGTCTGACGCCGTTTCGTAGCGTTACGGGCAGAAGATTATTGATTTTTCCAGCAAATCAAGCTACAATTGGTTTTCTTCCTTATGCGATGCATTATTCAACGGAGCAAAATGGAAGTAACGAATGGAAGCTTACCTGAAAGGGAATTTCCTTGTTCTTTTTGATTATGTGAAAGCCGCAGATTTTCGTCTCGTCCACCTTAATCAGTGGCGTTATCTCGACGAACGTTTCATTTTCCTTTATCAAGCCGTGGTACGAATTTTCCAGGACGCGTTCTGCAAAGAGAAAGACGGGATTGGAAAGATAAGTTAAATGTACAAGAGAGTTGAGCATTTATTATTATTTCAGCAGGGATATGCTTGAGTTTTAAAAGTTAAGGAATTTAATGATACAAATTGATGTAGATACCAACTCCTAAAATGATTTGCAGCCTGACAAGGCTTAGGAGTACACAAAAACCACATAAATACAATATATACACACATACACACACTATTTAATTTCCCAAATCCAACATCAACCTGTAATGATGCGGCATCGGCGTGTTAATAATTTGTACTGTTTGCAATTAGTAAAGCCCTTCGAACACGAAATTACTGCGCACACGGATGTTTGCTGTTCGCCATTTCCCATTGCTCTGATTTCCAGTGCCAGAGCTTTCCATCAATATCGTTTGACACGCATCAGAGAAAGCACGATGTTTCCTTTTGCCGTGCGTATTACATTCCGGCCGGAACAAGCGCTCCAAGCCCCGTGTTCCGGCACAAGCGGTCGGTGCAGTTTTGCACACATTGCAACTCCAGGAATTGATAACATTAGACTGCCAGACCGACTACCACCATTTGCTCGGGACTGCACAATCGATATTGCTTTCATTTCCTGCGCGATAGTTCTGCCATTCGAACACACTGGAAGTACACTGGAAGTGAATAATTTTCTCGATAACCACCATGCATTTTCAATGCGCCTGTTATCACGGGTATTACATTTTTCCCAGGAAACTGTCCCACGGTGAACACGGCTGTAGTAAGTACACACATGTTGGCATGTTGCGACACTGTTCGGCGGCGGTGGCTATCGATATTCATTACGCGACCACACAAATATTTTCCCAATGTAATTGGAAGCGGCAAACATTTTGGGGTGGCGTGTGTGGAGGAGCGTTAATTTTGGCGTCAGACTTCATTCCATACCGGTTCATGGTCAAGCAGTTCCTGCACGGAAAAGGGGCAGAGCTTTTAATGAGGCAAAACTCATCCGCAAAGCGTCATGTTCCTGTGGACAAACATCGGGAATGTTGTAATATTTCCAATTCTATTTCGAAATAGTTTTCTAATAGTAAAGTTAATAGGTTTCCAATAGTAAAGAAATTTTAGATTAATATTATATTTTTGTTTATCAAAAACATTACAGTAGCCCAAAGCCAAAGGACCCAATATCATAGAAACATCTAATCCCAACACTGCTGTATTTTTTTTTTCTTACCATTTTACTTCAGGTACGGATTAACGTTTCCTCAGCGAAATGAAGCACGCGGAAATCCCCTTTTCTGATTTATTGTAAACCCCGAACCGAATAAATCAATCAAGCAAATAAAACGCTCGCATCAATCCTCACTAAAAATGGAGCTTAACTTACTTTTGGACCAATCGATCGCATCAAACGAGCGAGGATCCTGTCTGAGCTGAGATTCTTTCCCAGCGTCGGGGGCAAAAAACAAACTCCACTTCCTGCGTCAAACGCTCTTTACCACCGTCGCCTTCGCGCTACAGCGGGCAATCGGCTACATCGTGCTAGCAGTCGTGCCCCTTAGGATCAATCGATTGTTTCCGGTAGTGTTGAGCAAATTTGTCCGCACAGGAAATGGGCGGACTCTACAGCAAAAGGAAAAAAAGGTTCGAGGAAAAAGGATGGAATCGAAGAAAAATGGATGGCATAAAACGTACACATAGGAAGTGTGTGTAGGGCGTCTGTGATGCGTGCGTGGAGATAAGCAAACACACATTAACTGGAAGCTGATACGAGGTTTGGCTCTATCAACACCAGAAGCTAGACGTCCATTTCTAGCTGAAGCAAACAGACCATATAGAACTTTTGTGGGGGAAAGCTTTTCAAAGAGGAGTAAATTGAAATATAAAAACTGTATTGCAGCATTTTAATTACTTGCGGGCTGTTTCGAGCTGTCGATATTAGCTGCAACTTTTGCCATTAATCGTTGAGTTTATTTGCGCTCAATGCGGATTTGACGTATCAAAACCATATTAGATGGGTTTAACAAAAAAAAGCACTCCAATCACCGACCGAAAGGTTCAATACACAGAACAGAAACAAAAATCAATGAACGAACAAGCAGTTCAGCAACAAGGAAGGTCTGCGGCTGCCAGAAGGAATCGCACTTTGGCTGGGAATTAAAACAGATTACGTGCCCTGTCCGCCCGACTCCGAGAAGGGCAGTGGCCGGCCCCGAGGTTGATTTATATCGCTTGTGCCTCCTCATCCTTCTCCTCCTCCTTTTTACTGGCTTTGGCAACATTTCTTTTCTGCACTTCTGCTTCAATTTTCACGCCTCCAGGTTTGGTTGGCTGGGCGCAACCCAGCATATGCGCGTAAAACTGAAATCCTCAGCTTAGCACCTTCTTAAACGGGGCTGGGTGGGATTGGTGTCTGCAAACAACACCCGCTGGTGGCGCAATGGGAGCTGATCGATACCGGGGAACTACCGGTGGTTTCGAGTCGACCGACCAACCAGCTGCTGCAAGGTGTCGACAACGTCCGCCCGGCCGACCTGTACAACCGTAAAAGTGCTGAAAGAAGTTAAAAAAGAAACCCCGTGTGCCGTGTGTTGTGGAAGAAGCGTCGAACGGGACGGTTTGGAGAAAAGAGAGCTGTGCAACATCGAAACGGAAAGTGTCAACGGTTGTTTGCTGGCGGGAGTGTTTCCTTTTCTTTTTAGCTCGCACCAGTTTTGCTGACGGGTCGAATTTGGAATGGGTAATGTGTATCGGCTTATTTGTATGTAGCGCAGGTTATGTCTTAGCAAGAAAAGCAGTTTGAAATTTGACGGCCAGCAGCTCTTCGGGGAAATGTTTTATTTTTGTTATGTTGGCATGCTGAATTACTGATGATTGCATTAATTATGTCTACACTTGGTATTAAATACGTTTAGCTCCCTTTTGCCAGAGTCAGACTATGAAAACTTCGTTTCATTTGAAATGTTAAAAAAACATGAAATAATACAATTTGTTGGTGCCATGACCAGGATAGTATTCAGAGAAAAAAGATGAATCACACTCAAGCAAGATGCTGCAAGAGAGCAAAACAACCATCACCGCCAAGACCGTTGGTGTGAATCACACCACCCCAAAGAAGAAGAAGAAGAAGAAAAAGATCAAACCAAACCGATGTCCAACCCTCGCCACAAAGATACAAAACGGACTAAAAGTAGAACACTTTTAAAAAGCAAAGTCCAATAACCAAACCATAAAATCTACACCCGCAGCAGCAGCAGCCGCCCCAGTGTGATGTCCGTTCTATCGTCGATGTAGCCACCCAAGCCCCCTCATGCGGGTGCAACGACAGAGGCAAGCAGAAAATACGATCGTCGTTGCCCAAAAATAAATGACAGCGCGCACGCCACGATGACACACGGCACCGGGGCAAACACCCACCGATAGATTAATTCCGAAACAGAAAAAAGTGAACCTAAAAACGGAATAGAGTGGCAGCAACTGAGCGGCGGCTGAGGATGGCGCAAAAGCAAATGTCGCTCCAAGTGATGACTGCAGGCGCACGCTGACACTTCCGACCGACACCGTCCACACATACACACACGCTCGTGGGCGTTTTGGTGAGGGGCGAGACACCAAAGCGTATTCCACGGGAACGTGTGCGAACGCCTGCGGTGCGCCTTTGCACGTAGAATCTTATTTTTTCACGGGTGGAGTAACCGAAAAGATCTTCTTGAAACAGCGTGTGGCATGTGGGAAAAGGCCCAAGGCGAGAAAAAAGTATCCCAAAGCCCTAATACAAAAGACAAAATAAAAAAAAACTACGGGGAAAAATGGAAAGAGCATCCAAATTAGATATCTGTTTTGGGGTCAGTATTAATCACCTATTCAAGCGTGCGGACATAAATCAATGTCTCCGCGAGCGAGCGGTGAAGTTACACCGTGGAACGGCAACGCGCAGTGTATTTATCGAGGGCAGAGGGGAGTCTCGTCGATAATGCTGCGCTCTCCGAGAGTGTTAGTTAAGACACCAACACAACACCACCAAGGGCACGATTACGAATGATGGATGCGCGTTCGGGGCACGGGTTTTTCGTTCCTGTTGGAGGGGATGATGTCGAACATAATTAGCAGCCATTTGTAGCCCGTTAAAGGTGACCATTTTTTAAGGCGGAAGAGTCAAGCCAGAGAGCATTCAACAAGTTTTCAAACGAACGTGTAACACCCGCACAGCTAAAAACTGTCATGCAAATTGCATACTTTTGATCGGAGAAAATTTACACAGTTAACGCTGTATGCAATACGCATTACAAAAAGGCGCCAAAATTGTAGGCAAATTACAACGCGGTAAAACTTTCCTCTTTTGCAAGATTATTCATAGCTTGTTTCGCTTTTGTTTAAACAAAATTAGCATTTTAAAGCATCAAGCACACCCACACATACCTTACACACGCTGGGACGGTCGAGATGCAAGATGGAAAGAAAAATAAATAAAATGAACTCGAGGATTCTTGCTGAATTTAAACTGCATCCCTCCGCAGGATAACGTATGGAGGGAAACGCCGTCGCGCCACAGTGTGTGATCGCCAAAGCTCATGATTGCATTTATTTAAATGAGCTGCACCCCCATTAGCTCGACCCATCGCTCGCAAAGGGTTCTTGGTTATGAATAATAAAACATTCTCACTCGTGGACACGGAGCATGGAAGGCGCCGAGAACGGGTGCGGTGTTGTTCTTTCGCGTTGTAACGATCCGCTCCCTTCTCTTCGCACAACATTTTCACAAATTTCCTGTGCCCCTTTTTATTGTGGCAGTAAGGGGTCCTCTTGGGATGTTGCGTTGTAGGTTTTTATGGTTTTGTGTGCCCTTTTTCTTCTACCCCTTACTCTCACTGCGCGAACTATTCAACCGGGAAGCTGCTCTGTGTCGACGACGGCGGCGGCTCGCACAGGACGGAAAACGTGTCTGCAATAGACTATTGACTAATTGTTGAGCTGACAGCAAAAGGGCACCCTCAAAAGATAATGCCGCTTGAGGAACCAGGGGAAGATACTGGTCCAACACAGGGCGACGGCGACGCGGGAAAACCCCCATGTCTGAGAAGCTGTGTGTGTTTGCATGTTCTTTCTCTTTCTGAGCATTTATGCAAATAAGGTGCTTCCCGTTTGCGAGCTTTCCGGCGACTGGTAGAGCGTTTTGTGCGGGCACCCAACCCAGCAAGGGTCGTCCTCGTGTACGGCCGAGTGGACAAGTGGAAGTTAAAGGACTGCTGGCCAGCTTTTCCCACTTCCCGCCCCACTTTCAGTCGTGAAAAATCATCTTCCATCATCATTCACGTTACCGCTACGACATTCACGACATCATCGAGGCACACATACAACCATCTACACACACACGCACACAGTAAACACTCATCCCATTGTCTAAGCTGAAGAAGACTTGTGTCTTCTCTCGCTCTCTGCAAAGCGGGCAACGCTCCAACCGCAGAAGACAACAAGGCGAGCGTGTGTGTGTGCTCGTAAGTTTACAAGCAAGTAACAACAACAAAAATCACCACAAATAAAACAACAGCGTCGACAGCAACAGGGGAAAGTGGCGGATGCAAACACTGGAGAGCTTTGCACAATCGTTTTACATACATAATCCCGCGTCTAATGTTGCTGCATAAATTGTGCTTCCCTGGTTGAGTTTGTGTCGCCCGGGCCGGCTACGTTTGCGGCTTTGTACACGTTTTCTTCACAGGCCCGCTTCTTCTCCAGTGCCCGTGAAACTCGCGATGTACAACAAGCCAACTCCTTCTCCTCTTCTCTCACAAAGCTAAGCTGCACCCCTGGGCGAAGGAAAGCAATATATATTTGCTTCAGCCTTGTCGAGTTTTTGCGATGGGATCAGTTTAAATCCTTGCCCGCACCGCGATTTAAGCCCGTTTGCGCCAGAGACAATCTTGCAGCATTATTCGTTGGTGACATTGCAGGCAGCTGTTTGTTGCACTCAACATCCAGCTGTATCCCATTGTTTAATGCAGACATTGCCAAAGTGCATTAGTAATTTGAGTTTGAGTGTCGCTGAGTGCATTCTGGGGAAGGATCACGTGAAAGTGTGGACATGAGTAAATATTTTAGAAATATTCCCTTCAGGGGACTTTACAGTATCTGAGGGCTCATCAGAACCATCTATTGTCATCTATCTAACTGGTAGGACATTGTTGGTATCGTTGTCAGTCTTATGAATTGCTCAGTTTACTAGAAGAGTTTACTTCGAGACCCTCATTCTTTGAAGATCTTCCAACATCATTTCATAGGAATGCAATATCAAAACAAGTTAGATCTCTTAGCTCGATTTTTGCTACTCATCAGCATCTCATCAGAGCTAAAATAAAGACTGCACTACTTTTTCTCCAAGTTTGAACATTAAATTAAGTATACAAATAAACTCATATCTTCTTACACAAGTTCAAAGAACCCAAGCAGTTATTACAAATTGCCTGACTTCACAGTTCCTATTAAGTACCTTACAGTTTCAAGTAAATAGTAAATGCTTCCTCTCCATTTTTCACCCGAAGACTTCACATTTTCGATGGGCTGTACGGTTTTTTGCCACTAGATTTACTCCGAGCACAAGCTGAACGCTGAACTTCTCTTCAGAAAGCTTAATGTGGCATGTAAAAAGCTCCACGGAGTGGAGCAGCTTTGTTTCGCTGTGCCATTTTCGTTTCTGTCTCATTGCGCCGCATTGCTTTTTTTTCGATTTTCGACAAAAGCAGTCCAATGTGTCTGGATTTCACGGACTTGAGCCATCCGTGAACCGAAAACCGAGCCAGGCACATCAATTTGGTTCGAGATCCTTGGGGGATCAGCAAGTTTCTGTATGTGCTTCCTCTCGCTTTTTTCAACATTGGGTGGTTTTGTGTGAATAAAATTGCTTGGGACGGTACTTCACAGGATTTGGCTTTTCATCATGTACCAGTATGTGTGCGCGCGTGTGTATGGGTTTTTTTGCTCCTTTCAATCTCGAACACACATTCCGTACATCGCCAACCAAACCAGAATAATGCTATCTTCATGGTCGCCGCCGCCATCACCAAACCTTCATGTGCACACGTTGCAGTTATCGTCCTTCCGAAAAGAGACACCGCCACGACCCAGCACTCCTGCCATCGGTGGCTCTCGCGAGCAGTCTTTTTTGTTCGCCCGACATCAAAGTTTGAGGCAGGAATTGTATTCTCATATTTCGATGAAACTCATTTTTTCCTGTTGCTCTCCTCCCCGTCGGCAATACTGTAACAATTCGCAGTGACGCTGATTTTTCCTCCCAAATAAAATAGGGAGAAATTGGAGGAAAAGAATTGCATGAAACGGACAATGTCTGCGGAGTCGGGGGAACTTGACGTCTGTACGCCGGGTCCATAACGGACTCCCATTTCAGTAACTGTCGGCCGTTCTCTTTTTTTTCGAAGTGAACTTTTCAGTTTTGCTCAAAAAGGACCTTGTCAATCGGAGGGATAAAAAATGGCAAATACAGCAACATTAAACGACACTTCCACGTTTTGCCTCCCCGTTCGTTGGACTGATTTCAGCCACAAAGGTACACAGCAGGCCACAAAAAAAGTAATTCGTTGACACAATTCGAATCCTGCGCCTCCATTTTTACCGTTTCTTTCTTTTATTTTTTTGCCCGGTCACTGCTGCCGTGTGCCGTACAAAGTTCACCACCAGCTCAAAATGCCATTGGGGGCGCATACATAAAACGGAATAGCAGTATTACATTATGTTTTTATATTATGTCAATATCCTTGCCCGGTGCATTGGTCGACCTAAATTACATCTCCGCTTCGCTGCTGGGGGGTTACTTCCTGCCCAAGGTTTGCGGCACCGGGGAGAGCAGCGCAGTTCCGAAATGTGGCCATATTTCGCGCTCGAATAAAGCGTTAGTGTGTCACCGTTTCACCTCTTCCTCTTTGCCCACCGTTTGCCGCTTTGGGAAATGTCCCAGTAACCCTTATTGCTTCGGTGAGCGAAGCCAGAAGGGCGGCGACGGCGGCTGCTGACGAGATTTCCCATCTCAGCTGCCAGCCGGCTTCGCCAAAACCGGTAATGGGATTTGTTTGACGATGTTCTATTCTTAATCCTTTAAAATGAAATTGATGTTATTCCTTGGTGAACAAAACTCTCGGCGGCTTCCGGCATGGTTTTTAGCTTGTTTGAGGCAGGCAAGACGACCGACCGGACGGGATTAGACGGTTGTTATTGGATCATTTTAGACAAAATAGCTTATACGAAATGGAAAATAAGAACAAGAGCGTAACATAAGGACACTAATCTGGCTGAAGAAGCACATATTTTAAACTGTTGCCTCTTGCTCCTTCCTGACAGGGAGCAAGATGAAGTACAAGCAATGTTCTCCCGTTTGTTAACACTCCATTGGTATGCAAAACTACACATTCTAAAGTGTTCAACGTTATGATGAAAAAAGAAGTATTTTGTTCAGCACTACACTAGAATGATTATTTGTAACCGTTACTGTCTTCGTGACTAATAAAATGTTTCAACCGGTACGGCATAGTTTTCTGTTTTCCTTCCAAACATACTTATCTGCTCGTGCTCGTCATCCACTCTATGTGTGTGTGTTTCGGTTGCACTTGTTACCGAGCGGTACCGGCAACCCCATGTGGGAAGGTGGAGGAGGTTGCAATTACCGTACCATACCGATGGGCAAACAAACAAACACCGGTGAGATGACAATATTTTGCCAACCTTCGGAGGACGAGCGGCAGCTCAACCTCGGCTGAAAACGCCAACGAAACGAATGCCCATCTTCCTCTGCCGGAAACGGTTAGCTACATCCCACGGGCGCCGCCCAAGAAAGGAAACAGTCCCCGATACACAGGGCGATGTGACGAAGCAGAAGCAGTTTCCAACCAGCCGTGAAATCTCTTCCTTTCTCCGTACACACAACACACCGGAGGGCCCCGCGGTGGTTCGGAAGGAAGATAAATGAGTTTAGTATGTAAACAGCGTGATTTCAACACACACACAAACAACGAACAGAGAGCGAGCTACACGGCCACACGGTCGGTTGAGTGCTGCTTATCTCGCTTGCCTCGAAAACCCCATCCCATGGAATAGTTTTGTTGTCATCGGCTCCGGTGCGCGCTTAACGGTGGCCGATCTTCCGTCGGTGTGTTGCTCTTTTGCACCCCCACGACACGACGGCGGGAAAGCGGCGGCTAAAAATAAATGTGCATCATAAAATGCACCTCAACACACGGCAGTCGGCGACGACGACAACGACAACGACGACAGGGACGGTTTGCTTTCTTTTGTTTGGCTTTGATTTCTTGCGACAGAGGCATTTCGCTTGGCCAGTCTTCTCCTCAATTGGGGAGAAGTTGAAGGAATTTAAAATATGAATGCACTTCACTTTCGGAATGGAGCAAAATGTCACACAAACACATACGGCCACAAACTTTGGTTCCAGTTGAATGCTATGCTAATCCTGATCGTGATGCGATACTGTCGCAGGAAAAGCGTTGTTGCCTGGTGGTGGCACATACGATATGTGTCGCATCCATGTACACAGATAAAGCTAACGTTCTGATAGTATAATGTTGACATTTGCAATAAAATATTCCTTCTAACAAGAGCAGCTCACACATATCCAAATTGGATGCCATTGAGCTCACATTTTGCTACAAATTCTCTAACTTCAAGAGCCAAAACCAACTCCAACGAATTTACTTCATTATGTAATTCTTAATGCCATAATAAAAGGTAAATAAAGAAACCCTGACTATATCAACCTTACGGCCGTTAGCCAACTAACTGCTGACCAAGCATGACCAAAACACCAGTCCAGTTTTGCTTACATTAAACGTGTTATTTCTCTCTGCCCCACCGTGTTTGATAAATAATGTGATACACTTTGGTGGAAACGATCGAAGAAAATTAATCATTTCATTCCAACGTGCACGGGGGAGTGTGATTTACTTTTCCAGATAAGCAAAACCACAAACTCACCGCCGCTACTCTCACACACGTTCGCTTGACCGTTCAGTGCCAGGCTGAATGGCTGAGTAGCGGGAGAAAAGAGAAGGAACTAAGTTGACCACAGGCAAACTCCACGTGATATCTAACATCAACCAATAAGAAGGAATGAAAGGTGCGCAATTGTTACCGGGACGAAAATGGAACGTAATCATTATTTGTGCCGTTCAACGTGTATACCAAAAGGAGCACCTAAAAAAAACACGCCCCAAGTTCAAGCGAAACAGAATGCCCCGGGAAGGTTCTCGTGCGGTGTTTGCTGGAAATGATCGGAAGGCACCCGAACAGCGTTGAGTAACAGAGAGTTACCCGGGGTGCTTGTGGAAGTGAGTGTGGAAAATTCCGGGCCGGTTGGCGACGGGCTTAAGTTGAAAAACATTAGGACAGGACGTCCTCCAACAATTCCAACCCGAACCCAAACCCCAAGGTCAAAGTGCCTGAAGTGCCCGGGAATAAGCAGTGCTGGGATGGGGAGTCAAATGGACACGAGGAGGGTCGAGGCTACTATTCGTAGAAAGGCCGGTTGACGCCTGCCTGCCACGCTTTGATGGCTCGTGTCCGTTTCTAATGGGAAATAATGTAGGGCTTACCACCGGTGGTGCCGAGGAAGCTTTGGTTTATGTGTTCTCCGACCTTATAAGTACCAGCGCATGAGGGGAGGATTAAATAGCACCCCAAAATGCGCACCCTGGTATTGATTTTTTGTCGTTGGTGTTGGCTGCTTTTCGAATCGGTACGTGAGTGCTTCCCGCTAAGGTACTTGGGTTTGATTTAGTTTGGGAGTTCGTTTGAAGTTTTGGCTCTTTTACTTAAAAGGAATTGTCCTTTTATTGATGGGAACGATTCCCAGTTAATAACAAGCACGGTACTGACAAAGCTAGTAGACTTTACCAAAAAAATGCCCCCACCGTTCGAGGCAGAACACATTTGCAGGTGTATGAAATCGGCAAACTGGCACGTTCTGTGTTCGAGAACACTCTTTGTCACCCCTAAATTTCTCTGATGCTCAGTTACCGGAAGCGGTTTGCACAAACAAAAAGTAGTGCAGACACTGTGGGGGTGGGGAATAAAAATTCCCACACAAAAAGGCACCATACACTTGTCACCCCCTTGTTCGATGCTTTCGCATAATGCGGAAATCTGAGAAGCCCATTGGAAGCCAGTGGGTAACGGTGCTCTAACTTTTCTGCAATATCATCACCCCAAGGGTAGACCGGCAGTTTCTGTTTATTTCAATTTAGGTTTGTGTCCTTTCTAGTATTGCGTCTTTTCCCCTTTCCACCATCCACCAGCCCTCACACTCACATCGTGGTCACGTTTTTATCGATTTCAAAGAATTGGGTGGAAAATTATTTGCAATGCCAGCGTATATACCGAAGATACCAGCATGATAGCACACATACAGCATTGTACACACATATGCATCCTAGTCCAGTGTGGTTGAAGTTGTAGTTGCAGATCATTTAAATAATAAACGAAAGGATATGAAACTGCACAATAATGGAGCTGATAAAAGGAGGTCATAAGTATGGTTGAAGGTGAGCAGTGGCTGTGTGCACTAACGATATGGGGGAGTGCTTTTGGGAAAGTGGTATGATGGTATGCATTGTATTAGTGCTACACACAATTTGGAATGAAAAGCGGAAGCGTGGTTAGCACAACAACCTCCATTATATAATTTTTGTACGGTCAAAACATCGGTAGCGTTCATTGTTATTAGTATAATGCAAAGTGTTATTACAAAGGAGTCTTAACTTATGACAAATATTTCAAGGAAATAGTGAAGAGAACCTACAAATCCCAGAGTTGCTTTAAATTGTGGCTTAAGAATGACTAAAGATTCTAGAAAATATTTGAGGATCTTTTCAAGCGTTTCGATAGAAAAAATATCAAATTTTGGAAATGTTAGAGAGGCATTTGAATGGAAATTATGAAACTTATTATCAAAGGCATCTCTTTGAATTGTAATCATTAAAATAACGTTCACAAAAGCAACAGTTTACGCTTCCGCCGATTAGTTCCTTCACGCAGTTCCAATTTCCAAATGGATCGTAACTATCTATGCAAAGTTTTTCCCATTAACCCAAATCTAATAGTAGATTCTCAGCACAGATAAAAAAAAACCACACCCAAAAGCGGTGAAATAATTGGTGTCCTATTATTAAAACTAATCAAAACTACCAAACCTCGCATTCGGCGACGCAGTCCAAAATTAACACACCGACATTGATCCTGCGTGACCTTTATCGACAAGCGCGATAACGCCTGTGAACCTGTGAACTGACTGGCATCAAACCGTAGCCACTAGCCGAGCAGTGAGACTAGATTTGGATCCTTCAGATCCAGATGGATTGCTCCATCGAGCAACCTCCCTGCTGGAAATAATTATCATTTCACCCTGGCAGCAATCTTCGCTTCATTCGCGTACGTGACCCCGTGAAGCAGGTCACCCTTCTGTATACCCACCAACTAAGGCATCACCAGTATACGAAACCCGATCGCGGAAAGCGGAAAGAAAATTGGCTCCGATCGGGCAGGATGTGTGAAGGAGTGTAACAGCCAATTACAGGTGCTCTTTATGCTGCTTCCGACGCGAGCCGTCTAAGGGCGTACTACCAGGCGAGCGCATCAAATCAAATTATATTTCGATTCAATTATTACTCCGTTCGGGTGGTCCGCTTTCCGTTGGGCTGTGCACACCAGACGCACGCAGATAAAAGGACATAGATCCGGGCGGGTATGGGAAAAACGAGCGTATAAACGAGTCAAAACGAGGCAGCAGTAGCAGCAGCAGTAACGTGCAGGGTATGTGCCGCACTGTCGACGGCGCACATCAGCCCGAAAGCATCTACGCGGAGTCTCGAGTCGTTTGAGAGACTTCACTTGTTTGCTAGTCGGACGCCCCGAGCATCCCACCAATGATTGGCACTTGTTCAGTGTTTCGTCAACTGCTGCAGCTGACGGACCCCGGGTTTCGGTTTTTTGGAAGGACACACACACACATACACACCAAAGGATTCGGACGAGTCACCATCACGCGCCATTAAAAACAATTACACGCCAAAGGGTGAGTCGCAAAATTAAATTAAATGAACAGAAATTAAAAACACGAGCGAGCAGCTTCTTCGGTGGAAGGATGAGTAGATTCCAAGGTTTCTTTTTTTTTGGGGAGCTTGTGTGTGTGATGCTTTCAAACCTTTGCCGAATCAAGTGGGGTCCTTTTTTTCCCTCCGGTGGTACCGTTTGGAATACCACCGCGTTGAGGATCCGTTGGGCGCTAAATGTAAAATGTCCTTTTTTTGTGCACGATACACCTGACGCTTTATCTCGCGCAAAGCTGCAGGGAGAGCATTTGCATGTTTTTTGCTTTCCCCTTGTTTTTGTAATCCTTTAGGATTCCGGGCATGTGATGGTATGCGATCGCCGGCTTCATGTCCCGGGTTTTACGGGGCAAATAACACAACCATAACTCTCGGTCCGCTGGGCTTTGCTGCTGTACGTGTGCGCGTCGTCCACCGCGTTTTCTGCCATTTTGGTGCTTTTGGGGTGTTTGGAGTGTTGCTTACCCGGCGTACCGTTTTGGCAAATAATGTCCTTACCTGGGAGGAAACGGGATAAAGGAGAGCAGATAAAAGAGAATCGTTATTAATTGACGTTTAATTGAAATTTACATTCCGATTGCTACGCAAAAATAATACAGCTATGGCAGGCGCACGTCGGAAGGGTCGTGCCGTGGAGGAGGTAAACTAATTTCCCATTATGTTCCGCTCGCTTAGAGCGGATTCGTTTTCGGTGGGCGAGGCGGCTACTGTGCCACGTGGACGTGGGATAGGTACCCGGAAATTCATCGCGTTGGATGTTATGGTTTCAAACGGGATAAAAAGATGATCAGTTTTAAAGCTTTTTAACTTCTTAACTAGATGAAATTGGAGCCAGCTGCATCTTCAAAAATTTGGAGTACTGTCTTTTAATTCCTGAGGAATGCATTACACAGATATAGCTGTCCAGAAGTGTACGCCAACTCAATCGACGTCATACATTGAAATGTAACACAAGATTGAACAAATAATCCATTTCAATGCGTCACAGAGAGCGTCCTCACAGCATCCAACTTCAAGAGAACGCAAGCAAACCCACGTCACAAAGCTGCCCGATACGAAAGGATACGTGCAACAGAAAGATAGAGTATTGATCTTCCATATTTGCGATTAAAGCACACCCCTCTCGCCCACGAGGGAAACCCGGATGCCCTACATAGAACGCTTTCTTTGAAGGACACAAACACCCACTGCGGCACAAGCAAAGCAAGCGATACGTAGGAAAGGCTAGTACCGCACCTTTACACAAAGTTATCTGTGAGCAAACAGAATCACTTTCTGGCATCGGTTACCGGGCAGGATCTACTTTCAACCGAGGTTCGTATCCTGGGAGCGGTATCCGAGGTTGTTAGCAGCACAAATGCTTGTTAGGATAGCTCAAAGAGATGTGTTCTTCTACCATAATGATCACACACACAGACAGCTTCCTGTTAGATGCTGGAGCTCGTTTCCATATCGGAACACTTACGCCACGCTAGAATCATTTTATCTCAAGAAAACTACAGCCCACTCCTCGGTGGGTCTCGCCTTATTTATTTTAATTGCAATCCTTACATCACACGCACGCTATACGAATATGGGGTGGTTGTGCTGTCAGGCGCAGGAAAGCCTCGCGAGAGCAGTAAGAAGACGATGGGAAAAGACAAAACCCTTCGGCGTGTGGTCGGCCGCCCTGGTGTCTCGCTTAATGAAGTGGTAAACAGCTGCAGCCGGGCAGCAAATGATGCAACGCAACGCATCCATCTTGCGGCCTAATTGAATGAGCGCCGTGTGTGAAGATTAAGGCGACACCGGTGTGTGCATATAGTGGAGATGATGCGCTTGTGCTAGAGCGGAAAGTTTCAAGAGCTCCCCGGGTACGCAACATTGTTTACACGAGCTGCCGCTGGTTAACAAAGCGCCTGCGAGAGCGAGCCTTTGGCATGTGTGAAAAAGGAGGAAACAGTGGATATCGTTGGATTACGTTGGGCAGTTGGAAAAAGAGGGTTTTGTTACAAACGCTCTTAACCACATTGGAGAAGTGTCTTAATCAGCATTGATCCGCAAAACAAATACGGGAGCTTGAAGTAAGCATGTGTGTATTCTTGCGTGTACAACTCTTGGTGGATGTATTGTAGCAATATTCTTGATGGATACATCATAGGAAGGACATACGAACTGACGACTCCAGTTGTTTTGGAGCACTTTTCACGTATTTTTCAAGTAGTTGTAATATTATAAGCATTTTGAAATTTCATTATTCCTTCTATTTAAAGGTTTTTTAAACTGATTTTAAGCGAAACTTATCTCAATATTTTGTAGGCAATCTTTTTCAAAACGAGTTTACAAACAATATTGTTCTACAATCTACTGCTACTAGTTACAATTGGAGCATCTCTAATTGTCCTATTTATTGCCGCAGTGCATCGTCACATAATTCTCACCCCTCATCCATAATTATCGACACATTAGTGTACGAAAAAAAAATAGGATGAAAATGGTCCTCCAAGCGTCCATGTACGTTTCCATGTACGCTCCAGGGCAACCGTGAACAAAGCGTGAACATTTGCGGACACAAAGAAGCGTGCGTGAATGTTCCAACTTCCAAGAAAAAAAAACCCTCCAATCTTCTCCCCCTGCCATTATTGATGCCACAATTCAGGCGTGTGTGTCTGTGTGAAGGGTGGCAGGTGAAAACGAGTCCATTTTCACTCGTGGCCAGGAGCACCGTTTAGTATATTGCTCGACCAATAAACACCTCACCTGCGGCTCCACGCAACTCTGTGCGGAATGTTCCACCATTCAACACTACTAAATCCTGGCATTCATCTGCGAAGGGTGAGTTGGTAGGCTTAAATCGTCAGGCTTTAGAAAACGACTGAAAGGATTCGGCCCCGGTATTGAATGGGAAGCAGCCATAACAAAGGTGGGATCCAAATCATTAGGATTAGGTCATGAGCCGCTCATCATCGTTTCCACTTCCCATCACTGTTGTTGTTTTTTTCACGTTGCACGTTCCCTTCCACGGCCTATCGAAATGTTTGACGAAGCCTTATATAGCAAGGGCTGCTTTTTGCCAATATTCTCTCTCCCTCACTTTTCATTCCCAACCCAACCTGGCACAAAAACATGAAGCTAAGCTATTAAACATGATTTTTCTACAACTCACAATCGCAATGGTGGGATGGTGAGAGGGGAGGGTGTGTGATTGGGCAGTAACCATCACCTCCGTCCGCTCGCTTTGCATTGTGCTACTGTCCCGAAATATACAAATACACCAAAGCACCGGATCCGTGTTAGGAAAATAGGAACGTTTGCCGAGGTGGCAAGTGTGACCGAGAGGCAGACCGGCTTTATCGGAATTGTGTTGTATTCGTATGGAAATAGGCACACACACACATACGCGTGCGCACGCGTTCAGCAATAAAGCAATTTTCCATCCATCTCCTCTGTGTGCTGTCGGGGGCGCTTGGTTTGGAGCAAAGAAAAATCGCTCAGTTCATCAAAGGGGCCCCTGATGTTTGGCAAGGTGGCATGGCGTGAGGGATGGTTTTGCGCACAGGCCTTACGTCACAGCCTTTCTAACGTTTGGCAGCGCGAGACGGATTACCGACCGGCACACGAGCGCGGTTTATTATTTTATTTTCCTCCATTTTTTCGAGCTTTCTTTTGTACCACATTGCTTTTCTTTTGGCCTTTTGGGTGGGGACCTCGATGTCTTTCCATTTTTGCTACATTTGCTACAGTTAGAGCACAAGAAAACCCATCTCCGGGAAATTTGTACGCAATATTTGGTTATTCGTAGCTCGGTGGTGAAATGTATGCAAATCGATACACGAAACGAAAACGAGCATATGGAATGATTTTCCACTCACTGGAGGGTAGGCAATAGAACGAATAGAACCGCTGGCAAAACATTCTTACGAATTCCGTTCAATTAAACCATACGAAAAGCTTCAATTGAACTGTCGTTGATCGTTCTCTACGAAACGAAAAGTTCTCTATACGCGAAAAGGGCAAAACATAAACATACATTTATAAACAAAGCACAATCTGGTGGAAACACAAATCAGTTGCTCCTGCCATCATCCTCGAATCACCACCAATGTTTTGCAGAGTCAATCAACGACTTTTACGGATTCGAAGGGTTCACCTCTATATGCCCGGCTATGAATTAATAAAGCGCCATGATCAAGTGCTGACGGCCAACGATTCAAACTCATACATTACGCAGACACCACTTCCGCCACCGTGTCACGCGCGTGTCTTGAGGCTGCGGTTGATATTCTCCAGATTCGACGCAGTGGCACGGGATGGAGGAGCACGGAGAAGACACGTACAATAAGACGAACAAATAAAATCCATTTCCGAAAAAAAATAAAAGAAAGATCGATGACAATGCGACCTAAAGGATACAGCAGCAGTCGTGCGTGTAAGGTGATGCTGTGGGAGACGCGAGCACAACGATCGATCGACAACGAACGAACCTTCTTCCCTGATGATACATCTGCCTGTCCCGGCTCCTTCTGCGAACGAGGAGCAAGCAGCTCGCTGTGCGTCATGTTTATTTTATTTTCGGTTCACCTTTTTAACGTTCAGTCACACGGCAATTGCCGTGGGAGATGGGGGAGTGGAGAATGGAAGCAGCGCACCAGAAACCACAGAATGTTTTTTTTCTCCCTTCACGGCCGTTCCTCGCAATCACTGACGCGCTGACATCTTTCAATAAATGTGCTACAAACGATCAATCAAACGGGAAAAGCAGATGAGGGTAGATTGCGCCGGCATAAAGTAAAATGTTGTGTTTCTCTGGACCATTCTCCAGCATTTTCGATTGACAGGGCAAAGAAAAACAGCCCAGGAATTGTCAATTCTTCCAGTTTGTTTTTTAAACTGTAACCCCGTTTTTTGCGTGTCACATTTAAATGCTCGCTGTAGTATAGTTTGTAGCTCCAGCGTAACGGCTTATAAAAATAGAAAACTCATCCTGTTTTGACTTCAAACAGCTTGAGAAAGCTTGATACAACAGAGGCAATTATAAACTCGTTCTACGACATTGTTTCAACATTCCCCGCGTGTTTTGCTTGCAATGAAAAATGGTATTAATAAATGTAAATACACCAAAAGTCTCCATTCCAAAAACGAAGCCAGCTGTATTTTCACTACACACAAGCAGTCAGCATTTTATTAAAAAAGAGCAAGCAAAACTAGACCCTTCTATATCCCATGAAGCATATTGTTTTTAAATCCCCAAAGTTCATCCTTCACGTGAGGACTCGCCCAAACAGGGCCATTTTAGGCGGGGTAGAATAAAAATGATGCCAATCCTTTGCCCACCGCACTGCAGACAACTTCAGGACACAAAACTCATTAATCAACAAATGGTGTGGGCGGGCGTCAGGAATATCCTTCCTGCCGCCAAAAAGAAAAACGACTGCTTTTGCGAGCACTGAAACCACGCCGAAACCAACTGACCAGTTATGCCCGTTAGTGCAACCAGCGAGAAGAGAACATCGAATCGAACGGAATCGTTCATACGTGCCGCGAACACGAGAGCTGCGTGGCGCAGCCTTAGAAAGGAGAAACTTTTCGTGATTAGAACTCGTGGGCGAGAAAGAGCGAGGAATTTCACGAAAATAAACCCCGCAAACTGGAAGGACTTTGTCTCGAACACTACACGGCACGATCGTTGAGGTACGGTTAGGTGTGCTCCGAGCGGGTTGCATCACATGCGCACACGCGTTTTTTTCCACGCTTCACAATCACCTCAATTTCCGAGTGCTTGAGCAAAAGTTTTGGTCTGGTGCTTTGCATTCTCTGTTTCATCCTTGGGTGGAATGGAAAAAAATATATAAATTCCACACAATAGGAAGGAAGAGCTGCGGCAGTTCGAGTTAGAAGTTAGGAAGGAAACATTTTTAGTTTCCATTCCAACAGTTGAAGTCTATCGTTCAAAATGGTTGAAGGAAAACATTTTCCAGACACAAAAATACCAACGAACGGGGAGCGAAGAGAGTAAAAACATAAATCAACATATTCGAAAATTTCATCTAACACACACACAAATACAAACCCAGAAACAGAAGAAGAAGAAAAAAACACAAACAAAAAGAGGCGATAACTGTCTGTCAGCAATAAACAGAGAAAAATGTACATGAACAGAAACAAACCCAAAAAAAGCAGAAATAATAAACAGGCGCATCCCGTACTGTCCCTGGCACGGGGGTAGAGTGCGGAGAAACTTCTAATAAAAGGGCAGAGGTAGAGAAAAAAAAAACAACTTCCGGACCAGTTCGCGTGTGCCCCGATATTGTTTAACATTCAAAACCTCCCAAAAAACCCCCCTGTTCCATCTACACCACACCACCATTCGGGAAAGCTAAGGCTAAACTCGAGCGCACGAACCATCCCCGGGATAACGTCCCATATTTTTCCGTGCAGCAAAACTTTTCGAACTGAAGCCCTCTAAAACCCCCCGGTTCCGGGACGGGGAGAGAAGCCCGGGATCGTTCAACCCATGCGAAAGTAACGGGTTGAGAGGTAAGCGATCCTCCGAATGGATTGCGAGTGCAGCAGCGGCCTGGTGCTGTTGTTCTCCCATAGCCGACAGATATGCCGGAAAGCGAGCAATACGATAGCACAGCACCACAGAACTGCTCTTTCCGGAACTGGCGCTAAGAGTACAAGGAAGCCTTGCCGGTGCATATTATTGGTTCCACTCGCTTTTGGGCGCTGCCTGAGGGGGTAAAAGTTTCTCCATTTTCACCCAGTGCACCAATGTGCAACGACAACAACCTCGGCGGCTAAGGCTTCTCCGTTTCCATACGCCGACACGGCCGTGTGTGCTGAAGTGTATAAATTATGCTGCTGTGAAGCGACCCCGGCAAATCGCCGGCCCCATCACTCAACCTGATGATGATGATGATGCTGGCCAAGTGGAGGAGGAGGGGGATGGAAACAGGGAAAAATGTGAAGTAAATTTTATGCATGACGATTAAAGCGCATCCTTTTCGCATGCTGTGTGCACGCTGCCACATCCGAAACAAACTTTACGAATTTTGGGCGCACACAGTTTTCCCTATTTTTCGCACAATCCGTTTGCAAACAAAAAAAATGCTACACATATATTTTCCTACCGGTGGGAGGAGGTTGTTTGGGAAGTGGAAAAACAATCTTCCTTACTCATCCGCAAGGCCGCAAAACTCTTATGGGAAACTTTGTTTCAGAGCGACAGCAAGAAGAATATATAATTAGCAAGCTCGGGAGAAAGTACTCGCGGAAAGGAAGCACCATCTTTTAGGCGCTCGCCGAAACGGGTGGAACCGGGGGCTTTTCATCAGCTTCAATAATTTATTGCTACTCTTTTCGCGCGAAACCACCGTTTTCTTGGTTCAAATTTAAAAGGGGGAAAGGGCCGCAGAAGCGGTGATTTTACTGAGGCGCTTGCGATGTTGTTCCGTTTAAGGAAATGAGCACATAAATGCAGTGGCTCACCATTTGTGACTAGATAATAAAGCAGACGGGAACAACAGTTCCAGCGGTGATGTTCTCGTCTACAGTTCCTCGTTGGCATTTCTTTTACTCAGTTTCTTATCACTCTCTCTCTCTCTCTCTCTTTCGCCTGACAGCATCCCGAAGTGGCTAAAGTGTGGAAAGTTAATTTGAAAAGTTTCTGTACAAGAAGAACAGCAAAAGAGAGGAAAAAAACATTCGAGAAGAGCATTTCAAATTTCAACTTCACTGGAGACAGCACACTGGGGCTTTTCTGCATGGTTGCGACGTTGGCTGTGGCTGGGAGAAAAGGAGGGAAAATTTTAAAACATTCTTTTGCTGTAATCCTTTCAGTTTGATTCACAATTTCCACCCGCAGTTCGGAAGACAGTGTGCGCAAACTTGAAGGAAAAAAGTTACCACAATTGGGCATTGGAAAACCGGAGGGGGAGGCGTGGTAGAGCTTGTTTAATTAAGAAAATGCAAACGTCAGATAATGTTGAATGTAGTGAACCGAAGAAAAGGTTGATCAATCATTACGATAGAAGGGGAAATGATGGAATACTGTGCAATCCAATCGAATAAGTCCTTCAAATGAGATATTTGTACAATAAAAACCCATTGGGTAAAGCATTTCAACCATATTTGCTAGCCGGCGTTAAAGTGTCTAACCGTATCACGTTGCTGAGGTATAAACATATTAATATCTCCATTGTAATGTTTTAATATGAAACGCAAACACAGCAACATCATGCATCGTCTCCCCCTTTCGGCATATTAATCGAGCCAAAAATTGACACGACAGGATAGCAATTAATCTTTCGAGCGAGAGAGAATGAGATACAATCAACTCCGGTATTAATCAGCAAGTATTTAAGCTTCAAAACAGCACTGCGGCCAAGAGTAACAAACGCTCCCTCTCTGTCGTTTCCACACATCTCCCTTTCTGTAGAGGGGAAATAGTGGAGGTTGGTCGTGAAAATATCGTTTATTAAACCGCACACCGGCGGCAGCCACGTTTGAAGGGCAATAAATTTAATTTGCTAGCATGTAAAAAACCTTAAACTCGACCTTTCCCTCGGCCGGCCAACGGGATTGATATAAATTCCTTTATGATCCTTGGTAAACCGCAATCCGGGTGGAATGGAACGGGGAGGCCAGTTCGGAAAAGATGAAAGATGTTGCCCTTTCGCTCCAGTGAACGGGTGGTGGCTAGGCCGTGACGCAAGCAAGAGACCCAGAGCCCGGCGCATTGCAGCATTCTTTTTATGATGCACACACATACAGCAGAATAAAACATTAAATTTTTGGAGCAAAAAAGCGACTCAGAACGACTGGTTCAGTGAACAATTTGCAAACGATTCGTACTAAAATTGAGGTTGGATGGATTGTGGTGGTGAGGTGAGGTTATAAATAAACGCAGCATAAAAATCTTTGCGTATAGCAGGGGGGGAAATAACCGCCGAGAGTTCACGTCATGTCTGAAGATATTTGTCCACCTCATCAAATGAAAACAATATACGAAACACAGCCACACAGATACACACGTCCCATGTAAATCTGATTTCGTCTGCAAACGATTTTAATCGACCGGTGCTGCAGGTCGACCGACCCAACGAGAAGTGTACAACGTTTGCTTTGCTGGGATGGCAAGGTGACTGAGGGGGCCGGTATCTCCCAACCCGTGTGCTCGTGCAAAGGGCAATAAAACATTGCCTGCACACGACGGCCATGGTTTGCACTAGTGTTGGGAGCTCGAAATCGGAATTATCCGGTTCCGAGTCCGTGTTCGGAATCAATTCCGAAGCTGATTTCAATTCTGGAATCGATTCTGATTTCAGAGAAGACAACGATTCCGGAATCGGATTCGGAGTCGAAGTCGGACTCGGATTAGGAGTCGGAACTGGGCCCAGAATCGGAATTTGAATTGGCTCTGGAATCGGAGTCAGTCCCGGAATCTTCATCAGAGTGGATCGTTTACAAGTAAATCTGCCTTCTTGGCGGCTATCGATACAATCGCAGCTGCATAGGACCCAAAAGCCTATCTTGATGAAGATACCGAGATCGAATTTGATTCCGGAGCCGACTCCGATTGAGGCGGCGATTCCAGAATTGATTTCTGTGCAGAGTTCCGATTCCCGAATTAATTCCAGAACCGATTCCGGAAACTGATTCCGGGCCTACTATCCGGAATCGATTCCACAACAATTCGGAGCAAGTTGGAATCGATTCCGAGCAAAACTTCATTTTTCCCATCACTAGTTTGCACACGTACGTCATCGTGAACCGGGGCTGACACGGTGGGCTAAATATAGGATCGCTTCCTGCGGATGTTGTAATCTGGCAGCCAAGGGTAGACACTAGACCTTTTCAGTGTCACTTCAGGTCAACACAGTCACACAGACAGAGAAGTGGAAGAGAGAAACTGCACTCGAGGTGAGGGACAAGAATTGCAATCAACCAGGCACAGGAGTGTGCAGAAATGTGAACAACGGTACGGAGTGCTTTGCTTGGAGTGCAGCACCAGGGAACCCACCACACACAGGTATTATAATTCTCGAGGCTGACGGAGAATGACGATGAAAAAAGTTCTGCGGTGAATGGGTTCCGATGCGAAGTCGGTAATGAAAATGGTCCTCCGAGACGCATCACAACCTATTAGAGGTGAGACTGCCTAACTTTCGGGAACAAGTTCGGTTCCAATATCTGCTCAAGAAAAGGTTGAAGTCCTGCGAATGAAAGTCTTGGGACAAAGTCCATTATTTCGCCCCCTCACGCCGTTGTCATGTGAAAGACGCTAAACGAAACCTATAATGGAGTTGAATTGACAAAAAAAAGGAGAAGAAAAAACTATTCACTTCCAAAGGTGAATGGGATTTTCGTAATGGAAAATACGTGAGGGAATGGTTGGACTTTTAAAGCATTCCGCAAGGATAATCAAATGCGACAGATTTGGCACGTTCCTGCATCAATCGGTCTCTCGGTTCTTGGAAAGGGCAGGACACCGACGACGTGCGAGATAGTTGGAATAAAAGGAAAGCGATAGTTGTGGTCGAATTTAGCTGGAATGTGAGGATGTTGGCTAATGCTAACAATAGAAATAGGAACCAGCTAATGTGACGCATGCTTTGCAATACTTTGTTCCAGTTTCAATAAATACTACAATTCAATTTTCTATTTCAAATTTATTTCAAAGCCACAAAACATAGAATATAAAGTTCTGTTTTCTTACAAAAAAAAAGTAATTACTAATAAACATTCACAACATCCCACAGGAAACCATTACATTTTGGCGTTGTTTTCAAAATGTTATAAATAGAAAATGTTTCCTATCTTTCTCGCCTTGGGAACAGCACACACACACACACAGAGGACAACTAAAGTTTCATTACTCGATTGTGGCGAACCCGTCGGGAAATGTTCTTTATTTCCGATGCGCTCCCGGGCCGCTTCCCAGCACGGAATGTGCGATGCCAAATGCTCATTAAAAAGTCTCAAGTACCAGCCACCGAGCACCGAAAGCCATCCATTTGCTTTTGTGGTGTTGCAGCAGCAGCAGCAGCAGCATACTTTCATCACCCAAAGCACCCCGAAATGAGCAAGAACAAACAAGCGCACCGGTGGAAAAGCAAGGAAATTATCCTTCTTTTCACCGTGCTGTTTCTGTGTGCGGCGTGGCTCCTACACTTCCTTCCTTTTTAAAGTACATTTTTATGTCGGTTGTCGCCTTTCCCCCCAAAGGAGAGGGACTAGAGACCAACCTGCACCACCTCTTTTGTCTGGCTACTAATTCTCCTACCGCCTAGCCACTACTACCACCGCCACCACCGTTGCTGTGTGGTGATTGAGAATTTCATCCCGCGTTCGTCGCCTGCAATGAAAGCTTTATGCCCTTTTTCGTTATTTCCGCCGCACCGTGGAATCGATCCCAGTACTACCTGTCCCGGCTGACAGAGAGCGCGCAAATGATTTTGACCTTTATTGAGATTGCCTGCCCACCACCGACACCTTCCCGTGTCCCCAGTGACTCGTTGGGACAACAGCAGCGAACGGGAGGCAATAAAAATGCTCCACCATAGGTATCAGCACACACACACACATTAGGCTGCTATGTTATCCTGTACGCTCGTCCTCCGTTGGTAGTTGCACATCTTCGTGGCCACACCACCGTGGTAATCCGCTGCTTGGCGGGAAACCCATTTCCCCCGTCCACCGGTGCTAAATCCTTATTCATCAGCTCAGCTCTTCTACGGTGAGCACAAAAAATGGGACTGCAAAAATTGAAGCACGCCACCCCCCTCGTGGCAGCATGAACAGGTTATGTGTTTGAAACTGCTTTCAAACCACTTCTACTTGCTAAAACCTTGCTATCTGGTGATGATGGTGGGACGGAGGAACCGAAGAACCAGAAAGATAAACGAACTGTTGAAAAGGCACACACCGGGGTAGAGAGTGATGAGAGAGCGGGGAAATGAGAGAGAAAGAGAGAGAAAAAACACACATAAAATCGTAAATCTGCATTTTATGTTATTTGAAATGTTTCCTCCCTCGGGTTGCGTTTCGCGGTATTTCCACAGTTCCACAAAATCCGTCCACTCATTGCCGAGCTTGTAGCGCAAGAGACGCGCTCTCTGCTTTTTTTCTCTTCCTGATTGACACACACTCGCAAGTCCTGATTTTCCGCGATGCAACGGGTTAAATCTATACTCACTTTCCAGCATACCCCCTCTTTCTCGTAACATTCCCCTTTTCTATTCATGCGCTCTATTTCAGTCGATCATTCTGGGGCAGCGCGGAGAGCAGGCAACGAACCTAACACAAAATCCAACACTTTTACAGTTGAATAAAATGAGGTGAAAAAAAGGAGAGGCAATCGAAACAAACACTGAAAAGTATAAAAAACAGCGCTATCTGCCTGTACTTGATCACAAATGCTCTTCGTGGTTGGGGCAAAAAAGGCAGCTGAAAAGCCCTGCACATCCTGCGTGCTGCTGCCCTTTATGTTCGTGTACCGCATCCACACAACACACACAGACACATTTCCATTTGATCTCTCTTCGAAGCATCGGGTTGGTGCTGTAGTATACACACACAAAACACACACATACATCCATACACGGAAGCAGAAAGTGTCACAGTGTTTTATTTCCTCACGCTGCCCCTGTGAAAAAAGCGCGATCTCAACAACGACCGGTTGAACTTTGACACGGTACCTGTGTGCGTGTGTGTGACTGTGTTTGTGTGGAACGGAACACGGAAGGAAGGAAAATGCACATGAATAGCCACCGATGGCGTTCCCAATCGGAAAAGCAGTACTGTGCGGGGGGGAAAAAATCCGAAAAACAATAATCAACCAAAGAGCAACCGCCACCGGCCCGCTTGGTACCTACCGCTCTTTAGCCTCTTTGCCCGTTCACAAAAGCGGATAGAATTGCAATCATTTTGCCAGTGGTGGTGTGATGGTGGTTGTTTTTTGAAACCAGGCAAAAAAAATGTCCCATTTTCCCTCCAGCAAGTTCCTCCGCCGTGCAGCTGAGTGTCGCTTGTGAAGCAGCACACGTGAGCGGTGCTAACATGGGAAGGGTTAGGTGAGGTCGTGTGTACAAAATTCCCATTTCCATAAAGCACTGTGTCGCGAGATCTCTCTCTCTCTCTCTCTCTCTCTCTCTCTCTGGTCGGGATGCTCCTCTTCATGGAAAACGAATGCGAAGGCAACGGTTAAAAAAGGACAATAAAATTTTCATCAGCATACTACAATCTTGCAAAAGGGCTGCTGGAGGGCAGGTTAGTGAGATATGGATGTGCAGAGCGTGCTGTAGATGATAACACAGCAGTAGCGGGGGCCGAAACCATCACAACAAAAATGTGGAAAAGAAATCGTATGAAACATAGCAAAGAGAGTCCGATGGAAAACAAAAAACGAAAGTTCAAAGGCTAAACACACGCTTTTTCCGGCATACTTTTCCCGAATGCTTTCAAACGCTTCAAACAAACATTGATGTGTGGCAACACTGGTGGATTGGTGGATTGGTGGACCAGAAAAAAAACGCCTAGGCAACAAAACAAAGTAGAAGAAAACGCGCGTAACCTCTCTGCGCCCAACAATTGGTGCGCTTTTTCCCACACGCGCCCCAAAACGGGATGCTTTTGAGCTAGTTTTTCTTGGTAAGTTGGTAGGATTAGGTTAGAAAGGATTTGCACCATCAACTAGTGATGGCCAGAGCTACTACTATGTATAGGAAACCTTTACCCCTTCCCTACCTCTAGGGAGAATGTTCGGGAATGGCTTGGTACACACACAGAGTGCGAGCTTGGGAATGAAAATTTGAATTCGCGCTCGTTGTCGCATCGCTTTTTCTTTTCATTTGAATCGCAAAATCCGGGAAATGGATTTGCAGTGCAAAGGGATCTCGTGTCACAGGAAACAACAGCTGCGATGCCGGTTGATGATTGCGATGTGATTTGAATTTAACAAAGAGCACAACAAAAAAACGAAGCGATTTGCAGGATGATTGTAGGCGTCCGATGGCTCTCCCTGGTGCGAACAAAGGTAGATAGAAAAATATAGATGGTTAAAGGCTTTCCAAATACACTGTACCATACACCACCAACGGGAAAGGGCACCAGCGGCGTTGGAAGAAATCACACATGAAGTTGGTCCATCAGCTACAACAGAGCAACCGGTCAGTACAGAGCAGAGGCCATCAACCTTCCCAACTCAGCTTCGAACACACACTGCACTGTCGACGAGTTTCGATTTTCATCGAGACCTCCCCGGTTGTACATGATTTTTCCGGTTCAGTGCCGTAACCCCTCCGCAATGGTACTAAAGGACGCTGGGCGACTGTGAACGATGGGCCGAGTTTCCTTTACCCCACATCTCAACCGTTGCAAGTTGGTTGCAGACGGGAAAAAGGTCAACATAGAACAGGTTCCGGTTCGTCGTTCTTCTAGTACACACACACACTCCCTGCGGGAAGAATCTGGAGAACGATGCGGGGGGAAGGAAAAAAATGGTTCGTACCCAATCGTGTACGCAACCGTCGCGCGTTGTTCGAGATGACTCGAACATGACCCAAGCCATTGGGTGACACTGTGGTGATTGTACACGCACTACTTGCTGGGCAGGCTTGTTGGGGTCGTACGGTTGTGATGTTTGCCGGATTCGATTGTAGCTTCAAATGTGATTATCCGGGGGATGAAAAAGTGATTGCTCTCTGCAACGTTTGGCCAAGAATACAGGGAATACAGATTTTTTTTTGTTGTCCTCTCGATGGCAAATCGAAATGAAATGAGAATTTCTCAACGAGTTTTGACGAGATGGTAGTCGCTAGTATGCACAAGTGGAGGTGGCAAAGTACTCGGTGTGACGCTCTCAGTGGTTGGGATGTTACATCGTTTGTCAGCGAGTAGAATTCTGAAACTGTCCAGACACATCAAACTTCCATTTAGGCGTGACTGAACGTTCAATGTGAACTGTTATCGTGCGTTAACTTGGGTCCATGTCAGGATATGTTCATAGAACGTTTGTTAGTGCGTTGCAGGCAGTACGTTGAAAATGGCAAACATTTGTGATTTTAGGTCCAGACTGGCTTTATAATAAATTCAGACTAAGAGACTCATCTTTATTGATGCGACGGATCAACTCTGAAGAATGTTACAGACAAATGGCAGATGTGTCTCATTGAAGTGCCTTCAGTTTCAGTTCAGTTTCAGTAGAATCAACCAGGTTTAAACCAGGTTTAATGGTTTTAAACTTAATTCAAAAGCTAGCAATAAACATCAGCAAAACATATAGTTTAGAATAGTTGGCTACTGCTAAGCTCTTATCATTAGGTCAATGATATTCGTTGAAAATGTCGCAAAACTCCACAAACTTCTTCATAGCCAACCCTAGACACTCCATCTATCGCTAATACTCTCCAGCAGTTGACCTTGACCTTACTCGAACGAACATCATTATCGTCATTATAAGCTCAAGCCATCCACTTATAACACCGGACCGGGGACCGGTTCCACCATAACACGGAGAGCCTTCGAGCCCGGAAGTCAACGAGCGCACTCTACGCCCCCTGTACGGTCGGCACGATTCACCGCAAAGTGCATGTTCAGGTGCACTACCGTCACCTAATTAACGCGGCAAAACTTTCCTCCCGACCGCGGCACAGCCAGCGAAGGAACACGAAAAATCGACCGCCATTACGACCGTCGTCAAAGTTCATTTCCGTCGCGGGCTAGAGTTTTGGAATTCGCAACGATGCGCAATGGAGAGCGCAGTGGAGCAACAACGGCACTTCATACACCGGTGCCCACTACCACTGCTTAGCCGGAAGCCCAGAGCCATGCTTCTGTGCGTCATTTCCGAGCGGCTGCTTCTTAACGCTGCTGACAACACTCACCACTACCCATCCTGTGTGCTTATCTAATTTTCGCACACGATCATAATCATCATGATGAAGTCCGAGGTCGATTGGTATGCCGTCGCGAAGCGGTCAGCCCGCTCCACTGCGAGGTATTTTCCAACGCACTACCGGAACCCGGTAAAAAGCCATTCCATTCTGATCGAGGTTGGAATTTAATCCTCGAATGCAATAGCAGTGCCAGCCAACCGTCCCTTTGAGGGGGCGCCAAACCTTTCCGGCCAATACACACACACCACACACATATACACAAGATCGTATTATTGCGTGCAGCGTGTTCGTTTGCATGTTAGCGCCAATTTGTCGCTTCCTGTCTGGCGATGGGATAACACACGCCGAAGTGACTGTGGCACGCTAGAACGGAAGGTACCGTACACGATGCACCAATATGCTGGTGCAAAGATTCATGAGCTAGAGCGCGTCCGAGTGTCACAGCATAGTCGCACTACCCAGCACAGCGGAAAACTGACCTAAGGATACTGGGCAGTGCTGCAGCAGCGATCGATGGGTCGATGGCCAACTAACCTACAACGATGCACACGACGCTGTGCTATGTGGGGAACATAAATTATTGAATTAAGTTCCAACCCGCAGGGGGCAGGAGGGCGGACGGTCCGGCCCTACGCCATAGAAATGAGGGACTAGAGCAAGCGAAGAGGAGTTTTTTTTGGGGGCAAAAATGCGAGCACACAGTTTTGAAACGCTAGTTTGCAAACGATTTTGGAGGCGTTATGCTCTCGCCAATAATGTTCAAAGTGGAGCCCGAAGTGGAGAATGGGTTGCCAGGGGAAGGTGCGATAATACACATACACACAAAATAGGTTATCTCATCTCACACGCGGCAGAAAAAGCATCTGGAACCGATCGTTCGACGCCCTCCACGGTCTCCTTTGGCATGAAGAGCACACACACAACAATGCCGTGTCCTGATTGCCTTCGGGGCAGCACGAAGAGCTTCCGGTTATGTTGGCCATCAACCACGGTAGACTAGCCGAATGCCGGGGGACGTCAATTGAGTTGCGTTTTGTGGGGAGGGCAACATGGTGCCGAGTGCGCGGGATATGCCGTTCAGCACAATAGGCCAGTATGTATTTTGATGAGTTCGTTCGGTTGGCCGGCAATGCTCGGCGCAAAGAGGGATAATGCGCTTGAGCCGGTACAATTAAGCACCCATTCAGATGGGGTAGCGTGGCTTGAAACATTAATATGCGCTTATGATGACATAATGTCACAGAGCACGACAATTTAGGGGACACTCCCGCCCCAAAAAAGCAGTTTTGCTGACGGGCAAGAGCTTTTTGTTGTTGGACGAGGAAGAGCAAGCGACGAACTTAATATATGATCAACGAGGCTTAGGCTGAAATAAATCAAATTAATACAAATTTGGAGCTTGAATGGGAGCTTCAATTAATAGTGATAAATCATAATCATAATTTATTTTGTTACGTGAAACAAGCCGCGGTATTAATATTGTATTTTAGAACATGAATTTCAAACTGTAGGTACAGTAAAGTCATCAGAATGGATGGCTTAGTAACAATCAGATCCTAAGTTCAATGCTCGAATCTTTTGATCGAACATAGCAAAGTATTCCTGTACTCGTTAGAAGTAAGTTCCATAATATTGCAATATTGAGTTTAAAGAAAGAGTAAATTGAAAGAAGAGGAACATTCTGAGAAGAAGTTCTATGAAATCAAAAACCAACAAGGAGAAAAAATCCACTAAAACAATTTATCCCACTTCTTCCCCTCATCAACACCCATTAATGGCAATTCATACGACACTCTTAATGCACTTTTGATTATCGTCCTCTTTTTAATGGTAAAGCTCAACAAAGGAAGAAGGAAGCGCACAGCTAACGAGCAGCATTACGCCCCGAACGAGTTCAATTTTTGTGCCGCAGAGGAGAATAACAGAAACATAAAGCATATAACCGCTCTTCCGGACGACAACAAAAAATGGAGAAAAAGGAGTTCGCACAACAACACAGAAGGCGATATGGCGTTTCACCAACAGCAAGGCATCCGGCAGGGTATGAAACGCACAAAAACCCTACTGAAACACATCATCGTTGAAGACCCTTTTTTTAACCCCCAAGTATGCCACCCCAACCCACATCTCGGAACATCGATGAATTGATAATGGCAAAAAGCAACCATCAAAGCATCGTTTGTTGGCCAACAGAGAGAAAATACGGTCGATTTTTTTGTTGTTGTTTTCCCGAAGAGACGGCAAAGCATTCGCAGTATCCTTATCAATATTTCTGCACAACTTTCAGTAACGAAGGCTACACACTCCCCGAGGAAGAGGAGTTCCGAATCGAAGTGCGATATTAATCGAACACAACAAGCTGCCCGTTATTTGACCGATTCTTTTCCTTTGCTGAGCCGTCGTCTTCTCTTTGCGGCTGCGGTAGGGATGGAAAACGATAGTAACCAAGCGAGAGAGAAAAAGAAAAATGAAAAGAGACCTTACATTGTAGCGTGTGTCTCATCAAGTGACTGGGATTCGGAGCAAACATTTGCTCCCCAAACAACCGAAGGGCTCCACACACTTATTGGAAAACATTGTTCGGCCGGCAATCTGTACCACGAGTGCAACAATAACATTCCCAAAACGATGATGGTTGGAGCAGTGTTGTTCTTCAATCCTTCCTCCTTACTGGAAGCCATATATTCGAGAGGATAGAGCGATATTTTTTTATTTTATTTTTTGCAAAAGGATCCTTGCTGTCCAGGAGAAATATGGCACAACAATGCTCGATACATGCTTGGCGGACACCCGAGATTGAGCAACGATTGTGACGTCCAAGACGACATCAAAACCACAACTGCCTTGCCGGCTGCTGGAAGTGGAAGCTCAACTTCCAAAACGAAACATTTGCGGCTTAAGAACCTTGTACAGGGCACGACTTTGACACGCAGTGAAGTAGGGCAAAGCCTTGGTGGTGGATAAAATAAAACGAGGAACGGTTTCAATGCTATTCCACACGGATCCCACTGCACTCCGGCGTAAGTACGAAATTAATGAAACCGAAAAAAGGTCTCCGTTGTGACTCCGCTCGCCACAGCCACAGCACCAAATAAAGCAACGTGGAGCGACCGAAATCGTGACAAAAAACAATAAAAACGTCCGGGGGTTTAAGTATGGTTTGGTATTATTTCTGCCCCACCTAGCTGTGCTTCCTCTCTCTATCGCTCCCCTCCCATTCCTAATTGCTCCGAACGAAACAATCTAATTTGTGGCTTTTCGTCCGCTCCCTTCCACGGCCCACCCGGTACGCTCACTTTCTTTCTTTTCGGGTTGAGCTCGGTTCGATCACTACCCTCAAAATGTCACACAAACTTTCGACCGAGCGCTCATGATCTTTTCGAGGAACAATAGAGAGAAAAAAACACTGATCCCGACCACCGGCGGCCCGATTTATGAATATATTTCGCTTTAGACGAAACGGATCCTGGGCCTTCGCCTGGGAACGGACGAACGTGACGTTTTCGGGAAGAGATGAATCACAGCTACCTGCCCCTCGACCGCCTCTCGACCGCTTGCGAGCGATAGAGCCTATTTTGTTTTTATTAGAGCCCCGAAAAGTCGTTGCGGCCAGCCTACACCCCCGCCGCAAGGGCTTAACTGCTTCGGATCGGCTTCCACGTTTTCCAGTAAACGAACAACCCCTGGGCCCACGACCCCTACTACTAGGTGGTGTTTGTGTTTTGCAACAATCACAAATTGGATGATGCTGTGACTAACGCGGGGGAGGCTACAAGCCGAACGGTTTGTAGAGCAGCGTAGAAAGACAAACGAAAACAGATTCCAAGAGGCGAGCTCATAATTCCCCCAACTCGGGTGGACACGCACAAACGCACGTACGGACGTTTGCGTCCCTCTTTTTTGGTTTGGGTTTTGTGCCCCACCGATCCCAAATGTACAGTGTTTTGTAGTTTTTATTGTGCATCAAATATGTTCCCAAACACGAACCACACACGGCAGTGGGGCAGAACAGGAAAGGTCATGCTATTATCATTGAGAAAACACAGCTACCTATTGGATGAGGGATCGGGCTTACCCTGGTAGCTAGAACATTAAATAACCCTCCCTTATCCGACCCCTGTGCTATGCATGGTTGACTAGTGCACGATGTGGAATAATTTGAACAGTTTGTACGATGGCAATGGTTTTATTGAAATATTTGTTTTTGTTCTTTGTAAAATCGATGTACGTCATGTACAAGATGGCAAAAAGGTCATAAAAAGGTAGTTTTGTTACTGATATTGCATAACCTGTAGGTGTTTACGATAGAATACCATTGTCAAACGCCTCAAAGTATGCAATCAGGCTTACAAAACACAAATATTTATACTACTTACAAGAGCGTAATTACCTTGTTATTGGTTCCTTTAGAGCATTACGACACAATGAACAAGATGCTATATGAACTACAGAGATTAACCTAGCTCGAACAAGCCTCAAACACTTTTCATAAGTTTCCATAAAAGCACAACAACCATACAAGACCTTCTCTCTAGCTGCATCCAGTTGCATCCGGACCAGTATTGACAAGGATGACTCCCACTCCATCCCAGCGTTTCTGCTATCAGACGAACGTTCCTTTCGGGATGGGGTGGGGTTTTCGTGCCGGCTCTGTCAAACGAGCCAGAAACATGAAAGACAGAACTGTTAGAACACGTCCTTAGTGTTTCCAATTTGAGCATCACTTCAATGTGTTGCTGGGAGGCGTTTCGTTCGGGAAACAAAACTCCGAACCGGACAAAGATGCCATCTTCCCCTTCCGATGCCTCAATTTCAACCCTCGCTTAGTGCATCGAGGACATCTAGCGATGACTGTTTCCGGCTATGCACCGGGGCCGTCTCCCGTACCGTCCTTTTCTTCCTTGCTAGCACATCCACTCGATCACGAGCCAATATTCAAGTGGGACACACAGTGCAACTTAAAAGACAACTGAAACGGTTGACCTCACATGACCGGCCTCTGCTCAAAGGCACTACGAAGGTGGAGGAGGTGTCCGCAAAACTTGGACATGTTCCATCCGGCATCATGGTGGCCATTGGAGGCGTCCCGGAGGCGGAATTAGAAGCAAAAAAAAAATGAAAATAGAGCAAAAGTCCACTTCACGTCGGGTGCACAATTGTGCACTCTTTCCACTTCCTTCCTTTCAACAGGAATGCTCACCTTCATCGGAAAACATCCACCCCGGAACTACACTTCCAGCTGTGGGGTGTGCTGGAGTCAGAATGGCCATAAATAAAATCGAAAGCAGAGCTGGGGTCGGAGAGAGGCATCGGAAAAAGAGTGTCACCTCAAGCCCGACGCTTCACACGGATTGTCATTTTTCCTTCGCCTGCATACTAGGCATTAGCACACACACACACACACACATAACCATATACAAAAAAGACTAATAACAAACTCATAAAGAGAAAATAATGGAAAAGGTAACAGGTTCGGGGAAAGGGAGCCAGGGTGCACACTTATGGCACTTCGCCATCGGCCATTTCTCTCGAGAATGAATGTACGAGGGGCGGTTTTGCAATAGGTGGTCCTCGTCCTCGTGCGAAAGCAGTCTTTGTTCTGTTTTTCTGTTTTTTTCTTCAGAATCTAATTCTTCCCATTACGTTATGGAAGAGAGATCCCGCTGGGGTCGATGGATCGTCCACTGCAATCGGACACAACTCGTTGGAGGTTTCCGTATGCGCCCAGCGCAGTACACGTCCATTTGTGGTCACTTCTGGCAAAGAGTTCTTCTGGCCAGCGATGTTTGAATGAGCAGAACGAACTGAAAAAGGGCAACCTCGAGGACGCCCTTTTGGCTAGAGGTTTTTTGTGGCTGCTGTTCGTCGTGCACCAAACCCCCGGGAGGGTGAGATATGTACGCTGTGGTTACCTGGCGCATCGTCAGTCCGACATCAATTAGTTGTGCGGACTGTGTTTCGAGCAGGTAGAACTATGATAGAGTAGTAAAAAATACTCGCTCTTTTTAACCGAGAGTTATTCGTGGCAAATAAAAGAAGCGAGATACATTTTCCCCCTTTAGACACCCTAAAGATAGCTTCATTTCGCAAAATATATTCCATTTGGTCGGCCCTAGCCATCAAGACATCGTACCAGATGTGATGGAAATGCTTCCAATTCCACTTAAATTCCATCATGCTTCCATTTACGGCTCCCACGTTCACCGTTTGCTTGCCTGCGGATGCGGATACTTCACGAAGGCACTCTAATATGCTGCGAGTGTTCGGTTATTTGGGGTGTTTTGCATCTCACGCTACTAACGCGATGGTTTTGAGGTTTGGGAAGGTTTGTGCCGCCGCACTACACGATGATGTGTGCGTGTTTAGCAATGTGGTGTCACTTGCCCGCTCTAATCATTAGCTGATTAGCATAGCTCTCGGGTGGCAGGGTTCTCACCGCAGCCGCCGAGCTGCAACAGCGCAGCTGTTCGGCGTTATGTAAATCACAACCATCACTGCACCGAAGAGTTCAATGCACATATCCCGGGTGCGGTTATGTTTACACAGCATCATTCGCACGCTCGCGGCGCGTAGTGTAGACTGTGAATCCATGCATTCAACCGGTGCTAAACCTCAAAGTTCGGTTCCACATTCCTCACCTTTAACGGGTTTCCCGATATTCGTTCCGTGTATAATGCTTAATTCGTGTTGAGGTTGAACGAACAGAGCCTATCAATTTGTGCACAGCATATGTGGCATCGTTTTGAACATTTTCAACCAATTTTATTCGGAACTCTCCATGGGCTTGATTTGTTTTCTTTTTGGGAGATATTTTCCCTACCTTCAACCAAGCAAAATGTATCTGCAACCTTTAAGGTATGGAAACAGGATTCGCCTTATTTTTATTTACAGCTTTGACCTTTTGCAGCCCACCGCATCCTTCGGCTCGGTAGTGCCGGGAAGGAAAGTAGTGCCAACAATAGGAACCTTCACCTTCCTCACCAGCAACACACCACACTTCACCAATGGGTTCGCTTTCACTGAGCGCAATAAAATTAATTAAGGCACAAAGTATACACAGGGCTTTTCCCACAGGCTCACCGGACCGACCGGTGAAGGATCGGGAGCCTGGCATGATATACAAGCCCAAGCACACAGCACCAGCTGCGGTCGTATCCCCTATTTTAATGGAAGAATGGAAAATTAAAGGGAGTGCAGAGCAAAAAAGCAGAACGACCACATAGAACAAAATCCAACCATTCAACACCTGAGCCGGCCATAAATAGTACAAACCACGGACACGAGAAGGCGAGATGAACTAGGAGCGGGATCATCATCATCATCATCATCATAACCCTGCTGCTACTTGGAGCACGACTGGAAAGGCTCGGGGATGGTGGACGGCGGTCCCAAACGCCATCTGCTCCCACTGTTCGGGCGACCCTCTCGTACCACCCGGTATGTGTTGTATCCGGTGGAGTTAATTAAAAAGATAACTGAATGCTTAGCCAAGCACCCGGGCGCGCTGTAGCCCAGCCCACAGAGAGAGAAAGGGTCATAATTTTTGTGCGAATTACACCAACCAGGGAAGGAAGCGGCAGCACAAGCACAAGCAGCCAGAGCGGGTGAGAGTGATTGAAGAAAAAAAAACGGTCAAGGCAAAGCATAAGGACCATAAGGACCGTAAGGAAGGCGGCGAAGCTTCTGTACTTTACTGAGCAAAAGGGGCTGTTGTTTGGGGAGTTGCTCTGGTTGATCCCCCAGGCTCGAAGTCGAAGGTTGAGCGCACTGCAAATCCCGACAATGTGCTAACTGGGCACAAACTGTTCTACTGCCGCACCAGGCTCAGAGTCATGAGCGCTTACATGAGACAGTCCCCAACTAAATGGGAGGATACTATCTTTTGCTCTTCATGGCGGGAGTTTGTCCCTCCCGACTCGGATAGTCTTTAGTTGTCGAAAGAAAACCGTAAAAGTCTTTCTTACTGTAAGAGCATCGCTGCACAGGCCGGCGGCACCTACCAAATCCGAGGTCACAGATCCTTTTCCAGGGCAAGCTTTATGTGCGCTGAACGGGGCCGCGCTTGTGTAATTGAGGATAGGTTATCTTGCACAATCTATCGAGTGTGCCCGAGAGAGTCCCCGAAGAAGTGAACGCTTACCCGGTGTGGCTGAAAGTAATTAACTTTGCTGCCGAGGAAGCAACAAGTTTCCCTTTTCGGAGAAGCTGGCGAGTGGTAGCCTTCTTTTTTTTGCTTGCTTGCTTGCCGTCCCGCCTTTATTGTACGACGCACAGTTACAGTCCTAACGCTATTAGCGCTGAAAGGAATGTGAGCAGTCCTTTTTGGCTGTGCCTTACTTTCTTTTCACTCTTGGCGCGCGTGTGTGTGCTTGTATGTGAGGCTCATTCTAGGTGGATTAATGTGTGCTCCACACGACAGAACCATTCAACATCTTGCCCCCGGGGGTGGGTGAAAGATAACAGCAGCTATCTGTCGCGAAGAGCACAGAGAAAGTAGAAACCGAACCAGCAAGGTGAGGGAACGATGGTACCGGTGTACAGCAGCAATTCCACGCGAATGCTTAAGAGGACGAAAAAATGCTGGGAAAGAATCTTGAAGTATCGCTGTTGGAAGGTAAGCGCGAGGTGTAAGAGTACGCTTCTCGTGCATCGGAACATCGGAAGACGAGCTGGTGGTACACTTTCACGCATGCCAACCACTCACCGGAACCCCGAAGGTGCAATGGCGTACGACGGGGAGACTATTTTCTTAACGGTACCATTTTCCACAAAGCACACACACACACGCGCGCGCACACACAGATGCTGATGCGGTGTGCTCGGTACCGGATCTGATACGAAAATAACGAGATATATACACTCCCATCGCCGAACAATTGCGGGGCGAGCGAGTGGAGCATGATGCTCGTTTTTCCTGCCAGTGTCACATGCGGACTACTTTTTCCACATGAGTTTCCCCCCAGCACGACGCGTCGTTGGGGAAGCGATGAACAGCGGTGGAATGGATCATTCTTTTAAAGCTTATCGCAGGCAGGCTGTCCCGTTCCCATAGCCCGGGGTTTGCCGACAGTAGCTGGCGGGTGTGTCGGGACGCTTCGGCGCAGTGCTGGAGGAAGCTCCACCGTACGTACGACCCACCTACTGGTGTACGAGAATGACAACAGGGAGCGGGGTCGTACGATTTCTGCACACTGGCAGCTAGCGCAAGACACATAAAGTGTGCACACGACCAGCCACAGTCAAACGCAATGTCAAACGATAGCAGTCCGCTGTGGCAAGAGCATGGGGCGCCGCAGAAAACGTGCGCCGAACCGATACAAGCGACCAGAGTAATCCGTGTTCCGAGCGCTAATGGTGTGATAGTGTGGACGGATAAGTTCTGGGCGATAAACATCCGGCGCATGAGGTCGTGAACCTTAACGGAGAGCGAGAATGAGACTTTGAGCTGTCATTTGCTGAATAACAGTGTATGAGGCAGACCTAGACCTAATTCAGATTCGTTAGATTTCAGTATTAAGTATTCAATAGATATGAGACTACTTTATGGCTTAAAATCATTGGAAAAGGCTTAATAACGCACTAACGTTATGCAAATTGCATACATATAGGCGTTTCTTTCTGTGAACATCATACGGAGTCGTGCGCAATACATTTTGATCTAGTCGGAAAGGCTTTTTTTGTTTGCGACGCACAATTCTCA